>NC_053491.1:386021814-386396814 GCF_905171775.1 Rana temporaria
AAACTGTAAATTGAGACTTTTGTTTCAAGAGTCAACTTAGTCCGAAAGAATAAAAATAATTACAACTGGATGAACTATGCTTTTATTAGTTAATAAAATTTGAGACTGAATCAAGTTTAGGGACCATCTAATAATTAAAGGTTGATAGTTGGGGGAAATCAGCAGTTTCCCGGTTTTAGCCAGTAGGTGGGGGGGGGGGGGGGTATAACTGGATCCTACGGGATCAGGAGCTGAATCACACATTTTCAAAATATTTCTTGCCTCTGGTTGGTATCTACTGGAATGTCTTTTTTTTCCCCCAATATAGCATATATAATATTAATGATACACAATCGCAATTGAACCTAATCAAAGATAAATTTGTGGCAGAGGAAATAAGTAATTTAATCGGACCCCTCAGAGAGAAAAAAATGTTACATATATGTCTATGTCACTTTTTTCCACCTAATTATGAAACTTACTCTGTAACCTTAACCTGTTTACCATCTTTTCACCATTATTTCCACGTGGGTCCTGCTGTGAGTGTGTTTTTTGTATACAAATGTCTGTACAAATGTAAAAAAATAAAATATATAAACTTAATATATGGCAAGGGGGGGAGGGATAGAGAATTAAGTGGGAATCTTATCCCTGCAGCAGTCTGGCGCCTTATGTATGGACTGAAGACCCAACTCCTAAGGTGCCTGAATGTGTATTTTTTATTTTTTTTGGTTCTTTGGTGGTGCTGATTAACTATTAAGGTAGGGGATGTTATGGGGTCATTGAAATGAAGATGCAGCCATTGTTATCTATCGAATAAAAATATTTGTATTTACACAATGGGGTCTATTTATGTATGTTTTAAACTAAGATTCACATATTTTTCACCCAAGGTTCAATTCAAAAATATTTGAAATCGTGGCTGGAACTTGAAATCTTGGATGAAGACATTGATAAAAGGACCCAGCTAATTTATTATATCTTTTAACTCTAACGCTAAATTTT
Organism: Rana temporaria; assembly: GCF_905171775.1. Taxonomy (NCBI): domain Eukaryota; kingdom Metazoa; phylum Chordata; class Amphibia; order Anura; family Ranidae; genus Rana; species Rana temporaria. Next base: position 386,022,799 of record NC_053491.1, read on the forward strand.
GTTTGGCCTTTTGTGTGTATAATTTTTTTTTTTTTTACACAGTTAGATTGTCAGGTCAAAAGAAAAAAGACACGTGTATCAAATTCAACCAAAAAGCAAAATAAAATAATTTAAAAACCTTGCATCCCCAGCACCAAAGGGGAACCCCAAAGAAGATCCAGAAAAGGGTAAAAACATTTCGAAAGTGTTATCCAATTTACTCTTACAGGGAAAAAATGTCCTTTATTCCCCAGAGGCAAACACCCCAGATCAACCATTTACAGTGTTATTATAGTGTTATTTAATTGCCAGTTATATTTTGTGAATTTAGAGTAGTCTTACACAACCAGGGTACTGTGGAACCCTAGGGTTCCTCCATAGATTGCTAGGGGTTCTTGAGCAGTTGCAGATTTGTCTCCACCACTAATTCAAGGGCGTGATCTTTCAAAGACTTAGGCCTCGTATACATGACCGAGTTTCTCGGCAGCCGAGGAAACCGGTCGTGTGTACACTTTTTGACGAAGAAACTGTTGAGGATCTCGTCGAGCCAAAAAGAGAGCATGTCTTCTTTTTCCTCGACGGGAATGGGGAAATTTGGCTCGCCGAGATCCTCGACAGCCTAACAAGGAACTCGACGAGCAAAACGATGTGTTTCGCCCGTCGAGTTTCTCGGTCGTGTGTACAAGGCTATACAATGTACAGGGTCCCTTTTTCACTGACCACAAATGTAAGGGGTCACTTATTCACTGTCTGCCAGTGTGAGGACAGTTCTACACTAAGCACCATGTAAAAGGAAACTACAATTTTCACAGTCTTATGTTTCTTTAATACCAGAACAACATACTTAAAGAAGCACTAGGAACTTTGCTCTGGTAAGGTGGCTCCCACACAGCAAGGCTTCCCTCGATGGGCAATAGCTAAAATCATAGAAATACAGTAAGGAGTACCAGACCAAAATTTAGATAAAAGAGTCCAAGATTATTTGAATTATTGATTAAAAAAGTCATATAGAAACAAGTAAAAAACATGATGTTTTTATATTACTTTTTTTTTAATTATCTTGAACTCTTTTATCTGATTTTGATCTGGTGCTCCTTTCTGTATATTATGCTTCTTTAATGTCTCTTTAGCGTCCATTGGCGGCCTCGTCGGGTCTGGCGTCCGTCTGCGGCTTCGGGTGTCCTCTTCGTTGGGTCCAGCGTCCTTCTGCGGCGTCCTCGCCGCTCGTTTCCCACGCCGAGTTTGAATACTGTGCCGACATATACAGAGCGCAGTACACTCGTGTATTGTCGGCAATGCTCGGCTACTCTCGCGCTGACGTCCTGTACATCCAGAACGTCAGCGCGGGAGGAGCCGAGACTGCCCGACAATACACGAGTGTACTGCGCTCGGTATATGTCGGCGCAGTATTCAAACTCGGCACGGGAAAGCGGGTATCGGCGTATACCGCGCACCCACGATTTTGCCCTGATTTTCAGGGCAAAAAAGTGCGCGGTATACGCCGATAAATACGGTATGTACTGTATATATTCCCACTTGAATCACATCTTCTAAAGGGAGAATAAGTTCAGCTATCAATGTAGAGTTTTGACAGGACCACATTGGCCACATTTTGCTTCTGTCCTACTAAAAATCAAAACATTTTATTTTAGAACTTCAAAGTGCTTCCAAACATAAAAGACTGACCCAATTTCCCATATGTTATCATAAGTAAAGCAGGTGTTGAATATAAACTAAATGTATTTTTTCACTTTAATCAAAAAGTATTAAAAGGGTATGGGGAGCTTTTTGAGCACATCCAATCTATATGCCACTTTTAGACTTATAGACTTTAATTTTCCATGTGAATTGACTGAAGGAAACCCCCGAGGACTCTCTAGAACCAAGGTAACATGCAAGTGTATAATGCAAGTTACTGCATGCATTTTCACACATTTGTGTTTGTACACCCCTTTAAAGTGGTCTTGCTACAAAATATTCAAACTGTTAATATCTGTAAAAAGAAGAGAGGATATATTTATCATTACCACTGTCCTTACCATCAAACACTGCACCATTCAGTGGAGATCCTTCTCTGAAGTCTACTGGTATACCAACACTTCTGGATACCCCACAGTTCTCACTGGTTCCTTCACATCCTTACTGAATGCTGTAATTCATAGGAAATAAAGGTACCAGTGAGAGTTATGGGAGATCCAGGAGATCGACACTCCCTAAAATGTTGGTTTCCCAGCAGACTTCAAGAGGCCATTTATCAGCAATGGAGCAGTGTTATGCATCATGGACACTGAAAAACCTGGCCTCCATGAGAAAGTAGAGAGAATGGTGTGGATGTGAAGGTTGTGCCAAGACCTATCATCTTCACAGAAATGCAGATTTTTAAGCTCCAGTCCTGGACAGCTGTCATGCAAAATAAATAGTTTTTTTTACTTTAACACTATTACTTAAAGCCCAACTCTGGGCAACTTTTTTTATTCTCATGCAATGGGTCTGTGCTTGCTTTGTCTAGGGGTGAACACAGAGCCTATACTCACCTAGTCCTTTTAAAACTGCACTCCCTTACGCCCAGTGGTGGACTGTCCCTGATGTCTTCACATCCAGAGCTGGTCTGAGGGTGTGATGATATCAGGAACAGTCCACCACACAAGACTGCTAAACTGCGGGGGAGCAAGAGCCGCAGCGACTGGTCTTGCGCTGGGAGGATTAGGTGAGTATATTTGGGGTATCTGAACCGCTAGACAAAAAAAGAGCAGTTAACCAGTGCAGTGCGGACACACCACTGCATTGGAAAAAAAACATTTGTCTGGAGTTTGGCTTTACGAGTTTGCATAAGTAACACATATAACAATTACAAGAAGGATTGCTGTTTTTTTAGAACACCTTACCAACTTGACTGTGAGGAGTGCACTGTGTTAGGAGACTGCCCCTCTACAGACTACATAACAAGATATTGTAACAATTTTAATTTCCAATTATCCTAGCAGCTGAACCTGTTATATAAAAGGACCCAACATTGGCATTTAAGCACCTAATACTGTAATTTAACCATTAGTAAAACATATAATATTTTTTTTTTATCTTTCTTTATACAACTAAGCTCCAGATAGGGAGAAACATCACAAAGGAGGAGTATAGTCTGACAGGATGTGTGATGCTCAATGAACAATAAAGCTTGACTTGAAAGCTTGAAATCAGAAGTGGTGCGGTCTGAATGTATTGGCAAATGGTTTATGGGGAGCGGATGAACCCTACTGCGACCTTGCAAAGATATGTCATACATAACTGCTCTGTGCAATGATGTTGAACTTTAATGCCGCGTACACACGATCAGTCCGTCCGATGAGAACGGACCGATGGACCGTTTTCATCGGTTAACCGATGAAGCGGACTGATGGTCCGTCACGCCTACACACCATAGGTTTAAAAAATGATCGTGTCAGAACGCGGTGACGTAAAACACACAACGTGCTGAAAAAAAACGAAGCTCAATGCTTCCAAGCATGCGTCGACTTGATTCTGAGCATGAGTGGATTTTTAACCGATGGTTGTGCCTACTAACGATCGGTTTTGTCCTATCGGTTTGGAATCCATTGGTTAATTTTAAAACAAGTTGCCTTTTTTTTAACCGATGGTTAACTAACCGATGGTGCCCACACACGATCAGTTTTGACCGATGAAAATGGTCCATCAGACCATTCTCATCGGTTGAACCAATCGTGTGTATGCAGCATTATTGTTTCAGGTTACCATATCGGCGGAGACACATTGACTCCTGAGATTGATGACACTCATATCCCAGGAAACAATGTGCAGCCGGATATTATGTAACTCGCCGTGGCCAGGTACTGCGGAAGTGGGGGAGTCTAAAATACTAACCAATGACAATACAGGAATAGATGACGAACCGGGGGGGGGGGGGGGGGGATTTGTGAAAAAGCCTGCAACTCCGCTTTAAGTTTAAATTTGCTTTTTGGTTGAAGCGAAATTAGCAACATAATCTCGAAAACTATCCTTTCCATTCCTTTTCTCTGACCTTCTGTGGTCCCACATAGCTAATAGACACTCTGATTAGATTGGTGAATTTCTACAAATACTTTATAGCCAGAGAGCAGCAGAGAGTCAGCAGACTGCAATTGGAGTGGAATTTGGAATTTCATATTGAAAGATTGGAGCAGAGGTATACGGTAACTAACTATAATACAGGAAAAATGATAAAGAAACTATTTAGAGACTACATTCTTCATCCGTTTAGGTATCCGTTTAGGTATTATTACTGAGACACAATGATGTGGGGAAGGGATGACATGGCTGCATCTTTATGGAAATTGGAGGCTGGACTGCATCACTCCCAGCTGGAAATCTGTCTGATAGATAATAAAACAATTTGTTCATGACAAATACAAATTATTAAAATGTCAGTTGTGGAATGTAAACTGATTAAACAAGAAAAAAAAAATCTCAATAAACGATGTTGTGTGTCTCTTGTTCTCTTTTTTGGTGTAGAAAGTTGGAGCTTATTTTATTACTTTCAATACTATTATATCTGATTTTCATTTCTTTTTAAAGCTGAACTCCTAAATTGAGGAACATATTTCTTAATAACCACCAAAGATATAAATACACTTGTATGCAATAAAAGCCATTGCAAAGCAGTGGCGGCTGGTGTTTTTTTTGGGGGGGTGGCGTGGAACTACTCCCCCCCCCCCACAGACTGCCGGTTGGTCTGGAACTTACCCCATCTAGGTTGGGGGCATAGGGCTGCGGGGCAGAGGCCCCGGTGTCCTCCAGCGTGGTGGGTGGTGGGCTTCATGCAGCGGCTCTGGTGTTCTTTCCTCCAGTACAGTATTTTCCTCCACGCATCTCCTCTCTCCTCCTCCTAGGTGCTAGGAGTCCAATAGGATCTTCTAACGTTTTGGCCAATCGGGAAACGGGTCTCATGACCTGCTTTCTAATTAGCGGGGAGGAGTGTGAAAATAGCGAATATTTATTTGCTATCGTCACAAAACTGGGTGGGTCCGGGGCTCAGTGCTCTGCGCCCCAAGCCCAACCTTTTTTTGGAGCCTGTGGCTCTGATTACATGCTTCAAACCCCCCCTTGGAATACATACTCTGGTGCCCTGTATGTGGATCAGGGAGCCAGATGCATAGATAGGGGGGGCTGCGCCCGTGCTCCACTAATGCACTGGCTGCCACTGTTTCAAACCAAGACATTCCATTGTAAAACTAGCAGTGACACCATCGCTGTGCTATACATAATCTGTGTAGAGAGCAGAGCTGTGGGAGGGACCTGGCAGGTTCCACCCACTAAAGGCTGCCTGTGGAAAACTACAGGAGGGGGAGGAGACAAGACCAGTCACCCTGCATGTGAAGCATGGTGGCACTGACTAGTCCTTGTAACAGGAAGCTCCCGCACAGAGGTAAAGTTTCACACTGAATTACTGCACAGACCTGGAAGAAATACACAAAGCACATCAAGATTCAAGAAAGAATACACGACTCTTGTATTTGCTTTCCCTGCAGTTCAGCTTTGGAACAAACAAATAAATAATTATTTTTACATATCAGGAAGTCCGGCCACAAAGCTAAAGGAAATCTATCCAATAGAAACAAAAAGATATACTTTTTGGAAAATAGGGAATGTTTAAAACATCTTATAGTTATTGCTTTCTGTTTTTTACTTTCTATGGACAGCCACTCCTCCCATTTTTTGTACTGGTGTAACAGGGACAGGAAGTGAAGGAAATGTTCCACAATGGGGTCCTATGCAGAAATAAAACCTGACCAAAAATGTAATTCTCCTCTCACTAGAAAAACTGTTCTATTAAGAACAATAGTAGCACCGCTGCTAGCACTGGACACAAAAGAAGAATTACTTTAGTTATTTTTTAGAATAAAAAATAATTTTATTCTTTATTTATAGGAAGGGGAAAGGGGAAAATCCAGAAGTATCTTAGCCATGTTATTGAGCTTATATAAATCTGAACTCTAGGCAGATATAAAGGCACAAACTAATGCAGCTTTTTATTCTTTGCTACATCGTTAACCACTTGCCGACCAGTGCACCACTATATACGTCAGCACAATGGCTCGGCTGGGCATATGGGCGTACAGGTATGTCCACGAGCTCCGTGGGTGTGACCGCTGGTCCCGCGATCGTCTCACGGAGAGGAAGAACCGGGAAATGCTGATGTAAACAAGCATTTCCCCATTCTTCCTAGTGACAAGGACACTGATCACAGCTCCCTGTAAACGGGAGCGGTGATCAGTGTCATGTCACACGTAGCCCACCCCCCTACAGATAGAACACATCCCTAGGACACACTTAGTTGTAAAGGAAAACATTTTTTTGCCTAAAATTAATGTCTGCAAGGTAGACAGACAGAATAGTGTAATGATTCTGTTAAAAAACTAGTAAATACCTATTAAATTTCTTCATCTATATCACCTCCGGCGTTCTAGTTTCTGTTCTCTCATTCACTTCCTGGTTTGCGGCACTCGTTCATGTAAGAACTACATTTCCCAGTATGCACTGCGGGACGCCCAGTAATTCACACCTCCTTGAAGTCTCTAATGCCCTGTACACACGATAGGTTAGTCTGATGAAAACGGTCTGATTGATTTTTCCATCAGTTATCCGATGAAGCTGACTGTGGATCAGTCGTGGCTACACACCATCAGGTAAAAAAACGATCGTGTCAGAACTCGGTGACGTGAAACACAATGATGTGCTGAAAAAATGAAGTTCAATGCCTCCAAGCATGCGTCGACTTGATTCTGAGCATGCGTGGATTTCTAACCGATGGACGTACCCACAGACGATCGTTTTTTTCTATAGGTTTTTTATCCATCAGATAATTTTAAAACAAGTTCCTATTTTTTTGACTGATGGATAAAAAACTGATGGGGCCCACACACGATAGGTTAGTCTGATGAAAACAGACCGTTTTCATCAGACTAACCTATCGTGTGTACAAGGCAGGCCCGGACTGGCCATAGGGCAGACCGGGCATATGCCCGGTGGGCTGCTATGGCTTGGGCCGGGGCCTCCCGCTCTGTGGCTTGTTGATGTCCATGCCGCACAGCAGGAGGTAAGCGGCGACCGCGGCCTGGACAGGGCTAACACAGGCCTGCGGCCGCCGCTCACCTCCTGCTGTGCGGCGGCGATGCCTGTATCTTCTCCGGCGAATGGGCTGATCTGTGTGTCTCGCTCACACACAGATCAGCCTCAGAGCCGACAGGAACAGTTCCGTTCTCTGCTCTCCAGTCTCCACTCAGATGGCCTGCTCCTCCTCCTCCCGCCCCTCTGCTTCTGTGTCTGCCACGCCCACCCACTCGGGGAGAAGTGAGAGAAGCAGACAGCATGTGCCTCCTTTCCTGGGGTGAGTAAGATCACCCTCTATCCTGCCTCCCAGTAATTTCATACACCTCCAAGGCATGTTTAAATGTGTGTATTTTGTAATGTTGCCATTTGTGACACGTGAAAAAAAACTGCTCTCTGCTGAGAGAATTTTTTTTGTTAGCTTTCCATTGGTACATCTGCTTCAGTTCAGTGCCCAGCTACCCATGTTTTTTTCCAACAAAATCCTGAAACAGGCCAGAAGAACAGGTATTTTCTCTCCCTTTAGACTTCACTGGGGTTTGGCACTAAGCTCAGGGTTCTGAGTTCCCACCTGGCTCAAAGAAAATCCTGACAGGTTTGCTCATCTCTAGTGCTCACACAAATTGTTCAGTGGTTAGAGAATGAGACATGTCTCCCAACATGTTAGATTGGGGTCTGTTTACTTTCACATTCTGATATTCTGATATTAATGACATTCATAATAGGTCTCTGTGGGGCACTGTCACAAAAATAATTAGATGCTTATAGCAGTTGTAGAGTCAGCCTGGAACATGGCTAATAAGGGGTTAATTTGGGAGGGTAGGTACTTCCTCCTAAACCAGACTATTAAAGACAGCAGAGCTCACAAATAGGAGGGAGGCTTTCAGTAGCTGCTAGGAAGTCATGGGGCTTATTGTGGGCAAACATTGAGAGGCATAGAGCTATTTACTTTCTCTAGGAACTTATTGACTGTTTTATATTATTGCTTGATTGCGGAGTGTCATACTACATTAACGAAGCCCGCATTTCAGCTCGCATATCGCACTGCAAACTGACAGTTCGGACATGAACCGGATCACATAGGTGTGAACACCCATGCGAGCCGATTCCGGTGCGGACCAAAAAAAGTGTCCTGTGCGTGTTTGGTCCAAATTCGATCCAATATCAGCCATAGTATCTGTATGGCTGAAATTGCATTGCAAAGACATTGCATGTGATTTGCACTGCAGTGCGAATAACATGCGATAGCGCACTAGTGTGAACCTGGCCCAAATCAGGGTTCTCAGAACACCACTTTACATGAGATCCCCCCTTAAGGCACAGTTCATACTAGTGTGCTGTGCAATATTGCATGTGATTCGCAATGCAAATCACATGCAATGTCCATGCATTGCGATTTCAGCCATACAGATAGTATGGCTGAAATCGCACCGCATTCAGACCAAACACGCACAGGACACTTTTTTGGTCCGCACCAGAATCGGATCGCATGGGTGTTCACACCTATGTGATCCGGTTCATGTCCGAACTGTCAGTTCGCAGTATGATATGCGAGCTGAAATGGAGGCGACGTTAATGTAGTATGACACTCCCCAGCAGTTCACATATGGCAGTGTGAACTGCCGTGCAAGTCGGGTGCGATGCGGAAACCCGCAGTGGATTAGCAGCTTACAGTAAGTGGAAATTCTGCAGACTCTAAGGGTTGTCTGTGTGGACTCTGATGTAAGGGGGGGTCAATACGGACTCTGATGTAAGGGGGCTCTGTGCAGGCTCTGATGTAAGGGTGGGTCTGTGCGGACTCTGATGTACGGGGGCAGGAGGAGCTGGAGAAGTGCACAGTGAGCAGAGAGTAAAAGGGGGCACTGTGATTACAGAGAAAAGGGGGAATAATTGCAGGGGCATTGTAATATAAAGGGGCCTACCTGTAATCATTACAGTGCCACTTTACAGTGCTGTCCCCATTATATCACAGTTTCCCCGCACATTCCAGTGTGGAGGACACCAGAAACCCCCCGCGAATGCCTACCGAAATCAAACCCCCCCCCCTGTTCCTGGGAAAAATGGGCTGCTCAGTCTTAAATGCCCGGGCCTATTTTTTGTCCCAGTCCGGGCCTGGTACAAGGCATAACACGTAGAGAGCGTTCTGTCGCACAGATGTAGTTCCCAGGAGGGGGTGAGCACGTCACTGACCATCGCAGTAAAGCCTCCCTTCACGGTGGTGAGTAACAATCCGACAAGCAGGAAGTGAACAGAACAGAGAAGAAATAGAGCAACTTCTGAGCAAAAACGAACAATGAGGAAGTAAAAAGAGGAATGTCTGCAGGTAAAGGTTGCTTATTATGATTTTTTTTTTCCTTTACAACCCCTTCCCCGCCCCCTACTGGTTAACCCCTTCACTGCCTGTGTCATTTACACAGTAATCAATGCATTTTTATAGCACTGATCCCTGTATAAATGATAATGGTCCCAAAATGGCATCAAAAGTGTCCAATGTGTCCACCGTAATGTCACAGTCACATTAAAAAATCGTTGATCGCCGCCATTACTAGTAAAAAAATAAATCATTAATAGAAATGCCATTAAAAAATATCCCCTATTTTGTAGATGCTATAACTTTTGTGCAAGCCAATCAATAAACGCTTATTGCGATTTTTTATGTGCCCCATAAGTCGCCAGGGACTGTATTTGTGTGGGAGACGGGATCCGGGGCTTGGTAAGATGTGGGGGGGCTTGTTTTCGTGCGGGAGTCAGGGCTTTCTAGCCAACCCCCGCAAAATGCCACCCTAGGCCTGGGCCTTGTCATCCTAGGCCAAGACACAGCGCTGCCTGCATCACAGTGAAAAACACATCAGCAGTATTATTCTTCTCCACTCTGTCCAAGAAAAAAGTTTTCGACTTGACATACAATTTAATTATTTTATTGAAACAGCCAACAAAAGCGCCTTTGATTTCCGCATTCTGTTTCACGCTGCTTTGATGACAATTTCCCTTTTGTAGCAGGTAAACGGTAATGCAATATATACCTAGCTGTGTTCCTATGGCAACATTTAATGTTATTATTTGCGAGAATATGAAGCGGGAACCAACGCGCTATAAATCAGAACTAATTCATGCAAGAGGCCCATAAAACACACCATTGCTCCCTCTGTCATTGCCTGACTTTGTGAAGCCTGACAAACCAGCCCCAAATAATTACCTAGTGCTCCATAATGGGCAAAAAATAATAACAGTAAAATATTCTCAGCAATATTTACGCCTATATGGAGGACTGGGAGCTTTTTTGGTTGAAATGATCAGTTTATTCTTCCGAGAAACTTTCTGTTCATGGTTTAATTTAGTCTTGAGGGGAAAAAAATACATGAAACAAAGAGGGGTGAATAAGGTCACCCAGACTTCCCAGTGAACTTATGCAAGGATGCACTTTAAAAATTCAAAGTGATGACATCATAATGGCTTGTATCCTTCTCATGATGCAAACATTGGAGAAGGAAGGTCACAGCTAGGACATATAATAGGGGGAATTTATCAAAACTGGAGTAGACAGAATCTGGAGCAACTGTGCATGGCGACCAATCAGCTTCTAACTTCAGTTTGTTCAGCGTTTTAAGGCTGGGTTCACACCTATGCGAATTGGATGCGTCTTTCCCTGCATCCAATCCGCATAGCAGGAGAATGTGACTCTATGGAGCCGGTTCACATATCTCCGGAGCGTCTGCGGAGCACACTGCGCAGAAATGATGTGTGTCTTTGGCTCCGTTTCAGGGCTGAATTCAGGCAAAGAATCGTCCCTCTGCGATCCACAGCTGGTTCCAGTGTGAACCGAGCCTAAAAATGAAAGATAGGCTGATTGGTTACCATGCACAGCTACTCCAGATTCTGCTCCCATATTAAACTGATATTAAAGGCTTTTTTTTTTAAATAGCAAACATGTTATACTTACATGCTCTGTGCAGTAGTTTTGCACAGAGCAACCCCATTCCTCCTCTTCTCGGGTCCCACACTGACGCTCCAGGCCCCTCCATCCTGCCGAGTGCCACCAGAGCAAGCAGCTTGCAATAGGGGCACCCGAGCAGGCTTGCTCCATAGCCGGGGCTCTGCCTGTCCATTCACATACAGAGTCGTGGCTCGACACGACCCCCTCTCTCTCTCCTCATTGGCTCACTGGCTGTGATTGACAGCAGTGGGAGCCAATGACCCAGCCAATGAGGAGGGAGAGTCCCCAGAGAGCCAAGGCACTTGAGACTTTAGAAACCATTTTAATAAATTGCCCTCAATGTATCATTATATTTTTACTAAGAACTGGATTTAATAAGCCTTATCTTAAACAGAATATCGATACATAGCATTAAGTTTAAAGTGGACCTTTCAGAAATGTTGCATGTCTGAAAGGTCTGGGTGAATAAATTCCTGACATATCACAAATTTTTTTTACCCAGCCGGGTAAAAACAATAAAACTTGTGGTGAAGAAGGTAGAGTTGGAAGGAGAAAAAGAATAGCAGATTCAGGCGTAGCAATAGGGAAACAGTCCTGCTCCCACGTGTAACACTTCTTGCGCCACTCCTACTTGAGTGGGGATAGCGTTCCTGGACAGGCCTCTCTCACTGGCCTGGCAGCCAGAGTATCGCTCAAACTTTTTAGGGAAGAGTCTCTGCCACAGACCCTCCTGGAATGGACTCAGGGAAAAACCTCTGCCACAGGCCTTCCTGATTGTGGTTACCGAGATTAACCTCCTTGTTAGAATTACGCCTGGATCTCCTTCAAGTTGCTTTCAGGTACCGACTGACAGGTGACCAGCCTCTCAGTGTCTGGATACCTCGATCCCCGGTGGTTTGTCGAGACCCTATTGGATTGCCAGCCTCTCATTGGCTCTCCTCAGATGGACTCCCCACCGAACAGCTATCTCGCTTGGGATCTTCAAGATTGGGAACCCAGTCGACCACTGGGCTCCCCGCCACAGCTCAAATGTTCCAGACCAACATGGTCCCGGGAACCAGGAACACTGCGTGGCACGCACGCCCCGGCCCCGGTAGGCCATAACCCCTGGGGCAGAATAAATATAAAGTGGTGATACCGCGCTCAAGCAAAAATACATCCAAAATGACTTGCAGTGTCAAATGTGAATAAACAATGAGAAGAAGAATGTATACTGCATAAATGAAAATAATCACTGAAAGTGAAAAGTGCCTGAATCCAGTGGCACAACAGAGAAATTGATACACTAAACAAATGTGAATATGTGAAGTCCACTAAAGTGAAAACATAAATAGAAGAGGAGATGTATATCTTCAAGCGGCCAGTATTCCAATGATGGTAATCTCAGGGATAGTCCATAAAGGATGATGTAAAATTACATAAATACTCTGGATAGATAAGGGATCCTCACACCAGTCTCCCAGAACTCTCACCTTAATAAGATAATAGGCATATATGGATCTCTAGTAGGTCAACCTCGAACTTTCTTGACTTCCATTCTCTCCTCCTCTTTTTCCAACACTACTTTACGTTTATCAAACATTGATAATTTATCTCATTTCAGTTCTCAGAAAAAAATCTTCTCCTCTGGCACCCTGTTTATGAAGTGGAGAACATTTGTTCTCAGAAGGAGATGAGAGGAGAAGTTTTTCCTCTGAGAACACCTGAGATCTGAGTAGAAGAGGGAGGGTTGCCTGTGATCTCCTGAGAAACTTGTGTGATTACAGAGCAGCTGAGTTTTAAAAGTGAAACCAAAGTTAAAAAGGCTGTGTTATTACATGAAAATAATAAGCGCTTTTTTAACTCATTTTGGCACATTCTTTAAATGTGTGTTTTGGCCATTTTTTATTGCTAATTTTGGCATTATTTATGCATATTTTGGCATTTTTTTTAACATGCCATATTTTTTTTAACACACATCTGGCGTAGGTTTTTTTATTGTGCATTTTGGCGCTTTTTTTAAACACACATTTTGGCCCTTTAGCACACATTTTGGCAGAGGTTATTTTAAGATGTATTTTGGTGTGGTTTGTAATGCACACTTTTAGCATATAGTTTGACACCTTTTTAACGTGCATTTTGATTTGCTTTTTATGCGTATTTTGGCAAACTACACATTTGATAGCCACTTTTGGGATGCCATTAACAATTAATGACACCGCAAGCATTTTGCATGCGTTTCTGGAACGCACTCCAAAACGCAGGTAAAGAAATTAGCCAAAATAATAATAATGTTAAAAAAAGCACCAAAATGTACATGTACATACAAATTTGCCAAAATGCATTTTAAAAAAACAAGCCAAGATGTTTGTAGAAAAAAACAGCAAAAAGTGTATCAAAAACAGTACCAAAATGCACATAAAAAAGGCCCAAAAAGCCAAATTATTATTTTTTTGGACATGAAGCATTGTGCATTTTTTCAATGCGCATTTTGGCAAGTTGCTAGAGTATTTGTCAAATGACAACATGTGTGGAAAAATGCATGTTTGCTAACTGCATTTGGGGTGCCATTAACAATAAATGGCACCCAAAAACGCATTGCGTATTATGACAGAATTTTAGAGCAATTTGGAATCGTGGAAAGAATTGCACAATTCTGCCAACAATTCTGCATTGCTCAGATGTGAATGGGTCCTAAAAAAAAATACATTATAACTATACTGTGTGTGTAATAAATATATATATATATATATATATATAAATAAAATCACCTATATACATACATAAACATATATAGTTATTATTTATATCAATCTTTAAGCTTGCTTTTGCTGATATTAGGAGGAAAAAAACCTCCTTCTTCACATCACAGCAGCTTCTCACCCATATTCTCAACCTCTGAACTGGAGAATCTGGGACGGAGATATTTTACAGATAGCCAGTGAGATCTTCAGATCTCACCTTCATAAACTGGTCATCTGTGTAAAAGTGAATGACACAAGGGTGTGTCTTGTGATCAGAAATGAAAAACATGTTCTCCACTCCTCATCTCAGCTTCATAAACTGGCACACCTGAGAGATCAGCCGTGATCATCAGGATCTCAGCTCTTCTCTGTTTGATAAACGTACACCTCTGTGTGCCGTTAGTACTCCAGCTGTTGTATCTCCCCTAGCTTGGAGTGGTTACCATGTCTCCATAACTGGTAAGTAAGTAAAACGAGCCACAATAGTGGAGGGAAGAGAAGAAGAATAGAGGCCCCCAATAGTGCAATACCGTTAAAATAGTATAGATGTAATAGGCTAAAATGATGGACTCTTACATGAAAGTAAATAAAAGTAGGCAAAACATTGAAAAACTGCGTTCTGGGCGCCTTCTCACATCAATTCCGGTCACTTCCAGTGTGCGTCAGCCTCGCGGGCAGGGCAATGAGCAGACAAGAGGGTTATAGAGATGTACACAGGCACAAGCTCCTCGTGAAGCCAGCAGCCTGCACGGACGTCCTGGGTAAGTTGTAGCTGCTCTTCTTCTCCCACTCTGAAGGTCTCTAGATGTTGGGAGAGGATTTGGGGTGGGAGAAAAGCTCTGTACTGGAGGGGGGGGGGAGGGGGTTTGAAGCACTGAACTAGAATCTGGGGGGAGAGCTATGTACTTGGGGGGGGGGGGTGGAGAAGAGAACTTGGTTGGACACAGCACAGCGCTCAACTGTGTACTCTGCACATAGCAGACCCCTCAACCCTGTAATATATAACAATGACTCACCGTTAGTGCAGTTTAGCCACACCCACAATTTGATGCAGAGGTAATGATGTGCAGTAACCTCTAGCAACCAATCAGTGAACAGTAATGATCTGCTGTAATCTCTAGCAACCCATCAGTGAGCAATAATGATGTGCAGTAACCTCTAGCAACCAATTAACGAGCAGTAATATGTGCAGTAACCTCTAGCAACCAATTAGCGAGCGGTAATGATGTGCAGTAACCTCTAGCAACCAATCAGCGAGCAGTAATGATGTGCAATAACCTTTAGCAACCAGAAATGATGTGCAGTAACCTCTAGCAACCAGTTAGTGAGCGGCAATAATATTATAAAAGACAAAATGTTACCCTGTCTCCAATCAATCAAGTATATGTGTTAAAACATATTAAAATGAATTATATGTGATTAATATACCAAATAATAGTATCAGACATGTGTTGACCATATCAGATCATATTCTTAGTGCAAAACATGCATAAAAAGTGCAAAGAAACAAAAGAAAGTCCAATAAGATGCTGGAAGCCACAGTCCAAAAGTGCATACATAAATTCCTTAATGATGCAAGTGTTTACCACCAAGTGCTCTCCTTTCAGATGAGTATAATCAGCCTCTTACCAGATAGTTAGTGTCAAGGATGCCATACACAGACATCCAATACAGGGTGATCAGATCATTGGGCTGCACTTAAAGCGCAGTTCCAACCACAATTAGCATTTTTTAAATGTATGTCCTTTTATCATGCGTTTTTATAATATAAATTCGGTCACTTACTATTTTACAATCCGCCGCCACTCCACATAGTTATTCAAAAAAGATCATTTATAAAACTATGTCCACACCGTTGTCATTTTGCTTGTGGGCATTGTGAAGCCTACAAGCACTTACTTCCTGGAAGTCTTGGATGGGGATTGATAATTGGACAGCGCACTGCATCCTTGGAAATGATGACACACATTTCCCAGGAGCATTAGAGGGAGATGATGTCAGAATCCTAGGTGGTTTCAAAGGCAGATTTCGTAGGACCGCATAGCAACAGGCATTTCCAGATGAGTAAAAAAATAAAAAAAATTTTTTTTACTTTTTTAGGTCTAATAAACACAATAATGAAAAAAAAAAATTGGGATGGAAACTCCACTTTAAGGAATCAGGAACACAAGTGTAAGTGAAAAAAGGTATATTTATTAAGATAAAGACACACATGCAAACCAAACAACAGAAAACCATAAACAAGAAATAAAAACAAAGAACACACAACAAACCCCAATACACCTAATCTAACTAATATATACAAGCAAAGGGAACACACATACATAAACAAGGCAGGGACGAGAGAAAAGGGGAACAGAATGCCAGGTACAGGGAGCAGACAGCAAGGGGGAGCTGGAAGCAGGTCTCAGGGACAGGATACAGGAAACAGAGTCCAGTACAAGGCAGAAAACAGATCCAGTTCAGGCAGGGACAAGGCTTACAGAGGGAATACTGGAGCCCTGAGCCTCAGTGAAGGGCGGGCTTATATGCTCCTAGCATTTCCATATCAGGTGCAGCTTGATCATCAGAACGCTCATCTGCTGGGAGACACCCGCTGGTGGCTACCAGAACTACACCCTTTGGTGCTGAAAGCAATAGTGCCACCAGCAGGTGACCCAAGCAATAACACTGATCCTGACAGACCTCAGTTAGGTCTATCACCGCCTTAGTGAGCTTTACCCCTCACTCTAGGTGTATAATTCCAATCGTCCTCTGCTTATGGCATTTAGGTACCATCAGATACTCAAACAGGATCACATACAACAGGATAATGAGAAGAAGGGAACACTCATTGCACAACTTCTTCATAAAATCAAAAGCTAATTAATTAAAAAAACTACTTACAAATTTTCAGATAAAAAAATGGAAAACAATTGTACACTCATCCTCAGCCCTGGTGGGCGTACCGATGTCACCGCTAAATTCACTCATTTAGCTGCAATGGTATGCTGCAACCTCTGACAACCAATCGCAGTCGCTGCCTGATCTGCTGCAGTAAACAGATTTTGAGTCTAGCTGCCATTTATTGTATTTCTCAGGGAGGGGGGCCCAAGAAAATGTTTGCCTGGGTCCAATCAATATTAGAGACAGCCCTGTGCTTCACGCGATGTGGGTTGCCGCAATTGCAGCGCGATTTATCTTGCAACAATTGCGTCAGACCCGCACTGCGATTTTAGGTGTCATTCAAATGAGCAGCATCTCAAATGTGAGTCTCGTGGTTTATCAGTCACACATTGTTTTTTTCAAATCGTGGCAAATCTGCCCGCGATTCAAAGTGCTGAAGTGTGAATGCAGTCTAAATGAGCAGAAGCTCTGCTGACTATCAACACACCCAATCATGTGCAAGCAAACATGTTTTTTTCTTTTAATTTTCCATGCATGTGATGATATACTCTGCAAAATAAAGCTTTACCTCATTTACTAAGCTCTGGAGCAACTGCACTTGCAGAGTGCACAGTCTATTTGCCTTTAGTAAATCAACCCCATTATGCCTATTAAAATATGTTGTGACAAGTAAACATTTTGCACTGTGGAGTAGGGACTGGGCAAAGCTGGATCACTTCGGCGCAGTTGACCAGCTTGGACATGTATTGCATTATATGTGTACCAAGAATCCCTGTTTGAAAGTGTGCCCTTAGCACCTGATGTACTATATACAGTACGGACCAAAAGTTTGGACACACCTTCTCATTCAAAGAGTTTTCTTTATTTTCATGACTATGAAAATTGTAGATTCACACTGAAGGCATCACAACTATGAATGAACACATGTGGAATTATACATAACAAAAAAGTGTGAAACAACTGAAAATAGATTTCATATTCTAGGTTCTTCAAAGTAGCCACCTTTTGCAGCAGACACATCTCTAGAACTGTTAGGAGGAGACTGTGTGAATCAGGTCTTCATGGTAGAATATCTGCTAGGAAACCACTGCTAAAGAAAGGCAACATGCAGAAGAGACTTGTTTGGGCGAAAGAACACAAGGAATGGACATTAGACCAGTGGAAATCTGTGCTTTGGTCTGATGAAGCTTTGGTTCCAACCCCCGTGTCTTTGTGCGACGCAGAAAAGGTGAACAGATGGACTCTACATGCCTGGTTCCCACCATGAAGCATGGAGGAGGAGGTGTGATGGTGTGGGTGGGGGTGCTTTGCTGGTGACACTGTTGGGGATTTATTCAAAATTGAAGGCATACTGAACCAGCATGGCTACCACAGCATCTTGCAGCGGCATGCTATTCCATCCGGTTTGCGTTGGACCATCATTTATTTTTCAACAGGACAATGACCCCAAACACACCTCCAGGCTGTGTAAGGGCTATTTGACCAAGAAGGAGAGTGATGGGGTGCTGTGCCAGGTGACTACCTCTTGAAGCTCATCAAGAGAATGCCAAGAGTGTGCCAAGCAGTAATCAAAGCAAAAGGTGGCTACTTTGAAGAACCTAGAATATGAAATATATTTTCAGTTGTTTCACACTTTTTTGTTATGTATAATTCCACATGTGTTAATTCATAGTTTTGATGCCTTCAGTGTGAATCTACAGTTTTCATAGTCATGAAATTAAAGAAAACTCTTTGAATGAGAAGGTGTGTCCAAACTTTTGGTCTGTACTGTATATAGGTAAGCTATTTGGGTTTTAGTCCAGACATATCTCCTACATTTCTATTGACTCTCTCCTTGCCCCATGTGACAGGTCTGATCACCAGAGCAACCAATCGCTCAGTGCTGTTACATTGGAGTAGAGATGTTGAGGCACATGCTCCCTATACCTGGAAGCACTGGGTAATTCTCTTTGTTTCCTAAACAAACAGAGTGGCGGGGAAGCAATAAGACGAAAATACGTCAACAGCGCGGTTCTCAGGTGCCAACTGGATGTCTTTGGACGTCATTTGAAATGCATTACCCGCGCGCGCCACTGGGGGGCGTTCGGCGGGTAACCACTGTGCCGCCGCATCGCTGGGGAGCCGATGCGTGTACCTGGCGGCAGCGATGTCCGCCGGGTACACGCGATCGTCGGTAACACAGCAGGGACGTGGAGCTCTGTGTGTAAACACAGAGCTCCACGTGCTGTTAGAGGAGAGGAGACCGATCTGTGTCTCTTGTACATAGGGACACAGCATCGGTCACCTCCCCCAGTCACCCCCCTCCCCCTACACAGTTAGAACACACCCAGGCTACACATTTAACCCCTTCCTCACCCCCTAGTGTTAACCCATTTCCTGCCAGTCACATTTATACAGTAATTAGTGCATTTTTATAGCACTGATCGCTGTATAAATGTGAATGGTCCCAAATTTGTGTCGAAAGTGTCCCATACGTCCGCCGTAATATCGCAGTCCCAATAAAAATCGCAGATCGCCGCCATTACTAGTAAAAAAAAAATAATGAAAAAAAATCATAATTCTGTTCCCCATTTTGTAGGCGCTATAACTTTTGCGCAAATCAGTTGCTTATTGCAATTTTTTTTACAAAAATACGTCGAAAAATATGTATCGGCCTTAACTGAGAAAAAAAATATTTTTTTTTTTTAAAAATTGGGATATTTATTATAGCAACAAGTAAAAAAAAATATATATTTTTTAAATTGTCGCTCTTTTTTTGTTTATAGCGCAAAAAATAAAAACCGCAGAGGTGATCAAATACCACCAAAAGAAAGCTCTATTTGTGGGGAAAAAAGGACATCAATTTTGTTTGGGAGCCACGTCGCACGACCGCGCAAATGTCAGTTAAAGCGACGCAGTGCCGGAAGCTGAAATTTCGCCTGGGAACGAAGGGGGTTTATGTGCCCAGTAAGCAAGTGGTTAAGCACCATAGGCTCTAATAGGCTTCAAAATAGGGTGAACTCATGGCGCAGAGCATTACGCCATGAGCCCGCCCAGGTGTTACAACAGAGAATTAATATTCACTATTGAAACACTGATCCTCAATCTGGCCAATCATCAGAAGCAGGTCTGAGACCCGTTTTCCAATTGGCCAAAAAGAGAAGAGTCCCAATTTGCCACCTAGGAGGGAGGAAACGGGAGCTACCGTAATGCCCGTGGAGAGAAGGAGAAGGGAAAGCCACCATCTACGCCGCTGCTGAGCAAGGGAAGCCGCAAGTCAAGCCAGGGAGAAGCACTGTCCGCCAGTTCTCCAGACCCGATTGACCAACCGACAGGGGGGGGGTGTGGTAATCTTTGCCACCTCCCCCAAAAAATTACCACCACCGCTGCCTACAAATAGCTTCAATTTGCTTTTGCCTGCTAAAGAACCTTTGAGCCTGTTGGAAGAATCCCTGGTTCTGGATGGGAAGCAATGCAATGTACGAACACACATATATTCATACAGTATATATGACCCTGACTGGTGTATACATCGCATGTAGATGTCCATTCTTTTAATCTATCATCTCTTTTCCTGATAGCCCACAGACCTCGCATTCCTGCATTTGTGAGGACTGCGATGGGCAGGTCTGCAGAATGCAGGAAGGAGTTACACAACCAAGTCTCAGATGCATCTATTTATAGAACGCTGTTGTGTCTGGGTGACTGCCTAGGACAGCATCTGCCGTACACCGATGTGCGCTATCAAGGCAAACACACAGGTAATGCCAGCTATGGACGCAATATAAAGGATCGTAGCAATTTTTGGAGTCTTCGTCTAAAATCAATTATATAGGAAATGTTCAATCTTCCTTAAAGCAAGCCAGTCTACCTTCACAGGATCCTATTCTTACCCAGAGATCTCTCCATTTCTATTACACAGTGCACATCAGTGACCAGACCTGAGTTGGTAGCTCACCCTCAACTGTGTTTGTCTGCCCCATATTGGCACCAGGGCCACCATCAGGAATTATGGGGGCCCTTACACAGCTTTTGGCATGGGCTCTCCTGGAGCAGAGAACCGGGGGGGGGGGGGGGGGTGCTGCCGTCTGAAATTTGAGAAGCAGGGGGCCCTTTAATAAAAAGAAATAAAAAAAATGTATAAAATATATATATATATATTTTTTTTTTTTTAAAGGGGGGGTTGCAATCTGGGGCCCTTTAATAAAAAAAAATAAAAAAAAATATAAAAAAAATAAACATTTATAAAATATATATATATATATATATTTTTATATATATATATATATATATATATATATATATATATATATATATATATATATATATATATATATATATATATAAAAGAAATAAAAAAATATATAAAAAAAAGATTGTTTTTATTAAAAAAAGGGGGTTGTCATCTGGGGCCCTGGAAATCTCCGGGCCCCTGGGGACCTCCGGACCCCTAAAAAAATGTTTTAATAAAAAATAAAATAAAAATATATTAAATATATATTTTTTTTATAAAAAATAAATAAAAAAAAGGGGGGGTTGCCATCCGGGGCCCTGGGGGCCTCCGGGCCCCTGGGGACCTCCGGACCTCTAAAAAATAAAAAATAAAATTGTCCCATTTAATAAAAAATAAAATAGAAATATATTTAAAAAAATATATATTTTTTTATAAAAAATAAATAAAAACATGGGGGGTTGCCATCTGGGGCCCTGTGGGCCTCCGGGCCCCTTACAGGTGTACTGCCTGTACCCCCCTGATGGCGGCCCTGATTGGCACTATATGGTTTACTAAAACTGGGGAGTGCAAAATCTGGTGCAGCTGTGCATGGTAGGCAATCAGCTTTTAACTTCAGCTTGTTCAATTAAAGCGTTTGTTACCCCAACACTTTATATTCCTGATATGTGCCTGCTGTACCATGCACTTGTATGAGAAAGCATCCTGTTCTCTTTGTATTGCTTCATTTGTGTGAAATCCCTAGTGTTCCTGCCAGTCCCTCTGCTTTCCTATTAACAACTAACCACACTACACATAAGAGCACACCATGGTCAGTTCTCTATCTATGCTGGAAACTCAGCCTGCTCTTCTCCAATGATCAGACTAGTCGTGACACACTCCCACTGTACAGCCATTCACTGGGAAGCACAGCGTACTGCTGCTTCTCCTCCCCCCAGTTCTTATGCAGCTGAGAACAGAGGGAATGTGATCACTTATAAAAAAGGGAAAATAGTGATTTATAATGTTTGTTTTTTAAATCTATACAAAAATGTTTTGCCTTTCATTTCTATTTTAAACTGAATGAGTTGTTTGACAAGGTGATCATTTACAATCACTTTTAACTGTGACAAAAACAAACTGGAAGCCAATGGTTTCTATGCAGAGCTGCACCGGAGTTTGCACTCTCCCGTTTTAGTAAATCAACCCCTATACAGTGCCTTGAAAAAGTATTCATACCCCCTTGAAATTTTACACATTTTCCCATGTTATAACCATAAATGTATTTTATTGAGATTTTATGTGATAGACCAACA
Organism: Rana temporaria; assembly: GCF_905171775.1. Classification (NCBI taxonomy): domain Eukaryota; kingdom Metazoa; phylum Chordata; class Amphibia; order Anura; family Ranidae; genus Rana; species Rana temporaria. The sequence goes on from NC_053491.1 coordinate 386,044,924, forward strand.
CAAAGTGGAACATAATGGTGAAGTGGAAGGAAAATGATAAATGGTTTTAATTTCTTTTAACAAATAATGCTGCGTACACACGGTCGGAATTTCCGATAACAAATTTTCAATGTAAGCTTTTTGTTGGACAATCCAACTGTGTGTATGTTCCATCGGACATTTGCTGTCGGAATTTCTGGCAACAAATGTTTGAGAGCCGGTTCTGACAGGTCAGTGAGAGAGGCCTGTCCAGGTACGCTATTCCCACTCAAGCAGGAGTGGCGCAAAAAGTGTGAGGCCCCATACACACGGGAGGATTTATCCGCGGATACGGTCCAGCGGACCATTTCCGCGGATAAATCCTCTCGAGGATTTCAGCAGATTTTAATCCGATGGAGTGTACTCACCATCGCATTGAAATCCGCGCCGAAATCCTCTGGCGATGACGTGTCACGCCGTCGCCGCGATTATGACGCGGCGACGGGCGCGACGCTGTCATATAAGGAATTCCACGCATGCGTTGAATCATTGCGACGCATGCGGGGGATCCCTTCGGAAGGGATGGATTCGGTGAGTCTGTACAGACCAGCGGATCCATCCGTTGGGATGGACTTCAGCAGATGGATTTGTTGAGCATGTCAGCAAATATTCATCTGCTGGAAATCCATCCCAGGGGAGATTTATCCGCAGATAAAGATCCGCTGGCGTGTACACACCATAGGATCTATCCGCTGAAACCCATTTGCTGGGATTTATCTGCGGATGGATTCTATGGTGTGTATGGGGCCTGACACGTGGGAGCAGGACTATTTCCCTATTACTACGCTTGAATTTGCTATTCTTCTTCTCCTTTCAACTCTACCTTCTTCACCACAAGTTTATTGTTTTTACCCGGCTGGGTAATAAAGAGCACAGCAAAAGACACCTGTCGTGGACATTCCTTTACTACTGCTATATGCACCATACACCCCTAAGACGGCGGAGGAGCCATGAGGTAACATGCCACCCAAAACAAACCAGCAGCTTCTACGGGGGTAGTGCTACACCTATAATAAAGCTTATTGTAAAGGCTAGAAAAATGGACAGCCGCACTTTCAAAAAACCCTTGGGTTGTCTTTATTTAAAAAAATGTCAAATGCACTACAAAATACAGCAAAACAGTGGAGATGGCAGCCTACGCGTTTCACACTGCGGTCAGTGCTTAATCATAAAGCTTACCTATAGGTACTGTTATTATCTCCTAAACATGCACCGTTTGAGAGATATATACTGTAAATGCAGCCGGCAATGTCAATGGCGCATGCGCTCAGGGCCGTTACTTCAGAGTCCTGTGCTGTAAACGGTGGCTCCACCGTGCATGCGTGGAGGGGTGAAGGACACATACAATCCTATACTATATTCCCATGGTTTGAACAGACGACGAATGTAGTTAAAGTAGAGCACAGTAAGGTAAGTATCAGTGGGGTGGCAGAGTTTTCTCTTTAATGTATGATAATGTTAGGGATAGAAATTCATGAAATACAATTCTATACAGATAGTAAAAAAAAAAAACTGTTGCATATATATTAGCATGATCTTTTTTTTGTTTTTTTCTTGTACTGAAAGCTCAATTAGATGTGAATTGCATTCTGTGCATTTACGTACTGACCTCTTGTGGTCACACTGGGATCGATCAGCAACTGAAGCAGATCTCCCTCTTGCTGTAGACCAAACAGTATAATAATCTCTGCCATAGGAGTGAATTGTGGATTTATATCTGTGTTTATTTCTTCCTTCATTAGAAGATGTTCCTCTTATGTATATACTGTACACGCTGTATTGCTGCAGCCTTTCATACAGTAAAAGACACATGTATTAGACCAGCCTTTTTCAACCTTTATACCCCAGGGAAAAAAAAAACAATTGCAGCCTCACTGTGCCCATCAAATGCAGCCACTGTGCCCATCAAATGCAGCCACTGGGCCCATCAAATGCAGCCACTGTGCCATCAATTGTCACCACTGTGCCATGCCATCAAATGCAGTCACTGTGCCATGCCATCAAACGCAGCCACTGTGCCATCAATTGTCACCACTGTGCCATGCCATCAAACGCAGCCACTGTGCCATCAATTGTCACCACTGTGCCATGCCATCAAACGCAGCCACTGTGCCCATCAATTTTCACCACTGTGCCATGCCATCAAACGCAGCCACAGTGCCATCAATTGTCAACACTGTGCCATGCCATCAAACACAGGCACTGTGCCATGCCATCAAACGGAGCCACTGTGCCCATCAATTGTCGCCACTGTGCCCATCAATTGTCACCACTGTGCCATGCCATCAAACGCAGCCACTGTGCCATCATTTGTCGCCACTGTGCCATGCCATCAAACGCAGCCACTGTGCCATGCCATCAAACGCAGCCACTGTGCCCATCAATTGTCGCCACTGTGCCAATTGTCGCCACTGTGCCCTTTAATTGTCGCCACTGTGTCCTTTAATTGTCGCCAATGTGCCAATTGATGCCACTGTGCCCTTTAATTGTCTCCACTGTGCCCATTGTCGCCACTGTGCCAATTGATGCAACTGTCACTGTGCCAAATGTCGCCACTGTGCCAATTGATGCCACTGCCACTGTGCCCATTGTCGCCACTGTGCCCATTGTCGCCACTGTGCCAATTGTTGCCGCTGTGCCCTGTAAAATGCCCCTCCCCCCGCCCGGCACTTACCTTTCTGGGGTCGGCCATCCTCCTTCCATGTCCCTCCATGTCTTCTCCCACCCTCGATGACGCCGGAACCGGTGAACCTGATTGGCTGCAATGACTGTCAGTCTTATCCAAGGAACGCACCCCCCCGTACGTCCCTTAGATAAGTATCTGGAAGCCGAATACAGCCTGAGGGCTGTACTCGGAAAGCCTATCAGAGCCGCTGGCTCTGATAGGCACTTCCACACAGCCAACCAGCTGCTGTTATTCAGATGGCCGGCGCTCACCATCCGGCCTGCCATCTGAATAGTCGGCGACAACAATACATAGATTCATGCAAATGCAATACATGAATCTATGTATTGTAATCAGTGGATTGTAATCAGTGGCATAGATAGAATCTATGTATTGTAATCCGTGGCATAGATTCATGCATTGCATGACAGTTATCACAGTTATGCGAGAGCCAGAGGGGGCGGTGCTCCGGCGCCCTCTATGGACGCACCGCCACTGATGACCACCCTGCTTTGGTTAAAGAGGAGGTAAACCCAGATAGGTTTTACTTCCTCTTTGTTTCTCTGCAAATGTAAAGCATATCGGGCAAACTTAAAGCATCGCATAGTAGCCCATTACGTGTCACTTACCTGAAACCGAAGCCTGCGATATCCCCGATTTCCTCGCGAGCTGGAAGCGTCCATTCTTCACCCGTCTTCCTTCCGGGACTGCAAACTCCGGCTCTGTGACTGGCTGGAGTTGCGTGACGTCACTCCCAGCTTGAAATAGCACAACGTGCCCTTTCTAGAGTGTGCATGCGCCGAATACACCGGCACATACGCGTTAGACATTGCCATACAGGGAATTGTAAATATCTCCTAAACCGTGGAGGTTTCCAGCACCTACAGGTAAGTCTTAATCTAGGCTTGCCTGTAGGTGAAAGTGGTCTGTAAGGGTTTACAACCACTTTAATGAGCTGTGATATTTGGACCCCAATATCAGAATTTACAAAGAGTATGTAGCTTGTTATGCAATTAAGAATTTGGGTGAAACAGGGTAAAGGCTCAAGTAGATCTTTTTTTTTATAATCAGAGTTTTTTATTATTATTAACAGTATTCCATACAACATTTTACATTCTTATGTACCATCATTTATACCGTATTTATCGGCGTATACCGCGCACTTTTTTGCCCTGAAAATCAGGGCAAAATCGTGGGTGCGCGGTATACGCCGATACCCGCTTTCCCGCGCCGAGTTTGAATACTGCGCCGACATATACCGAGCGCAGTACACTCGTGTATTGTCGGGCAGTCTCGGCTCCTCCCGGGCTGACGTCCTGGACGTACAGGACGTTAGCGCAAGAGTAGCCGAGCATTGCCGACAATACACGAGTGTACTGCGCTCTGTATATGTCGGCGCAGTATTTAAACTCGGCGCGGGAAACGAGCGGGGAGGACGCGAGGACGCCGCAGAAGGACGCCGGACCCGACGAAGCCGCCGATGGACGCCGCGCAAGACACCAAAACTGTAAGTACAAAAAAAAAATTTACACAGGATTCGGGGCAACTTTAGGGGTGCGCGCTATACGCGGGAGTGCGCTATACCCCGATAAATATGGTATATTAAACTTGAACATTGCAGGGAGAGTCTACAATTATCATATCAGTAACTTATCAATTATCTTATCCCCTAACCCCCCCCCCCCCCCACACCCCAAAAAAAAAGAGAAAAAACAACACAAAACACAAAGGGAAGAAAATCTAAACCTAAATGGAATGACAAATAAATTGTTAAGGCACCTTCACCGTGTGTCATAAGCCGTTGCGTTTTTCCTCATAAATTACAGTTTTTACCTTTATTCCAAATTTTTTACCTTTTTGCTGCTTTTGATCTCTTCCAGCCATTTTCTATCTACATACACTCCAGCAGCAAATGCACGTCATTGCTCTGGACTGGTTTACTGATCATGACAACAGTGGACCATGGTTGCCCAACGTGTGTCTTCTCAGCCACTAGTAGTCTCCACCAAAGGTAAGTGTCAGGGTGACACAGCAGGAGCAGAATTCTGAGACAGTTAACAAGACCTCCATGGCTGGATGACTAGGTATTATTTTACTGGAAGCTGATTTAAAAAGATTGAAAACTATTTTTAAAATGACATCAATATGTTGAAGGTTATATGAGGTTTTAGTGATCAGGTTCAGATCTAATTTAAAGTTTAACACACAATTAAAACTTTAGGAATAGAAATACATACAGTGGATGGATTACTCCCTCCCAGCACTTTTGGGTCCACTAGGTCACCATGCTAAGTAAAACCTTCTGGCTGCCAGGAACCTGACACATTCGGAACATCTCCACTGTGATATTGACCCACATGAAGTATGGGGAAGCGACAAAATGATCTGCCTCTATCTACAGGACAAAAGTATGCAAGAATCTGAAATAAAGTTTGCAAAAATCCTTATAAAAACCAGCATAGAGACAATTGTTTTCTTCTCAGCAAAAGTGAAATTCCATTTGAAAGTGTGATAATGAATGCTCAGATATTATTTCTTCAGTGCAGTAAAACCTTGGTTTGCAAGCATAATTCGTTCCAGAAACATGCTTGTAATCCAAAGCATTTGTATATCAAAGCATTTTTACAGGGTATAAAAGAGAAGAGGGGCACCTCTAAGTGTAGCAATAAGTTGCTAAATGTTGTACATTCATTAAACCATATTGCTACACTTCGAGGCTACTCTCTTCTTTTTTACACTCATGTGTGACATGACGCTACTCTTATATCAAGACATCGCTTGTATATCAAGGCAAAATGTATTAAAAGATTTTACTTGTCTTGCAAAACGCTCTCAAACCAAGTTACTCTCAAACCAAGGTTTTACTGTAGTTACTATGGTCGTGCATATGGTGCTGACCAAGGTGCTGAAATGTGGATCGTTAGCCATTCACAAGTGTCTTAGAGCCTTATAGACAAAACTGTTTATTTTGTAGAGAGGGAAGAGTTGGGCCCTTTGTCAGATTTTAATTGCCCTCTGTGTCTTTTTAGGGCAGATTTTGTCTCATTACCTGTCAGGAAGTGATGGGAAATCTTTTATGGGGGACACAAACTAAAACCCACTTTTAGAAGAACAAAAACTTTTTACAATGTTTCTATTGCTGTTTGTGCATCCTTTCCTGATTGACTGGAGTTAGGCATACAAAGCTTAAAGTGGCTGTCTCTTACTACACCCAAACCCAGCTAGAATGGACTACAAGTCACAGAATTCTACAAAAAAAACAGTGCAGGAAGAGCATACTCTAGAAGCCCACCAAAGTCCCAGTATAAATATTAAAATCAGTAATTCTAATGTCCACTGTGAGCAACTTGTGACCAGGGGCGGCCTTAGGTGTTCAGGCGCCCTGTGCGAGCTAATCCTGTGGCGCCCCCCCCCCCCCCCCCCATCTTCACCCCTCGCCCCCTGGTCACCTAAACACACACAAAGAGGTCCTTTATATCCTCCTCCCCTTCTGTGTGTAGGCTGGCTATAAAAAGTAAATACTTTTTTTTTTTTTTTTTATCTGTTTATCTGTTTACCTTTCGGTGGATGGTGCGGCTTTGCATTTAAAAATGGCGCCGCCCAGCGCTTAGACGCAGTGTGCCTGTCGGGGCCGGCAGCAGCTATTTTTTTTCAAGTGCCGCAGCCGATGTGTTGCTCTTCACCCAGTCCCAGGGCAGGGGTACCTGGCAGCGGCTGCTGCTGTGACTCGTAGGAGTCGGACTCCTGTGATGATCATGTGAGTAACTGACTGCGACTCACATTCTGCGAGCTGTGATGGCCGCACGGCGCCCTTGTTGCCCATGGCGCCCTGTGCGGCCGCACAGCTCCCACACCCCAAAGACCGGCCCTGCTTGTGACCAGTGTCACACACAGCCCATCAGAAGAAATCTGTCAGGCATGATCTGCAGCCAATCTGTCCATGTGAAGGCTCTACCTCAGCTCTCAGTGTTGTCAGTGTCATATGGAGTAGATTAGTTAAAAGTATCTTTTATTGTAAAACAATGTATCCTTAGAAAAACAACCTCAATGTATCTTTCCAGAGAACAAACAGCCAGCTGTCTGAAACTGAGTGAGAAAGTGCTGGGTAGTTACCTCTTGGCCAGAGAGGTGGAGGGGAGCTAGGGCTGACAGACAGATGAAGGTTCTCATGTAGTGAGAAGGTGTAAGCCACACATACCCTCCAGGGAGCCACCGGGAACACCCGCTTACCCACTGCTGGAACCAAGGGATAGCCTAGGTGACAAATGGATGAGACACCCACGGGGGGAATGCTGAAAACAACCCACTCCACTCAGGGCCATCAAAATAGCATCATGGGCCCCTGGGCAAAGTAATGCTCTGGACCCTCTATGCCAGGGATTCTCAAACTACGGCCCTCCAGCTGTTTTAGAACTACACATCCCATGAGGCATTGTAACACGCTGACATTCACAGACATGACTAGGCATGATGAGAATTGTAGTTCCTGAACAACTGGAGGGCCGTCGTTTGAAGACCCATGCTCTACACCCCAGATATCCCCCAGCACTCTGACCCCTCTACACCCTAGATATCCCCCCAGCACTCTGACCCCTCTACACCCCAGACATCCCCCTAGCACTCTGACCCCTCTACACCCCAGATATCCCCCTAGCACTCTGACCCCTCTACACCCAAGATATCCCCCCAACACTCTGATCCCTCTACACCCCAGATATCCCCCAGCACTCTGATCTCTCTACACCCCAGATATCCCCCCAGCACTCTGACCCCTCTACATCCCAGATATCCCCCCAGCACTCTGATCCCTCTACATCCCAGATATCCCCCCAGCACTCTGATCCCTCTACATCCCAGATATCCCCCCAGCACTCTGGCCTCTTTACACCACAGATATCCCCCGAGCACTCTGACCCCTCTAAACCCTAGATATTCCCCCCAGCACTGTAACCATATACCATAAGATACCCCTTTTATTGTGACCCCCACTACATCCCTGATACCCCCTACACATCCCTGATACCTCTAGCATTATAGCCACCCGAACTACTGCAAGCATTGCTACCCCCTATACACCCCAGATTCCCCCTCAGCATTGTTTTCCCCCCATACACCCTTGATATCCCCCAGCACCATTATTCCATCCATGTAGTGCCCCCTTTTCCAGTGGAGATACAGTGCATGTAAACTTTTGGCTCTGTGCCCACCTCCAGCACTGCCCTCACCTATACCAATAAAGCAGGCAAAAGGAGGGGTGGAGGAGGGAGCATCCCTCTGGGCATTCCAAGCTCTTCGGTGCAAACAGTGCTGGACAACTGGGCTCACCATGACACAATCCACAATGCTACTTCCGCAGGTGGGCTCTCCATGCTGCCAACTCAGCAGCTCCCACTCCAGCTCCTACCCCGCAGTCTTCGAGTCCCGAGCATTCAAGCTGCATAGGGCGGGTCAGAGCATCACTGGTGCTCTGGCCCTGTCCCTCCCTGCTGGCTGTGAAATAGCAGGTATCGTTCTGCACAGCACGGCGCACCGCTGCCAGCCTGCCTCCCCTGTGTATCCATCACTCTCAGTGCCACCATGTGTGGAAAAATGCAGGGGCCCCCCATGCAGCTGGGGCCCCTGGGCAGTGCCGAGGTGTGCCCTCTCATTAAGACAGCCTTGACTCCACTTGTCCTGCCTGGAACCAACCATTGGGACAGTGGCAGAAACTGTTGCTGGAGCCAGGTAAAGTACCAGAATTCCCTGCACCTGTGTGTATTTACTACACTCTGTATATACATGTCCTGTCTCCTATCAGTACTGAGCACGGGCATGTGTTCCTCTCACATTGCTCTGCTCTGATCTCCCACCATGGCAGCCCCTTGTGGCCACACCTTTCCAATGCACCTTTCTGTGTATTAGTCTGCAGTGGGGGCTGAAGGGACAGCTGCTTTGGGCCCCACAACAATGTCTGGGCCTGGGGCAGCTTCCCCTTTTGCCCTAATGTTAAAGACAGCCCTGGTCACAATGAAATCAGTAAAAAAAAGTGCAGGAACCTTTCTCATAATCACTGAGTCATGGCGATATGAACGGTTTCTTTGCCAGAAATGGGGTGTGACTTGTCATGCAATTTGGAACTGGGAAATCACATGACACACTGGTGTGAACAGGGGCTTAGTAGTGGATTATATTTGGAGAATAAGGATATCGTTTAGCATCACCTTACACAAAATGCATTCCTTCACACAAGATGTGGCTCCTTCTGACCTCTACATTACTGCTGAGTCCTGTAGTGATGTAGGGGTCAGAAGAAGAACAGCATGATGGGGAGCATCCGACACTCCCAAAAGTGTTGAATGCTAAAGACAATTATGTAGAGAGCAGATCTAAAACAGATAAATGGTAGGAGACAAGGCCAACCAGAAAGGTGAATATAATAGCTTGTTTCTTAGAGGAAGCTTTCATTTCGATTTCAGATGAAATCTGACTTTAGCACAGCTGCAGGGTTTTCTGCACAGCTCCAGCAGTTTGTTGACTGATCTAAACTTCACAAACTATTACTGAAGGCATGTGCCTTGAAATCCACGTCCTGAAGGATCACGCAGCTAATTTTAATGGATGTCAGTGGTAATGAGATGTAAATGCTGTAATAAAACGGCTTTTATATTGACATTTCATTTCTGACCTATTTATTAAGTGCTGTGCCTGCAGCTTAATGCGTCTCAAATATATTATGTGTCTCAGCGAAACATGACCCATCCGTGACTTGGCGACACTGAAGCGTGTCATTTAGACACAATTATAAATTCCTATAGAAAAGGGGAAAAAACATGTGTGGACTTATCTAATGACATGGTGAAAAGGTCAATAACATACAAAGAGAAATGATATGCAGCATGCAACAGCGACTACAGGACCAATTATTATATCAGGACTTTCTGTTGGGACCATACAGTGTCAGAACCATTGGGATCCTTTCACTTGGCTGTCGAGTCCTAAACACGTCTGTATTGTTTGATCTTTGCTTCTAAATGCCAGGCTAAGCAGTTTGAGCTTCAGCAAGCATTTACAAAGTATTTGGTGATCTTCGAACATATTTCTTAAAACTTCTAAAGCGCTTTCAGCTTTAGCTCATGTTGGTTCAATGCAGTTCTTTGCACCATAATGCCTGAAAGCAAAAAAAAAAAAAAAAAATCATAAAGCCTAAATTCAGTTTTGCAACTTTGGCGAACTGTACACAACTACTAAGTGTATCCAGATTAATTATACATTGTTTTTTTTTTTTTTTTCAGGATAAATTGGGTCTTCATTAGCTTGTTAATGGTAATATCTATCCCTATATTATTTTTTCCTATTATCAAAGGAAAATTGTAAAAAAAAATATTTTAGCTGTATGTTTCATGTCATTATTATCATGACCCACCACCAAAAAAAAAAAATTCTCCTACTCCTGACTTTCACATCAATATCACGTACATTCTTAGTATGGCCAATAGCGTGTGTTTTTAAAAAAAATTGTATCCTTCCTAAAACTAAGGGGGATTTATTAAAACTGGAGCACACAGAATATGATGCAGCTGTGCTTAGTAACCAATCAGCTTCTAACTTCACCTTGCTCTGTTAGGGCCCTTTCACACGGAGCGGATCCGTATTGATCCGCCCCGTGTGTGTCCGTCGGCTCAGCGGGGATCATCCGTAAATCCCCGCTGAGCTGTCGGCGGACAGGGCGGTCCCCGCACATTGTGCAGAGACCACCCTGGCTTTCCTCCGCTCTCCCCTATGGGGAATCGGATGAATATGGACCGTGTGTCCGTATTCATCAGATCTGTTCCGCCGGACGGAAGAAAAATAGGGTTTTCTTCCGTCTGCAAAAGCGGATCTTTGCGGACGCGGATGTTTGCGGACGTTAGCGGATGCATCATCCGCTAACGTCTGCAATCCCATAGGGATACATTACAAGTCCGTAAACGGACTTGTAAAAAATGGATCGTTTGTCCGTACGTGTGAAAGGGCCCTTAAGCTTTGACAATAAAACCTAGAAGCTGATTATATGCACAGCTTTCACCAGATTCTCTGTGCTCCAGTTTTAGAATTTCCCTCCATAGACACTAAATAAGTATGTATTTTTTTTGTAATCTTACCTAAAACATTGTGACCCTGACCTTTCAACCTCAGGCCTCGTACACACGACCGTTTTCCTCAACAGAATCCATCAAGAAACTTGGTGGCAGAGCTTTTTTGCCGAGGAAAACGGTGGTGTGTATGTTTTTCGTCGAGAAAACTGTTGTGGATCTCGACGAGCAAAAAAGAGAACAAGTTCTCTTTTTCCTCGTCGGGAGTCTCAATTTCCTCGTCGTGTTTCTCGTCGGGCTGGTTTACGACGAGAAACACGTTAGTGTGTATGCTTAGAAACCCGAGCATGCTCAGAATAAAGTATGAGACGGAGCGCACCTTCGGTAAAAGTAGCGTTTGTAATGAAGATAGCACATTCATCACGCTGCAAAAATTGCGCATTTGCAATTGCGCATTTAAATCATCTTTAGAATGGGACAAAAATTAACAATAATGATCTTCTTTTGCTGCTGATATTCACACAGAGTTCTGACTAACTTTTTGTAACATTTTTCATGCTGATCTCATGAATATTTTTGAATAATTTATAAAGCCAGATTTTATTATCTTTTTCAAATACAGATCTTAATTTTTAATTATTATTTAATTTCTAGTCATCTCCATGATTTTTTATTCTATTTTGTTGTGTCAAGTTACCACCATTGTATCATTATTGTTTGGTCTTATCTGATCTGTCCCTTTATAATTAGACCTTTTGTATTTTTTTTAAAGATAACCTGCCTACTCACAAGCTAAATTTTGGGGTTGATTAAAAACACATAGGCAAGTATGAACTGTAAAACAAAATAACCATTTATTCTGGTAAAGAATAGAAATAAAATAAATAGAAGGCAGCACTGAAGAACCTGCTGCCATTTGTGCAACTCTGTGTGGACACTAAAATTGGGACATTGAGAAGCACATACAGGAGGGAGCCCAATCTGGTCCTGGACTCCTGGAGGTCAGGAACAGCATCAGGTCAGATATATGTCCCAAGTCTGTGGTACTACAGCAGGCTGCCTTCTGTCAAACCACCTTGAAGAAAGGCCATCACTTCCTGGTCTTCCTGGTAGCCTTCCCTGCAGCCTTCCTTGCTGCTTTCCTTCTCCGCTTGGCTGGAGGTGTACTCGTGCCAGGAGGAGGAGAAGAAGGTGGAGGAGGAGGAGGTGGATGAGATAAAGGAGGAGGAGAAGAAGGTGGAGAAGATGAAGGTGGAGGATGTGAAGGTGGAGGAGAAGAAGGTGGAGGAGAAGAAGGTGGAGGAGATGAAGGAGGAGGAGAACAAGGTGGAGGAGAAGAAGGTGGAGGAGGAGGAGGTGGAGGAGATGAAGGCGGAGGAGAAGAAGGTGGAGGAGAAGAAGATGGAGGAGATGAAGGTGGAGGAGGTGAAGGAGAAGAAGGTGGAGGAGGAGGAGGAGGTTGAGAATAAGCTGGTGGGGGAGGATGGCCGTGGCTACAAATGACCGTGTCCCTGGTAAGTAGCCCCCTCACCCCCTTATTCAGCAAACTTATAAGTAGTGGCTCAAATATGAGGCGTTGGTCCTCTGACATTTGGCTCATTTTGGCCATTACGAGGGTGCCATAGCCCTCTTCAGGGGTGGTAGGCTGCTGGAGGGTGGCCTGTGCCTCTCTAATCAGGGCCAGTGCTGCCTCGCTCACCCTCATATCCCTCTGGGCCCTTCTTGTAGGAAGGCGGATGGGAGGTGTGACGGTATCGGTATGATATCCCCGTCAACGTTCCCTTCTTCCCATAACGAAAATCACCCCAATATTCCACGAGGAGGGATATCCCTGGAATCGCCCAGAAAGCCACACATGAGACAAGCTTACTGCTGGAACAAGACACTTTATTGACACAAACTCTCAGCTTATATGTGGTTACAGCCTGTTAGGAACGCCCCCTCACACAGTGGGGTTTCCCATACAGATTATAGGAGACAAGTCGGAGCCGACCATGCAGACATGTTTCTTTAGATAACGACATCAGCGGAGTTAATTACTAGGTGTAACAGCCTGACCACAATGAAGCAATCAGAATAATTAACATGAGCCCCTTATCTAATCATTGTAAACAGTAAGGCCGGTCTCCTTCCCACACACAATAAATCAATTACCATTTGACTAGGGAGCTGGCTGAGGAAGGGTCATTAACATGTCAATAGCTTGTGACACATGAACCAAGCAGGGAGATTTACACTGACATCCTTCACAATGGCCCCCCTTTTTCTCCCTGCTCCGGCAAACCCGGTTGGACCTTCCCTGGTCCAGTAGGGTTGACGGGTTCAGAGCTTTTAGTCCGAGGTTAACTCCGTTTGGCGTGACTGACCTCCATTGGTAACTGCTTCCGACTCAGGTATGCTACCGGGTCGTCAGATCACACGCCGGTCAGTCCCCAAGTCTTTGTGCGATCTGCAAAGTCACCAGAAGTCAGTGTGAAGTCAGCGAATGGGTCTGTGCGCCGCCGTCTAGGTGTCCCGCTATGGGAGGGGGCAGGTTATGGCTCTGAAGTGACAATCACAGGAGATTCATAAAAAGAAAAAGTTATATTTGTTGAAATGCTGTAGCACTGGTGCTCAGAGTCCGGGGGGGGGGGGGGGGGGAGGGGACTCAGAGCCCCATAAGGTCAGCCACCCCCTGCTCCCTCCGCAGCCGCCGGTTCTCCTCTTTGAGCTTCTCCAGCTCCATCTCCAGTTCATGGAGCCTGGGGGGGTCAGCCCGCTGTGACCTCAGGTGGTTGTTCTCCTCCTCCATGCGGCTTATGCACTCCTCCAGCTCTATGTACTCACGGATCAGATCCTGCTTGCTCATGTCCTGCAGGCTCTCCACGTGGTCCTTCATCATCAGGAACTGGGTGGTGGTGTAAGGGGCCACCGGTGGGCCCTTGGCGAACATCTCGGCCCGCATCTGGGGCGCCCGCTGCGATTCCATCTCCTCCAGTCGCTTCTTCTCCTCCCAGGTCCGCTGGTTATATGACTTCCAGGACCTCTTCTTCTTGGAGGGTAGCTGGCGGTGCCTCTTTCTGCCCAGCTCCCTCCAAGGCCCCTCCGGCTCATGGCGGTCGCCCATGACCAGCTGACAATGGTGTTCCCTGTTGTCCGTAATAACAGATTGTACCATGAGGGCTTCGTAAGGGGTGCCCAATGGTTCTTCCGGACCCAGCTCCTGGAGATCCCAAGCCGAGTCTACACAATGGGCTGCTGCTGGTGGGCGGTACCCAGGTTGAGACCAATTTGACCTGGTGTTGTCGTTCATGGGGCAATTCTGCTTGAAGTGACCCAACTGTTTGCACCGGAAGCAGCGCTGTTCGTTGTCCTCCTGGCGTGGGTAGCGAGGGCTAGATGTCATCGGTCTGTTAGGCGGTTGGTATCTAGCGGCTGGTGGGTGTGAGGGCGCCGTTGGTTGTGGATGTTGTACCCGTGGTGTGACCTGGTTTGTCTTGCGAGTATCCGCATATTCATCCGCCAACTTCGCGGCCTCTGGTAGAGTCATGGGCCTGCGATCTCTCACCCAATCTTTGACATCCGTCTGGATGTGATTGTAAAATTGCTCCAGGAGCATTAGTTGCAAAATGTCCTCTGCGGTGGTGGCCTGGCTGCTGTTAACCCAGTTAGAGGCCGACAGGGACAGCTGGCATGCCCATTCTGCGTAAGAGTCTTTCGTGGTTTTGCGTGAGTCCCTGAACTTCTGTCGGTGGGACTCTGGGGTTACTGCATAACGAGCCAGGAGCGCTTCTTTAACCCGGGCGTAGCTATGGATATCCTGATCTGGCACGGTCCGGAAAGCATCAGAAGCTTTGCCTGACAGTTTGCCTGACAATATTGCAACCCACTCTCCTCTAGCTATTCGGTGCAGGTTACATTGTCGCTCAAAATCCGCCAGGAAGTTATCAATCTCACAGTCCTTTTCATCAAAAGCTTTAAAAGCGCTAAACGGAATCTTCCTTGCGTCTGCTGTGCTGTACTCACTGTTTGGAGAATGTGCGGCTGCTTGTTGGACTGCTGCCAGTTTTAACTGTAGCTCTGCGTCCCTTATTTGTTTATCCTTCTGTAGTTCTGCGTCCCTTATTTGTTTATCCTTCTGTAGCTCCGCGTCTCTTATTTCTTTAGCCTCCGTCGCTAACATGTCCATCACTTTCAGTACCACATCTGGCGTTGGGTTCGGGCCGAACCACGCTAGCTTCTCTCTCATTAGCTTGTTGGCTGGCGATTCCTCCTCCTGAATCACTGGTGTCTCCATCTCTTGTACTGCTGGCGTTGCTGCAATCCCGTCCTCCTGGTCTAGCTCCATTGATTCTGCTATGATGACCCGCTTGGTTTTGTTGCTAGCAATCCTTCCACGAACTTCCAGTAGTTCTTCCAGTGTCTGCTTGGAATCCGGGTGTGAAGGGGAATAGAAGGGAAGATCCCGCTGCTGCCAACCAATTGTGACGGTATCGGTATGATATCCCCGTCAACGTTCCCTTCTTCCCATAACGAAAATCACCCCAATATTCCACGAGGAGGGATATCCCTGGAATCGCCCAGAAAGCCACACATGAGACAAGCTTACTGCTGGAACAAGACACTTTATTGACACAAACTCTCAGCTTATATGTGGTTACAGCCTGTTAGGAACGCCCCCTCACACAGTGGGGTTTCCCATACAGATTATAGGAGACAAGTCGGAGCCGACCATGCAGACATGTTTCTTTAGATAACGACATCAGCGGAGTTAATTACTAGGTGTAACAGCCTGACCACAATGAAGCAATCAGAATAATTAACATGAGCCCCTTATCTAATCATTGTAAACAGTAAGGCCGGTCTCCTTCCCACACACAATAAATCAATTACCATTTGACTAGGGAGCTGGCTGAGGAAGGGTCATTAACATGTCAATAGCTTGTGACACATGAACCAAGCAGGGAGATTTACACTGACATCCTTCACAGGAGGCACCTGGCACTTTGTGCTGCCACTTGGCCCTGCCACCTCCTCTGTGCCACTCACTCCTGCCCCCCTCCTCTGTGCCACTCACTCCTGCCACCTCCTCTCTCCCACTCACCCTGGCCTCCTCCTGCCTGACACTTTCCAGAACCTCGTCCTGGCTGATGTCCTCCTTTGTTTAAAAAGGGAACAGTTTGAGTTTTGGGTTCAAAATCACACACAATTTTCAGCTCATGACTGTTGCAAATTGATTGAAAATAAATAGAAAAGACAATCATTCTGACCCCAGCAGTTTTCATTCTTTTCTCCCCAACTTTTTGGGCCACTACTGTCTATTGATATGGAAAACACTTTTAGATTAAACATTAGATATTTTTTACATATTAACATCTATTTTTTGTGTGCACAAATGGGAGCAGGCTATTCAGTGCTGCTGTCCTTAGCTCTTTATTCCGGTGGATGGGGTCTTTTGTCGCCCAAAGAACGGGCAGTTACCTTAACCTGTCAATAAATTCCCCCAGGAACTCCCTCTCCTGAAATGGATTCATATTTTCTGCAAGACAAATCAAAAGACAAATATACTAATGTCAATCACAGTCTATAAACTCTAGTAATCGTTATCCCTATATAGGCCTTTAGCCCTGGTTCACACTGGGTACAATTTGGAACGATTTGAGATGCGATTTGACATGTCAAATTGCATCTCAAATCGGCGGCAATTGTCGGCAATGGCACTGTCCTAATCAGTGCGACGCCCCATCTGCGATTTCAAAAAGTAGTTCCTGTACTACTTTTTGCGATTTCGGGCCGCGATTTACATTAAATCGCGGTGTGAACCTAGGCTAAATCTCTTTGCAGTATAGGCCACTGATGTCCCAAGTTCAAATCATACCTTCGTTCACACGTTTGTTGCTTTAACATTTTCCTCTGCACACCCAACGTACGTACGTACGTACGTACGTACGTACGTACGTACGACACATGTGTGTTAAGCTTTATATACACTACGCATGCGTGACACTCCGCACACAACGTTCTTGCTCGATGTTTCCCCGCCCCTTCTCTTTCGGCGCACAAACAACATGGCAGAATTAGATGAGCAGGTGTCTGATATTAGGCCAAGTTCATCAGAAAACGATGACATTGCGGAATTAGATGAGCAGGTGTCTGAAATGAGGCCTAGATCATCCAGAAAAGATGACGTGGCGGTATCAGATGAGCAGGTGTCTCCAATTAGGCCTAGATCATCCAGAAACGACGACGTTGTGGAATCAGATGATCAGGTGTCTGTAATTATAAATTCGTCTAACGACGACACAACAAGCCCAGAGCCTGATGAGAAAAAGTCAGAAACGCGGAGCAGATACAAGGCATCTAACATGTCCTGCGCGGAAATGGTGGACATATTGCTAAAGTCTGATTACGATGGCAAGCATGGGCCCTATACCCACCCTAATTTAAGGAAGGGCAAAATTATGGATAAAGTGCAAAGAAGTCTGTATCGTCATTTTGGGGTGAAACGATCGAAGGAGCAGCTCAGAAAGAGGTGGTCAGACCTCAAACTGAGAGACCCGGTACAGTTAAGGAGCATTAAAGGGTCACTAAAGGAATTTTTTTTTTTTGCTAAATAGCTTCCTTTACCTTGCTGCAGTCCTGGTTTCATGTCCTCATTGTTCGTTTTTGCTTTCATGTTGCTGTAAATCTCTCTCTGTTCTGGACACTTCCTGGTTGCCTGTTTCCTGATAACCACAGTACTGGGAGATTTCTCATGGTGGTCACTAATCAAGGAGCTGTGTGTAAAACGAAACTGGATTGGTGCTGAGGAGTTTTAGACAAAGTATCACTGCTCTCTATTGGCTGACTGCCCTCTAGTGGCTCTCTGTACATCAGAGAACCAGCAAACAACAGCAAAAACGAAACTACACTGCAGGCACATTATATGATTGTTTTTTTTATCTATTTTTAATCATTTTTAAAAGGAATCAGTTAACTATTATGTCTCTATGTCCTGTAAACAGTCATTTCAGCTAAAAAAATGTTTTCCTTTAGTGACCCTTTAAGAGAATGCTTGAAAAAAGTCAGTACTTCTCCTGTGTCCCTATTATTATTGTTTTTATGAACTTGCATGTTGCTCCATGTTGTTTCTTTTGCATATAGGACCTTAGAAAATAACGGGCCTTTCAGACACATCCGTTCGTCCACTACATATGATGTTTTCTGAAGATACAGGGTGTCTAGCTGATGTGTAACTAGAATTCAAATCAAAATTACATCAGTCTAAAGGAGAGGGCACTCAGCAGCTGTTTACACATCTGCACTCAAGAGCACTAGTGTGTGCCACCAGAACAACCTTTTTAGGGTGACCTACACAGGTGCTCCTGTGCATTTTTGGGGTGTCTACATGTGTGAAACTTGTCCCAAAAAGGTGAGTATTCAAGAATAGTGTTTGCCAAAAAACATGTTTTCTGCTTGTAACTGCCCAAACAGACACTTGTACCCCACTTCCAAGCAATGTTTAACCACTTGCCGCCCGCCAATGACAGATTGACGGCGGCAAAGTGGTTGTAGAATCCTGACTGGACATCATATGACGTCCTCAGGATTCTGAGCCGCTGCGCACCCCCGGGGGCGCGCATCGCGGCGATCGTTGTTGCAGGGTGTCAGTCTGACACCCCGCAACACCGATCTCGGTAAAGAGTCTCACGGAGACTCTTTACCACGTGATCAGCCGTGTCCAACCACGGCTGATCACGATGTAAACAGGAAGAGCCGTTGATGTCTCTTCCTCACTCGCGTCTGACAGACGCGAGTAGAGGAGAGCCGATCGGCGGCTCTCCTGACAGGGGGGGTTCGCGCTGATTGTTTATCAGCGCAGGCCCCCCTCGGATCGCCACATGGACCACCAGGGAAGCCCACCCTGGACCACCAGGAAAGGGCAAAAAAAAAAAAAGGCGTCAAAAAAAGTCTGGAAAAAATAAATAAAAAAGTCTGAAAAAAAAAAGTCTGGGAAAAAAAGATGCCAATCAGTGCCCACAAATGGGCACTGACTGGCAACATAAGTAAATCAGTGCCGCCCCACAGTGTCCATCAGTGCCGCCCCACAGTGTTCATCAGTGCCACCCCACAGTGTCCATCAGTGCCACCCCACAATGCCCAATTGTGCCACCCCACAGTGCCCATCTGTGCCACCCATAAGTGCCGCCCATGAGTGCCCATCTGTGCCGCCTATGAGTGCCCAGTGCTGCCCATCAGTGCTGCCCATGAGTGCCCATCAGTGCCGCCCATGAGTGCCCATCAGTGCTGCCTATGTGTGCCCATCAGTGCCGCCTATGTGTGCCCATCAGTGCCTCCTATGAGTGCCCATCAGTGCCGCATACCAGCGCTGCCAATCAGTGCCACCTCATCTGTGCCCGTCAGTACTACCTCATCGATGCCCATCAGTGCCATCTCATCTGTGCCCATCAGTGCCACCATATCAGTGCCCGTAATTGAAAGAGAAAACTTACTTATTTACAAATGCCGCCCCACAGTGTTCATCAGTGCCACCCCACAGTGTCCATCAGTGCCACCCCACAATGCCCAATTGTGCCACCCCACAGTGCCCATCTGTGCCACCCATAAGTGCCGCCCATGAGTGCCCATCTGTGCCGCCTATGAGTGCCCAGTGCTGCCCATCAGTGCTGCCCATGAGTGCCCATCAGTGCCGCCCATGAGTGCCCATCAGTGCTGCCTATGTGTGCCCATCAGTGCCGCCTATGTGTGCCCATCAGTGCCTCCTATGAGTGCCCATCAGTGCCGCATACCAGCGCTGCCAATCAGTGCCACCTCATCTGTGCCCGTCAGTACTACCTCATCGATGCCCATCAGTGCCATCTCATCTGTGCCCATCAGTGCCACCATATCAGTGCCCGTAATTGAAAGAGAAAACTTACTTATTTACAAAAAAAATACAGAAAAAAAATAAAAACGTAATTTTTTTTCAAAATTTTCAGTCTTTTTTTAGTTGTTGCGCAAAAAAAAAAAGAGGTGATCAAATACCACCAAAAGAAAGCTCTATTTGTGGAGAAAAAAGGACGCCAATTTTGTTTGGGTACAGTGTAGCATGACCGCGCAATTGCCATTCAAAGTGCGACAGTGCTGAAAGCTGAAAATTGGCTTGGACGGGAAGGTGCGTAAGTGCCCTGTATGGAAGTGGTTAATATTCCGATTTTTGCCCTCAAATATGTGTGTGCTAAGTGTACTTTTTGTTTCATTCTCATAGGGAACAGAATACTGGAAAGGATACCACTCCTCCGAGCCAAGAAAACACAAACATCACCAACCACCTCTCCAAGAACCCACACCTCACAGCCCACCTCGCCAGGAACCAACACCTCACCACCCTCCCCACCAGGAACCAACACCTCACAGCCCACCTCGCCAGGAACCAACACCTCACCGCCCACCTCGCCAGGAACCAACACCTCTCCACCCTCCTCGCCAGGAACCAACACCTCACCGCCCACCCAAACCTCTGGATGTGGAGGAAGGAGAAGTGGTTGAAATTACTACAACAGGTCAGTATCTGTCACCACAGTTTCAGGTAATACGAGATGTAGGCCTCCAGATTTCCTAATACCCTTTTTTTTACTGTTTTTGTTTTAGGGGATGATTATGTGGCAGAAGAAAGGCCTCGATCCTCACATTCCAAGATCCAAAATATACTCCTCCAAATCAAGGCGAGCAGTAGGGAGATGTATGTCATCAAACAAAAAATGGCCTTTATTGAGAAAACTTTTAAGGACATAATTGATGACTTGGGGGGAAACTAAGAAAACCCCATTTTCTTTGTTCCCAGTGTGAGGGAGGGAATCGTTGCTATGGGAAAGATTGCTGGTTTAGAGAGAAAGGCATGCTGATTGCACAGCTGTGTGTTGGGCTATTTAGTTGTGACCTGACTATAGCTCAGGGCCCCACCCTACAGACAGGAAGTCTGTCCTGGGAATCAGGTAAATTCCAAAAATCCCTCTGAGAAGAGTCAGGAGCTGTGTGCATGTCTGCAGGAGGCAGATGTCATTCATGTTTGAGCAGCAAGACGCTGACAGGAGTAAGCAAGGTTTGAGCTTATCTCTAGGAAACTGTTTGTTCTGAGGAACAGAATTTAGGCCTAGGCTAAAAGCCTGAAACAGTCGGATAGCAAGTATGACAGCCAGGAGGCTAAACTGTTGATTTGGCAAGATACAGATATGGTGGAACCCCCTGCGAGGGCTGCTATTGTATTTGCAAACTTTTGTGCTTTTAAATAAATGTGGGATACCAGGCCCTTAAAAACTCAGTTCTGGACTGGCGTACTCACTGGAAAATGCATCTATCGCTAATAACCCCAATCTTACACCAGTTTTACCCAAAAAATTTTGCACTTTTTCTAACAAGCCAAAATTTGAAGATACACAGTGGGTCAACATGTGCTATCTGCCATCTCAGGATATCTATGTCCGTGTTTTGTGGGTGCAACCTCTTCCTCACAACTCAAGTAGGTGAAAGGAAGAAGGGGGTTGCACCCATAAAACACGTCCATTGATCACCCATGATGGCAGATAGCACATGTTGACAATAGGGATCAGGAGGGAAATACCCATTTTTCAACCTAAAAAGACTGTGTGCATCTTCAAATTTTGGCCTGTCCAGGGGTGACAACACCCCATCTTACTATGGGCAGGTAGACAATTTAATAAAAAATTACAATGTCTGAGTTATTGCCTAGAGGTTTACATTGTTATATTTTGTGCTATGTAATATTATTTTTTTAGGTTTCTTAAAAAAAAAAAAATATGGGAAATACCCATTTTTCAACCTAAAAAGACTGTGTGCATCTTCAAATTTTGGCCTGTCCAGGGGTGACAACACCCCATCTTACTATGGGCAGGTAGACAATTTAATAAAAAATTACAATGTCTGAGTTATTGCCTAGAGGTTTACATTGTTATATTTTGTGCTATGTAATATTATTTTTTTAGGTTTCTTAAAAAAAAAAAAAAAAATGCCAGTTTATGGCAAAAAATAATAATCAAAAAAAATTATACACCACGAATATTTGAGAAAGACAATGTGTGTGAATATGCACCAAGTAAAAATGTGGTAAAACCAACAAGAAAGTGTGGCTTCTTTTTCTTAAATCTCTTTTGATGTGTTTGGCTTTGGAGTTACCTGTGAAATGGTTGTTAGTTCATAATGAAAATGCACTACAAGTAGTACACTAGGAAAAACTAGGAGACAGCTTAAGTAAACACAAGCAAGACATCAAAAATTGAATTTTAACAGATTTTTTTATGATTTGGCTCAAAATAATAAAGTTACAGATTGGCTGGCATAGGAATGGCCCCCCTACCCGTGAAATATTCCACGTACTTATCCCGGACTGCACAGGCACTTTGGGGGGGCAAGCTAGGACTGCCATGTTCTAGGCCCGACAAGGCAATTCCACCTGAGGTAAGTCCGGCCTCGGGCCCAACTGTGGCCATATAGGTAGGAGACTGTCTTTTAAGAAATTGTGTAATATGCAGCAACAAAAAATAATATAGTTCCATTTATATTCCGCCATATGCATAGAGGTTAATAACAGGCGGAACCGGCTGGCTATAATCCCAAAGGCGTTCTTCACAACTCTTTGGGCTCTGGCCAGCCGGTAGTTGAACACCCTTCTCTCTGGGGTGAGGATCCACTGGGGGAATGGCCTCATGAGATGCTGTCTCAGTCCAAAGGCTTCATCAGCCAGAAATACAAAGGGGAGTCCTTCCACATTCTCTGCATCCGGTGGCAATGCAAGATCATCACTCTGGAGACGAAGAGCAAACTTCGTCTGCCTGAAGTCTCCCCCATCCGACATCCGGCCATTCTTCCCCACATCCACATAGAGGAATTTATATTGTGCTGACACCACTGCCATCAGCACAATGCTATTAAACCCCTTGTAGTTGTAGTATTGGGAACCAGAACGGGGTGTTGGCACGATGCAGATGTGCTTCCCGTCAATGGCTCCACCGCAGTTGGGGAAGTCCCACCGAGTAGCAAACTCCGATGCCACAGTCTGCCATTCCTGTGGCGTGGACGGAAGCTGTGGAATCAAACAAGAAAAAAAATGTTTTACTTTTGCACATAACATTGCAAGCAGGTTATACAAAAACATTATTGGCCAACATCATTCTAACATTTATTTTAAGGAGCATTTAACCCCAAAAAAGGAGGAAATAAATACAATACATTAGCATACATTAAATACATTGAATGTGTTATTAAAGGAGAAAACTTACCCTCATATAGTCGTCCTGCAGAACCTGTATGATAGCAGAACAGGTATCTGGGATTATGAGGCCCAGAGCCTGGGGGGAGATGCCCGTTGTGAACTTCAAATCCTGCAGGCTTCTCCCAGTTGCCAGATAGCGCAACGTGGCAACTAGTCTCTGCTCAGCGCTGATGGCTTCCCGCATAACGGTGTCCTGCCTGGTGATATATGGCGACACCAAAGCCAAGAGGTGCTGGAAAACGGGGTCAGACATCCTAAGGAAATTCCTGTAATCATCAGGATTGTTCTCCTGGATCTCCCGCAGCAGAGGCATATGAGAGAATTGGTTCCTACGGAGCAACCAATTCTTGGTCCATGAACGCCTCCTCACCCTGTTCATGGCCTCGTCTAGGTCTAAAACAATAAGACCAACACACACCGACTGCATAACACGAACTCGACGACGAGCAGGTGCCTGCAACATGGCTAGAAACGAACGTCTAATCAGAACAAACTAAACAGAACGCCCTGAAGAACAACAAGTCCTATGAAGAACGACCTGAAAACCAGAAACGAGCGGACAGGAACCCACTGTAAAACAAATACGACCTGACCACACGCCCTGAAAGACAAGATACAAACCCACAAGCACAAACTGAACCGCAGAAAACGATCTGAAAGCACGAAGACTAAAAAGTGCGAATCGTCACTCACCAAACTTTTACTAACACGCGGTAAAACACGAGATTAGCAAAAGCAGCCCCACGGGTGGCGCAAATGGAATCGAACTTCCCCTTTATAGCGCCGTTGTACGTGTTTAACGTCACTGCGTTTGAGAACGACAAGATTTTGTCTTGACAGTGTGTACGTAAAGAAAGCTTGTCAAGATTCTCGACAAGCCTGACAAGGAACTCGTCAAGGAAAACAATGTTTCTTTTACGACGAGTTTCTCGGTTGTGTGTACGAGGCCTGACAGTTAGCTCTGACCCTGTCTCCCCATGGAGTGCACTTCCCCTTATGTGCATATATATGTGTGGCCTCCGATGAAGCCTAGGCTCACACTGAATGTGGGTTTTAAGTCGTGCAAATTCAGCTGAGCTTGTGTGATTTCAAACCACCATTTCAGTCCGACTTCAGGAGCGATTTAAAAGTAGTGCAGCCACATTTATGGGAATTGGTGCAGCGCCACAAAGTTGGCGTTGCACCGGTTCGGATGGTGCCGTTGCCGGCAATAAGTTCCGATTTGGCACACGATTTGACATGTCAAATCGGCCTAATGTGAAAGGGGGCGAAGGACCCCTTAATCAATGCAACATACCGTACATGTGTTACAGCAGTGTGAAAGGGATAAAGAGAATCTAAACATTTCTTAACCATTTCAGCTCTTGCACTTGTGTTCTCCTTACGAACCTGGACGATTTTTTTTTTGTGCTTGGGACCTGTTTATTTTGCGATAACTTTTTCATTACTTAGGATAACAATGCAATACATATATTGTTTTTTGTTTTTCCCAGGAGGCACATAGCTTTCTTCTGGTGATATTGGGGTTAATTTACTAAAGATAAAGAGAGGGGTTCATTTACTAAAGGCAAATCCACTACAAGTGCACTTAGGGACGGTGTTCATTTGTCGGAGGTGCGTATCGATCTCTGGGCGCTGGGTTTGCAGGACGGCATTCAGCGGGCCCTGAGGGTGTGGAGGCTTTACCCTTGCGAGCTGTGGCGGTGTCTGTGGTCTTTGACGGTGGCAAAACAGAGGTGATGGCTTGGTGGGGGGCTCATAGGTAGTATGGGCCCCTATGGTGTATTTTCAGTGGAACGGTGTCCGCTGGAATACGGTAATGGTTACACTGTGGGTAGGGGTTGTCTCCGAGCTGGTTATGGCCTGGAGGCCTGGTATGAGAAAATATGGCCCCGCAGTGTAGGGTAAGAAAGTGGAAAAAGTTTGGGGGTGCCGTCAGAGACCAACAGACTGGGTGATATTTAAAACTGTCGTTAAATGGTTTAGAGGTTAACGGAAATTTTATTTTATTGAAAGATTTTAATATTTGGAGTTATTTATTTAATTGTTAATAAAGAAGGCTGTTGTGGCCAGTTATACTCCAACTCTGGTGTGGTCTATATTTATTATTTAATAAAGGGAAAAGGTAAAAGGGGGTGTTTAAGGTATGGGTCTTTGTGGTAAGGGGTGGTTTGGATAGTTGGAGGGGTCTTTCTCTAATACACTGGTCATGTCTACAGAATAGGAAGTAATAGGAAAATGATGAGAATATAAAAAAAACACCATTGGTTTTCACTATTCCCTACACCAGTGGTCATCAACCCTGTCCTCAGAGCCCACTAACAGGCCAGATTTGAAGTATTACCTTGGGGAGATGCAGACTAGAATAGCAGCAAATGATATCACCTGTGATGTATTTCAGTTATCTTGAAAACCTGGCCTGTTAGTGGGCCCTGAGGACAGGGTTGCTGACCACTGCCCTACACACCATCCAAAATAAAAAATAAATGTCTTGGTTTTAGTTATACCTTAAGGCAGGAGTCTCCAAACTCCGGCCCGGGGGCCAGATATGGCCCTTTGCCTGTCCTTATCCGGCCCTTGGGGAAATATTCATCCCACTGATATAAGACACTATTCTGCCCTCCCACCAGAAATGGAGCATAAATCCTACCACTGACACCAACAACGGGGAACTCTTTATATCCTGAATACCAAAGATGGGGCACTGTTCACTGATGCCAGAAACATGTTCAATTTCCGCTGGCCACGAACGTACGAGCGGCCGTTGCATTATTTTACGTCGTCTCTAGTCGGCTTTTTTCGGCGTATAGTTAAAGCTGCTATTTGGTGACGTACGCAATGTTAAGTATGGCCGTCGTTCCCGCGTATAATTAAAAAAAAAATTTTTGTTTGCGTAAGTCGTCCGTGAATAGGGATGGACGTAATTTACGTCCACGTCAAAACAATGACGTCCTTGCGACGTCATTTAGCGCAATGCACGGCGGGAAATTTAGGGACGGAGCATGCGCAGTTCATTCGGCGCGGGGACGCGCTTCATTTAAATGAAACACGCCCCCTACTCGCCGCATTTGAATTGTGCGCCATTACGCCTCGAGAGATAGACTACGCCGCCGTAACTTACGGCGCAAATTCTTTCTGGATTCGAAGCAAACAAAAGTAAGTTACGGCGGCGTAGCGTATCTCAGATACGCTGCGCTGGGGCAGATCTTTGTGGATCTGCCCCTCTGTTTGTAGTAGTCTGCCATTGCACACTAATCCACTGATCACGGGTGCAATACTTTCCAGGCTCCTTAGGTAAAAAATAATAAATGCACATTTGTTTTTCTGCAAAAATATGTGCATTTATTATTTTTTTCCAAAAGGTGAACTTATTCTTTAACCACTTGCCGCCCGCCAATGACATATTGATGTCAGCAAAGTGGTTGTAGAATCTTGACTGGACGTCATATGACGTCCTCAGGATTCTGTCCCACTGCACAGTCTGACACCCCGCAACACCGATCTCGGTAAAGAGTCTCTCACGGAGACTCTTTACCACGTGATCAGCCATGTCCAACCACGGCTGATCACGATGTAAACAGGAAGAGCCGTTGATGGCTCTTCCTCACTCGCGTCTGACAGACGCGAGTAGAGGAGAGCCGATCGGCGGCTCTCCTGACAGGGGGGGTTCGCGCTGATTGTTTATCCGCGCAACCCCCCCTCGGATCGCCACACTGGACCACCAGGAAAGCTCACCCTGGACCAGGGAAGGGCAAACAAAAACAAAAAAAAAAATCGGGGGGGGAAAAAAAAACATAAAAAAAAAAAAAGATGCCAATCAGTGCCCACAAATGGGCACTGACTGGCAACATGGGTAAATCAGTGCCACCCCACAGTGTCCATCAGTGCCACCCCACAGTGCCCATCCATGCCCAGTGCCCACCTATCAGTGCCCATCTGTGCCACCCATAAGTATCCATCAGTGCCTCCCATAAGTGCCGCCCATGAGTGCCCATCTGTGCCGCCTATGAGTGCCCAGTGCCGCCCATGAGTGCCCATCAGTGCCGCCTATGTGTGCCCATCAGTGCCGCCTATATGTGCCCATCAGTGCAGCTTATGAGTGCCCATCAGTGCCGCATACCAGCGCCGCCAATCAGTGCCACCTCATCTGTGCCCGTCAGTACTACCTCATCGATGTCCATCAGTGCCATCTCATCGGTGCCCATCAGTGCCGCCATATCAGTGCCCGTAATTGAAAGAGAAAACTTACTTATTTACAAAAAAAATAACAGAAAAAAATAAAAACGTAATCTATTTTCAAAAATGTCAGTCTTTTTTTAGTTGTTGCGCAAAAAAAAAAAAATCGCAGAGGTGATCAAATACCACCAAAAGAAAGCTCTATTTGTGGGGAAAAAAGGACGCCAATTTTGTTTGGGTACAGTGTAGCATGACCGCGCAATTGCCATTCAAATTGCGACAGTGCTGAAAGCTGAAAATTGGCTTGGACGGGAAGGTGCGTAAGTGCCCTGTATGGAAGTGGTTAAATACGTTTTCATTACTGATCTCACAAAACAACACATGCATTGATTTAGCTGCACTATGTCTATTCTTTGAGAAAAACTGTAATATATTTAGTATTCAAAAGAGCAGCTGATCCTCTCTGTGAAATGTTACCAGCCCCTTAAATAAAAGACTTATGCATCTTGCAGAGGCAGAATCAGCCTGTGATTGTGTTTAAGTGTCATCGTGATTGCATTAAATGTGGTTCTCTCTGCTTCATTATTCACAATTATAATATGCAGAGCAACCAGTGTTGTCACGGTCAAGTCTTCACACCCTGAATTTTGATCTGTGTAGCTTCGGGCATTTTTCTTGCTCAGTAGTTTAAAGAGACCCTGTCACCACCAAGGGTGTTGCTAGGATTGAGAAAGACCTGGGGGACCCCTGGATACTTAAAGCAGTAATAAACCCAAAACATTTATTTTATTGCAGCTAAACAATTCTTAGGAGTGATGGCTGTATTTGTTTTCTTTTTTGAGGTTTCTTTCTTTCATTTTTATCAGGTGTACCAACCAGCAAATCTGTTGTCTTTCACATGACAAACTGTATGTATCAGTTTACATGGATGAGACAAACCACTGTCAGAGAGGATTAAAATGATCAGCTTTTATTTATTCATGCAAAACCTTTATCTCAAAAGGAAAAAAAAAACAGTTTGCTGTAATTGATTATAAAGGGCGAGGTGGAGTTTGGCTACAATTTGTTAGTGTATTGAAATCTGTTAATATAATCCCCTCCAGATTGACAATGCTGCCGTCTGCTGTGCCTCCTGCTCTTGCTCATCCAGAGTTATGTCTCACTAATACAGAAGATGACAGGGATCTCGCTCCTCGCTTCAGGGTGATTGCTTCTCCTCCCGGCAGAACAGCAGGAAGCGGGTCCTGAGACTCCCTGGCCAATCAGGTCTCAGGACGCACTTCTTGATTGGCCGGGAGGAGAAGGAGGAAGACAATAGCGAATATTAATTTGCTATTGTCACATTGTCACATTGTGCAGTGTTTTCCCCCGAACGCACCCTTTTTTTAAGAGAAGTAGAGCCTCAGGCCTTGTACACATGAGAGGATTTCCGCTGGAAACGGTCCGCCGACCGTTTCCAGCGGAAGAATCCTCTGGCGGATTTTGATCTGATGGCTGTACACACCATCAGATCAAAATCCCCGCGGAATACATCCGCGGTGACGTGGCCGCGCCGTCGCCGCGCCGACATGCGCGACCCTGGAAGGTAAATACTTCCACGCATGCGTCGAATCATTACGACGCATGCGAGGGATGGGATCGGACGGACTTATCCGGTGAGTCTGTACAGACGACCGGATAAGTCCGGCGGACAGGATTCCGGCGTATAGATTTCTTAGCATGCTAAGAAATTTTTATCCGCTGAAAATCCGTCGGCTGGATTTTTATCCGCCTGAAAATGTCCGCTAGGCCGTACACACGACCGGATCTATCTGCTGGAACTGATCCGCGGATCAATCCCAGCGGATCGATCCGGTCGTGTGTACGGGGCCTTAAGCTCTAATCACGTGCTTGAAAAAAAATTGAAATCCACGCGTCTGGCACCCTGCATGTAGATTAAAGGCAGGGCACACAGAGTATGGACAGGCTGCCACTGGTCTGCCTGTACCTCTGATATGGGCAGACAGTTACTGAATTCCAGGAAGCTCGATGGACTATGAGAGCGCTCACCAGCACCCTTGCAGTTCATTGAGAACTACAAGCCATCAACCGCAACGGCTAATGGTACTTGTAGGCAATCATTCACAGGGGGAGAAGATCCCCCTCTGGCTGTCACAGGCAGGGGGGAGACATTGCAGCTGCTGGAACATGTTACAATGTTCCACACATTACTGTATAAGCCTATTTTATCTTCCCAGTAAACGAAACAACGTCTATACTTACCTTATTCTGGTCTGGTCTCATTATTGGATACCAGCTCCAGGTTCAGAGTTGAGTAGCAAGCCTATGGGTGATATCATTGCTTAGGCCAGGGATCCTCAAACTACGACCCTCCAGCTGTTGCGGAACTACAATTCCCATCATGCCTAGTCATGTCTGTGAATGTCAGAGTTTTACAATGCCTCATGGGATGTGTAGTTCTACAACAGCTGGAGGGCCGTAGTTTGAGGGTCCCTGGCTTAAACTCTGCAGCCATAGTCGCTGCCTCTTCTCTACACTGAAGCTGGCATTGGGACTTGATAATTTGATCGAACTGGAGTGGCTTTTGAATAGGTAAGTATATACATTTTTTTTTTAAAGGTAGATAAAATAGCCTTATAATTTGGATGGAAATAGGTTAGGCTTAGTTAGAATTTGACTGGAATTCCACTTTAACACTGAGGCTGCATACACACGGTCAGTCCATCCGATGAGAATGGTCCGACGGACCGTTTTCATCGGTTCACCGCTGAAGCAGACTGATGGTCTGATGTGTGTACACACCATCAGTTCAAAAACCGATCGGGTCAGAACGCGGTGACGTAAAACACACGACGTGCTGAAAAAAACGAAGTTCAATGCTTCCAAGCATGCGTCGACTTGATTCTGAGCATGCGCGGGTTTTGAACCAATGCTTTTGTGTACTAACCATCGATTTTGACCTATCGGTCAGCCGTCCATCGGTTTGATTTTGGACCGAAGGACAACAGACCGATGGGGCGTACACATGATCGGTTTGGACCGATGAAACTGAACTTCAGTCTGTTTTCATCGGTTTGGACCGATGGTGTGTACGCGGCCTGACAGGGATGGTTACAATGGTCAACTTTTATCAAATTAAAGTGCAAATAAATGTTTCAATCCTTTAAAAAGCCATCTTAGCCCCTGTTTGATCTGCAGTTGACATAGTGCTGCAGATGTGATCATTTATAACATTAGCCATTTGATGGCTTGATAGGTCAGGTGAGAACACAAGCAACTGTGACAGTTATCATTCATGGCATGCCTTCAATATACCTGTTTAGGGAAACTGTTAAATTGGTAGGTTTAGTTCCGCTTTAAATACCCTCCAGGCCACTCCCAGTGTTATAGCATGTTCTGATGCATGTTGGAAAACCAAGACTGAACTGTAAGAAGAGTAACAAGGAAATTATTGGCTGTAGCAGGACAGAGAGAGCTGAAATAAGTCTGGGAGCAAACAATGCCTAAATAGAGCTGGACAGAACTGTCAGGCCTCGTACACACCACCGGATCTATCCGCTGGAATTGATCCGCGGATCAGTTCCAGCGGATAGATCCGGTGGTGTGTACGTCCGAGCGGACATTTATCGGCGGAAAAAATTCCAGCATGCTAAGAAATCTATCCGCTGGAATCCTGTCCAGCGGATTGATCCGGTGGTCTGTACAGACTCACCGGATCAATCCGTCCGCTCCTCTCCCTCGCATGCGTCGTAATGATTCGACGCATGCGTGGAAGTCTTTATCTTCCAGCGTCACGCACGTCGCCGCGTCATCATCGCGGCGACGGCGCGACACGTCACCGCGGATGGATTCCGCGCGGATTTCGATCTGATGGTTAGTACAACCATCAGATCAAAATCCGCCAGAGGATTTATCCGCTGGAACGGTCCAGAGGACCGTTTCCAGCGGATAATCCTCTCGTGTGTACGGGGCCTCACAGCTAGTCACCAGTGTCACCTATGGTACACTTTCTCATATCAGAACTGCCCCCCAATGATCTAATGACTGGTGGGGGAATAATCAGGAAGCAGCAGGGGAGATGGTGGATGCGTACATTAGAACGAATGAAAAATAAGCAGGGTGATCCTTGCACTGCCAGTGCTCAGGTATAGCTTTCTCTCCAGCAAAGAGAACAGTGAGCAGCATGGCACCAAATCTCACTCCATATCCCACGAGCCTAGCCGTAGAGACCGCAGCATCTTAGAGCAGTGGTCCCCAACTTTTTTTGGCCCCAGTGACCGATTTTGTGGAAGATTTTTTTCCATGGACTTGGGGGAAGGGGGGGGGGGGTTGATTATAGCCTGCCTCCAGACACAGTCACTCACACTGCATTGTAAAACCGCATTATACTGCTTTACCTTGCCATGAATGAAGTGTATGTTTTGTACACTTCAAATAAAGTTTGTACAAAGCAAAAATAAATAAATAAATAAAAAACACCACACTGCCCCCTACTGCAGCTGGGAAAGGACAGCTACCGGAGCAGTAAAGCACTCTGGCAGTTCCTAACTGGCCACTGACCGGTACTGGTCCATGGCCTGGGGTCTGGGAACCTCTGCCTTAGAGGATCTCACACTGCAGATATACAGCTACAAGGCTGAAGGCACAGAGGCTTTTATTTAGAGCAAATGCACTGCCACTTTTTAGAAGAATTTCAAGGCAAAAGTAAAATTCTTTAGGGTACTGCTTAGAAAAATTATTCAAATCTCTAATGTTCCTTCTAACATAACAAATACTCACTTTTTGAGTATAGGCCCACTTTAAATGAAAGCTTTGATTTTTTGTGATGAGAAACATGATTAAGAAAGTTAATTTTATAATGAGATACGCTCGAGAATAATTCATGTAGTACAAAATGATGATGAATGCACGGGTTTATTATTGTGTGGGGAGACTATCTACAATGAATGCAGTAATCGGATAATAATGCTTAATGCTTGATTACTCTTTCAATATGTCATTAGTCCCAAAAGACAGTTTGGGGTCAATTTATCAAAGCTGAAGTTACTTTATGAATGAGAGCTTTGCCTTTTGACTTTTACTAAAACAGATACAAATCTGGGAATATTCAGTATGTCAATGGTGGTGTCAGCTTGAAAAGTGCAAAAACCCAATTAGCCAATCAGAAATAGGTTCTTTGGTGATCTGCCAATAGCAAGCTGGATTTTTATATAATACATCTTCATTGCTTTATTAACCACTTCCCGCCCGGCCTATAGCCGATTTACGTCCGGGAAGTGGTTCTGAAATCCTGACAGGACGTCCATGGACGTCCTGCAGGATTTCATGCCGCGCGCGCCCGTGGGGGCGCGCATCGCGGCGATCGGTGATGCGGGGTGTCAGTCTGACACCCTGCATCTCTGATCTTGGTAAAGAGCCTCCGGCGGAGACTCTTTACCACATGATCAGCCGTGTCCAACCACGGCTGATCACGATGTAAACAGGAAGAGCCGTTGATGGCTCTTCCTCACTCGCGTCTGACAGACGCGAGTAGAGGAGAGCCGATCGGCGGCTCTCCTGACAGGGGGGGTTCGCGCTGATTGTTTATCAGCGCAGCCCCCCCTCGGATCGCCACACTGGACCACCAGGGATGCCCACCCTGGAGCACCAGGGTGGGCAAAAAAAAAAAAAAAAAGCCCGCAAAAAAAAAAAAAAAAGTCTAAAAAATAAATAAAAAAAAAAGCATTAAAAAAAAGAAAAAAGATGCCAGTCAGTGCCCACAAATGGGCACTGACTGGCAACCTGGCAAAAATCAGTGCTGCCACCCCAGTGTCCATCAGCGCCACCCCAGTGTCCATCAGCGCCACCCCAGTGTCCATCAGTGCCACCCCAGTGTCCATCAGTGCCACCCCACAGTGCCCATCCATGCCCAGTGCCCACCTATCAGTGCCCATCTGTGCCACCCATAAGTATCCATCAGTGCCGCCCATGAGTGCCCATCTGTGCCGCCTATGAGTGCCCAGTGCTGCCCATGAGTGCCCATCAGTGCCGCCTATGTGTGCCCATCAGTGCCGCCTATGTGTGCCCATCAGTGCCGCCTATGTGTGCCCATCAGTGCCGCCTATGTGTGCCCATCAGTGCCGCCTATGAGTGCCCATCAGTGTCGCATACCAGCGCCGCCAATCAGTGCCACCTCATCTGTGCCCGTCAGTACTACCTCATCGATGTCCATCAGTGCCATCTCATCGGTGCCCATTAGTGCCGCCATATCAGTGCCCGTAATTGAAAGAGAAAACTTATTTACAAAAAAATTAACAGAAAAAAATAAAAACGTAATTTTTTTTCCAAATTTTCAGCCTTTTTTTAGTTGTTGCGCAAAAAAAAAAAATCGCAGAGGTGATCAAATACCACCAAAAGAAAGCTCTATTTGTGGGCAAAAAAGGACGCCAATTTTGTTTGGGTACAGTGTAGCATGACCGCGCAATTGCCATTTAAAGTGCGACAGTGCTGAAAGCTGAAAATTGGCTTGGGCGGGAAGCTGCGTAAGTACCTGGTATGGAAGTGGTTAAGTGATGCAGCTAAAGAAAAATCACACCAGGCAGTAAGTATTACAGCTTGTTGTCAGATTGTTACGTAGATATAATGACTTAAAGCAGTGGTTCACCCTAAAAAACAAGTTTCTACCATGAAATCCAGCATACTAGCGTGAGCTACAGTATGCCTTTATTTATTTTTTTGCGCCGTACTCACAGTTTAATCCCGTAGTTAAGTTTCAGACTCCCCGCGGAGAATGGGCGTTCCTATGCAGAGGGAAACATGATTGACGGCCGGCTATGGCGCGTCACGCTTCCCGAAAATAGCCGGAGTAGGACTCGGCTCTTCACGGCGCTATACGGCGCCTGCGCACAGACTAGGAGCTGACTGCGCAGGTGCCGTGAAGAGCCAAGTCCTATTTTGGCTATTTTCGGGAAGCGTGACGCGCCATAGCCGGCCGTCAATCATGTTCCCCTCTGCATAGGAACGCCTACTCCTCGCGGGGAGTCTGAAACTTAACTACAGGATTAAACTGTGAGTACGGCGCAAAAAAATAAAATAAAGGCATACTGTAGCTCGCGCTAGTATGCTAGATGACATGGTAGAATTTTTTTTTTTTTATGGGGGAACCCCCGCTTTGAGACCCGGACCATTATGCAGGTAAAGGACCTTGCCCCTTTTTGCGATTCGGCATTGCGTCGCTTTAACTGACAATTGCGCGGTCGTGCGACGTGGCTCCCAAACAAAATTGGCGTATTTTTTTCCCACAAATAGGGCTTTCTTTTGGTGGTATTTGATCGCCTCTGTAGTTTTTATTTTTTGCGCTATAAACAAAAATAGAGTGACAATTTTGAAAAAAAATCAATATTTTTTACTTTTTGCTATAATAAATATCCCCCAAAAATATATATATATAAAAAAAAAATTCCCTCAGTTTAGGCCGATACGTTTTCTTCTACGTATTAAAATCGCAATAAGCATTTATCGATGGGTTTGCGCAAAATTTATAGCGTTTACAAAAAAGGGGATAGTTTTATTGCATTTTTATTAATTTTTTTATTTTTTTTTACTACTAATGGCGGCGATCAGCGATTTTTTGAACAGCCTAGTGATGGAGCACTATGAATCATGAGACACATCCCATGTACTTGTGCTGCTAAGACAGTAATAACTGACCTCTGCTTGATTGCACTAATCTGGCTGAGTGTCAGAGAGTGGGGAAGGTTTTGTTACTCTGTTGCACTGCAATGATTATTTTATCATGGTTACGTGAGAGTTTGTTTTTGAGGTTGTATTTGAGACGTGTAAAGAGAGATCACACAAACACTTGAAAGTATAACATTTAATTAAGTAATAACGGATAACAAATGTAATAATATTCGAAAATATAACAAGAATACTTAACTAAAGACGCTGTTTCACCACGGAGTCCCGCCCGCTGTCGTGGCATCGCACAGATAACCAGACCAGACACATGCATAATGCAGCTCTGGAGATGACACTGAATATTCCAAGTTTTAGCTGTAGTATTTATAGGACTTAAATGTAAGGAAATTATCAACTGCTAGCCACCTCCCCTTTCAAGCAACAATATGACCTTTTAAGGACTTGATCAGTTTGCAATGACAATCCTTTGGTATCAAGTCATCTAAAGGTTGTGTAGAAAAGTGTAGCGCTAACAATGAAACAATTAGTGATAAACAATTGTAAAAGATAACGTGCAACACCACGTGAATTAATGGTATATTAAAGTCCATATATTAATGACTGAATCGGTGAATCCTTCTCAAATGAATGGAAAACGCACACATAATCCAATGCTTAAAAAATGTGAAGAGTCCACCACCACTTATGACAAGGGGCTTACCGGATCGATTGGACCCAGACAGACATATACCTACTAGGCCAATCAAACTTTGTTAAAGATGATACGCTGAAGAGGGTACACCATACACGTCATGCGATTCGGTATCAATGAAGAAAACCTCAGGCAAATGGTATGAAAATGGTTTCCAGCAAGCAGCGATGTTCACACAGAGGGTATATCAGTAATCCAACCGATAAGTATGAAAAAGAAAAAGCAGGGCGCACATAGCATAATTCCGTAAAAAAAACAATATTTATTTTAAAAGAGAGTAACTCACATTTTGCAATGTTCAATCGAGCTCATAAAAAAGGGTAGCAGGAACAACAACAGTTCATCCCGACATGTTTCGTTACAAAAAGAACATCATCTGGGGTTCTTTTTGTTACGAAACATGTTGGGATGAACTGTTGTTGTTCCTGCTACCCTTTTTTATGAGCTCGATTGAACATTGCAAAATGTGAGTTACTCTCTTTTAAAATAAATATTGTTTTTTTTACGGAATTATGCTATGTGCGCCCTGCTTTTTCTTTTTCATACTTATCGGTTGGATTACTGATATACCCTCTGTGTGAACATCGCTGCTTGCTGGAAACCATTTTCATACCATTTGCCTGAGGTTTTCTTCATTGATACCGAATCGCATGACGTGTATGGTGTACCCTCTTCAGCGTATCATCTTTAACAAAGTTTGATTGGCCTAGTAGGTATATGCCTGTCTGGGTCCAATCGATCCGGTAAGCCCCTTGTCATAAGTGGTGGTGGACTCTTCACATTTTTTAAGCATTGGATTATGTGTGCGTTTTCCATTCATTTGAGAAGGATTCACCGATTCAGTCATTAATATATGGACTTTAATATACCATTAATTCACGTGGTGTTGCACGTTATCTTTTACAATTGTTTATCACTAATTGTTTCATTGTTAGCGCTACACTTTTCTACACATGTTTTATTAGCAACTTTTTTTATCTCATTTGCTGTGTTAGCGGCTTTTCAGTTTACTAGATAGCGCAGTATTTTTTCTTTTTTCTATTTTAAGTCATCTAAAGGTGACTAGATGCAAAAAAGTGGGTTGTAACACTCAGGGAAACTCTAAAGAACAGAGGGCCAAATCCACAGCCCCGCAGCGCAACGTAACTTAAGTGATTTAAGTTACACTGCCGCAAATTTCCTAAGTTAGGTATCGATCCACAACACACTTACCTGGAAATTTGCGGCGGTGTAACTCAAATCCGTCCGGCGCACTCCCGCGCCGGACGTACTGCGCATGCTCCGTCGGGTAACTTACCCGACGTGCATTGCGCTAACTGACGTCGCTCCGACATCATTTGCTTAGACGTTAACGTAAATGGCGTCCAGCGCCATTCACTAACGTCTTACGCAAACGACGTAGAGTTTAAAATTTCGACGCGGGAACGACGGCCATACTTAAGAGGGCTTAGTCAAATAGGACTCAGCCCTATTTTTACGCGGCGTAACTCGACGTAAACGATGTAGATTTAGCGCGACGGGCCCGTCGGAACGTTCGTGGATCGCCGTAAGTGTTCATTTGCATATTCTAGGCCGGCCGCAATGGCCTCGCCACCTAGCGGCCGGCCTAGAATTGCATCCTTAAGATCCGACAGTGTAATTCAATTACACATGTCGGATCTTCTGCCTATTTATGGTAAACTGATTCTGTGGATCAGTTCCATAGATAGAAACAGGGATACGACGGCGTATCAGTAGATACGCCAGCGTATCCCTTTTGTGGATTACCCCCAGAGTCCCCGGGGATATAGAGGGCTACTATAGGCTGTAAAGGACAATGATCAGGGCATCTATATAAAATATAACAGTTTAATATATCAAATATTCAGGTAACAAAATACAAAATAACGTTGTAAATAACAAATCACAAAGACTAGCTGCTTATTGCCAGCAAGTGTTGCACCAATAAACAGAAGTTTATAGTATATGTGCAGACAAAAAACACACAAGGACATAGACAAACATAAAAACAAGTAAACAAATGCAGTCCGGACGCCTAAATATCCGCACTTGCTGGGCTCCCCGACGGTAATGCACCATGTGAGTGAATTAAATAATCACAATAATTATATGAAGAGAACCCAGCCTGTGCGTCCCCGCGGGGGATAGTGAGGATTAACAGTTGTATAATGGTGGGGCTAGAAACAAATGCCCAATTTCTGACTAATAAAACGCTAAACAGGTATAGATTTGAGAAGCAAACTTATGGCTGTCCTGATACGATAGTAATGTTAATAGTCTCGTAGATTGGCCAATCATGCATGAAGATGTTTTTCAATAATAGATATCTGCAGTCCTGATAGGATGAAACCAGAGCTGTTGGATAGTGATAATGAAAAGAGGGAAAAGTGACAAAGTTTGCCTGACCACAGTTGGGTGGATTGAAATATATGTTAATACAATGGTCAGGAGTGTCCCTCTATACATTTAGCTCCAAGTTCTCCAGCAGCTGGCATACGTTTTGGCAATGATTCACTAATTGGCAAACAGCAATCCTATATAGGAATTCTTATCATGGCTTAGTTGCTGTACTGTGTGCTGTTGAGTGTCGCTGCTAAAGGCAAATACCCTCCGGGTCAGTCCATTTGTCTATTGGATACTGGTGTCCATTAAAGATCCTTGCAGCGATACGCTAAACAGTGCATGTGCAATCAAGCAACAGCCAGATTACGGAACTAACATTCCACCTTACCACCTCCACATGTCATAGAGTCGTGCCGTACGATCTCCTCCTCTGCATCAAGAGTTGGATATGACCCCTTCACCGGGTTCCGTAGTGTCTTAATGCACCTCTGCTGGAGGGTAGGTGGATTCAAGAGCGCTGTATTGTCAAACGCACTATTCTATTTGATTGTGGTTCTTCCTCCCGTGTGCCGGGCGGGTATTTCCGTACAGCGTAGTGTATAGGCAGATCCTCTTCATATCTCCCGCTTAGCAGGGGAATCGCTCTGACGGCATCATGGGACTGCGTGACGTCAACGCGTTTCGCAAACGTGTGTCGCGTAGCTTCATCTGGATGGGGAGGGGGGGCGTGCATCGCTCCCTTTTATTCTATCGGTGCACGCTCACTTCTCGTGGGGGTATACGTTAATTAACACATATAAACCACCCCAGATTTCTATAAAGCACTAGGAATGAGAAAGGGCCTGCATATTACAGAGTAATGTCGCCTGTCATGCCCATAAAGAGTCCCAAGAGATCGATCACAGTTTATTACACATATATTGTTGCCTCATTTAAAGTGATATTTACACTATTGACAAAAGCGCCATGGAATGAAGTGGAACAGGCGTTCTACTGCTCTAAAAAAGATTGCATATGTAGTTCCACATTCATTCCTAGTGGCGCAAGGGATTTCAGAGTGAAAATCCACCACTTTTCTTTTTGTAATAGGATTCTTTCGAAATCCCCTCTTCTGGCTGGTAACTTGAGGGCATAAATACCTTTTACCTTTAGTCCATCAGGTTTACCCTTATGGAATTGTGCAAAGTGTTTAGCAACCAGGCTTTCTTGGCCTTTCTCTGGGTCTCTTTCCTTTTCCCTTTTTATGTCCCTAAGGTGCTCTCCTATTCTTACTCTTAGTTATCTTTTTGTCTTGCCAATATAAATTTTTTGACAAGGACAAGTGAGTATGTAGATTACTTTATCTGTAGATCAGTTGATCAAATCTCTGATCTCATACTCTTTCTGTCCCGTTGCGTCTTTGAACACCTTAGTTCTATCGATGTATGGACATATTTGACATTTGGAGCAGGGAAACATTCCCACACTCCGAGGATACTCAGACAACCAAGACGTGTTTGTCTGTCTGGTAAATTCCGATTGGATAAGTATGTCTCCTAGATTTTTAGATCTCCGAGCTACCATCTTTGGACCTTCCCCCACAATGTTTGCCAAGGTTTTGTTGCTGGTAAGGATGTCCCAATGTTTTTCTTACGGTCCCCCATTGGGAGCCGTATGTAGTAATTAGTCTCACGGGCCATATTCATTATTTTTATTATCTTCATTTGGGTCCATGAGGAGCAAGCTCTTTCTGCTCCGTTTAGCAGCTTTACGCTTTGCATATTTAATTTGTTTATGGGAATAACCCCTTCCGCGGAATCTCCCATATAGCTCCTTCCCCTCCAAATTCAAAGTAGAAGGTTCTGAGCAGTTTCGCTTGATCCTCATGTACTGACCAGTTGGGATCCTGTTTTTCTGCCATGGTGGGTGGTGACTGTCTGCCTGCAATAATGTGTTGACTGCCGTTTCCTTTCGAAATGTGCATGTGGTGATTTTACCATTCTTTAATCCTATCTTCAAGTCTAAAAAATAGATTTTTACCTTGTCATATGTGTACGTTAAACGTATATTACGGTCATTGACATTAAGTTGATCAATGAATCTGTGAAGGGTGTTGATGTCGCCCTTCCAGATGACCAAAACGTCATCTATGTACCTCAGCCATGTGTTGACATGGCTGAGGTACTGTGGAAGACAGAAAACATCCTCTTCTTCCCAGAGTCCTAGATGTAAGCAGGCATATGACTTTGCAGGCTTGCTTCTTTAGATATTCTGAGACAACGTTAATAAGGAAATATGAAATATGCTATTTCCCCATCAATGACAGAGCAGCAGGGACCACAAGAGACATCCTATGTCCCTGTGCTGCCAA
Organism: Rana temporaria; assembly: GCF_905171775.1. Classification (NCBI taxonomy): domain Eukaryota; kingdom Metazoa; phylum Chordata; class Amphibia; order Anura; family Ranidae; genus Rana; species Rana temporaria. The sequence goes on from NC_053491.1 coordinate 386,085,145, forward strand.
GAGAGCAATAACCAGTTCCTGCATAAGTGTACAAATCCATCAGAGTGTTAGCGAGTGAGAAGGATTCTGCTATGACCTCAACACACCATCTGAACACTGCAGTAATGGAGCAGCATTGACCACAAAGGTTACTATGATAACCAGTTGCTACATGAGTGTGTTAACCTTGTTGAGTGTCAAAGAGTAAGGAAGGCTCTGTTACTTTGCAATGACCCTAAAACACCCTGTAAACACTTCAATGATGGAGCAGCAGGAATTGCAAATGACATGCCCCTGTGATGGTAAGAGAGTGATAACTAGTTGCTGCTTGATTGCACTAATCTGGCTAAGTGTCAGAGAGTGACGGAGGCTCTGTTACTTTGCAGTGACCCTAAAACACTGCAGTGATAGAGCAGCAGGGATCACAAATGATATACCATGCTCCTGTGATGCTGATGTAGCACTACCCCCGAAGGAGCTGCTGGTTTGTTTTGGGTGGCACGTTACCTCTGTATCTCCGCCGTCTAGGGTACTGGATGAGAGCTGCAGTAAAGTCAGCTGGGTAAAAACGATAAGTAGTAGGAGGGTGAAGGGATAGCAGAATAGGAAACAGCAGATTCAGGTGTAACTGGATATGGGAAACAGTCCTGCTTCCAACGACAACTTTACTTTGCCAATCCAGCCGTAGTGGGTATAGTGCCTCTGGACAGGCCTCTCTCACCAGCCTGGCAGCCAGAGTGTCACTCGGATGGATAGGATTAAGTCTCTGCCACAGACCCTCCTGAAGATTTGAGACAATTGTGCAAAATCCTTCTTGACTGGATTTAGCACCCGGTTCTCCTTCACATAGCTTTTGGTTTAATCAGCAACTGATAGGCGACCCATGCCCAGCCTCTCAGAACCAAAGTGTCCTCCGATGAATAGACAGGCCTCTCCTGAATCACCAGCCTCGTGCTCGGTATCTCCCGGACAGGTTCCTCATCAGTCAGCTTCCTCCTATTGGATAGACAGCCCAGGACCACTTGGCGAAATAGGGACCCAGTCGAGTCACTGGATCCACAATCTAGATGAATGCGCTCCGGACCAACGTGGTCCCGGAGCCAGGAACACTGCGACACACACACCCTGGCCAGGAGGGCCACACACGGGGATGGTGGGACGACTGCCCAGCTCAAGGGCTGGAACACAGCGACCTAGAACCAATGGCGTCTGCCCTTTAAATACCCCTTCCCAGCATACACAGCGAGGCGATCCACCCTCCTGATTGGTTGCCGGGAAGAGATATCCAACTACACTTGACCCTACTGCTGCTACCTGTCGGCCTGGGGTGGGAACACAACCCCAGACAACGACAGTATGCACAAACAGTACAGCCAAAACTGGAGCAGAGACCCTAAATTTAACCAAATAACAGGTTCAGAGCCAACTACCTCTCTGAACTCCCTCTAAATTTACAATAGCACCGGCTCTGAAAATAGACAGGCGCTACACTAAGGTAGTAATAACCAGCTTGCTTGATTGTACTAATCTGGCCAAGGGTCAGAGAATGAGGAAGGCTCTGATATGACCTTAATTCACCCTCTGAACAGTGATGGAGCATAATGGACCACAAAAGGAATCCCATGTTGCTAAGATAACCAGCTACTACATGAATGTGTTTACCTGGCTGAGCGTCAGAGAGTGAGTAAGGCTCTGTTACTTTGTAATGACCCTAAAACACCCTGTAAATACTGCAATGATGGAGCCGCATGGCTTGCAAATGACATCCCATGCCCCTGTGATGGTAAGATAGTGATAACCAGTTGCTGTTTGATTGTACCAATCTAGCCAAGTGTCAGAGAGTGAGGAAGGCAATGTTCCTCTGCTATGAGTCTAATGCCGCATACACACGACTGTTTTTCAGGTTCTAAAAAGTGACGTTTTTAAGGGTCTAGAAAAAACAAAGTTTTTTTCAACCCGATCATTAAAACGGCCTTGCCTACACACGATCGTGAAAAAAAAATGCTCTAGCAAAGCGTGACGACGTACAACGGCACTATAAAGGGGAAGTTGCATTCGGATGACGCCACCCTTTGGGCTGCTTTAGCTGATTTTGTGTTAGTAAAAGACGATTCGCGCTTTTCTGTCTGTTATAGCGTGATGAATGTGCTTACTCCATTACGAATGGTAGTTTTACCAGAACGAGCGCTCCCGTCTCATAACTTGCTTCTGAGCATGCGTGGATTTTTCACGTCGTTAAAGCCGACACACGACCATTTTTTACAACCTTCAAAAACGACATTGTTAAAAACGTCGTGAAAAAATAGAGCATGTTCGAAAAAAAATGTGCCCATTTTTTAGAACCCGAAAAATGCTCTAAAGCCCACACACGATAGTTTTTAATGACATAAAAAAAACACGTCATTTTTTAGAACCCGAAAAACGGTCGTGTGTACGCAGCATAACACACCCTCCGAACACTGCAGTGTTGGAGCAGCATGGACTACAAATGACATCCAATGCTCCTGTGATGCCAAGATAGTGATAACCAGTTTCTGCTTAATTGCACTAATCTGGCCAAGTGTCAGAGAGTGAAGAAGGCTCTGTTAATTCTGCTGTGACCATAACCCACATTCTGAACACTGCAGTGAAGGAGCAGCATGGATCACATGTGGCATCTCATACACCTGTGCTGCAGAGATAGCAATAACTGACTGCAGTACAGAATTCCATTGGTGATTGACACCTGAGAACATGCAACTGTAAGGCCCCTTTCCCACGAACGGATATAATGGTGCTTTTAGCTGCGGATTTTCTAGTTTTCTACCGCAGCTAAAAGCACACAATTCCTATGGCCCCATTCACACACAACGTTTAGCTGCGATTTTGTTGCATGCGGTTTGGCGCGAATAGAAAAAAATAGAATTGAATGCATCCAGGTGCGATTTAGCGCAGCTATATGCACTTAACCGCAGGTAATCACAGTCTTTTGTGTCAACTGTGGATAGCAGCGTGAGAAAAAAAAAACACCTGAGAACATGCAACTGTAAGGCCCCTTTCCCACGGACGGATATAATGGTGCTTTTAGCTGCAGATTTTCTAGTTTTCTATCGCAGCTAAAAGCACACAATTCCTATGGCCCCATTCACACACAACGTTTAGCTGCGATTTTGTTGCATGCGGTTTGGCGCGAATAGAAAAAAATAGAATTGAATGCATCCAGGTGCGATTTAGCGCAGCTATATGCACTTAACCGCAGGTAATTACAGTCTTTTGTGTCAACTGCGGATAGCAGCGTGAGAAAAAAAAAAAGAACAGGAAGCACATCATAATCAAAAAAAATTAAAAGGGTTGCTATGGAAATGACTACCGCAGCTAAACGCGGCCGCATGTAACCGCACATAATCGCAATGTACAAATGCAGCTAATTGCAGTGCCCAGAGCATGTACATGCTTTTAATTTCGGCAAAACTGCCGTCCGTCTAAAAGGGGCCTAACTAAAATATAATAGGTAGATTCAGTAAGAGTTAGGCCGGCTTATCAGTAGATAAGCCGACCTAACTCAGAATCTACGCCGACTTATGTTTAAGCATATGCTTAAACAGAGATACGCTTAAACATATCTAAGATACGACGGCTTGTGCCGTCCTATCTTAGATTGCAATATTTTGGATGGCCGCTAGGTGGCGCTTCTATTGCGGTCGGTGTAGAATATGTAAATGAGGAGATACACCGATTCGCGAACGTACGCCCGGCCGACGCAGTACTTTTATGCCGTTTACGTAAGAGATAGGCCGCGTAAAGTTAGAGCTAGGCCCTATTGGAATAGTAATGTCAAGTATGGCCGCCGTTCCCGCGTTGAAATTCGAATTTTTTACGTCATTTGCGTAAGTCGTCCGTGAATTGGGATTTACGTCGTTTACGTCCACGTCAAAATCAATAGGCCCGTGCGGCGTACTTAGCTGCAATGTACACTGGAAAATGTAGGCGCCCGGCGCATGTGCAGTTCGCAAAATACGTAAAAAACGTAAGGTCAAGCCCCATTAACATACAACACGCCCCCCTCAAACACATTTGAATTAGGCGCCCTTACGCCCGCCGATTTAGGCTACCCTGACGTAACTTAGCAGGTAAGTACATTGTGAATCATGTACTTGCCTAGCTAATTTACGGCGGCGTAGCTTAAATGCCTTAAGCTACGCCGCCGCAAAGTTAGGCATAGGTACCTGAATCTACCTATTAGTGTTTTGGGATCTGACTCTTGTAGCTTTTATAGTCAATCCTGTTAAGGATAAAATAAAAGGTGTAATTTGACTGGTTCAGGCAACAAAAGCTTGGCTTTTTTTATTTAAAACTCCATATAAGGCTCTAGAAAAAGCATATTGATAGACCGGGCCCCCTGGCGTTTCATCCTTTTTTTTTTGTCTAGCAAGGATTTCTTTTTCTTTTATTAAAAGATGTTAATTCCACTGTCATGATTCAAGACTGTGCATTAACATAACAAAAGACATACAAAACAAGAGATTTCAATTAACTTCGATTCCATTTTATTTATTTTTTTAAAGAAAGAAAATGTTCTTATTTACGTAGATACCAATATAAATTAGGATCAAAGCTGTTCAATTAACGTGAATAAAAGGAATTCCTGCCACAGGGGTTGATAACTGACACTCGGGTCTTTCACATAAAGACATGAAAAGGTTTGAAGAACAAGCGCGCTTTTGAAGGAGCCTTTGAATGGAACTTGTCAGAGCAGAAATATGGAGCAGTTGGTAGAGCATGTTCTAGGTTTGTCACCCTTTTCCAGTCTTTTTAACCATCACTGCCCTGGGCCAGACAGGTATGCTCAGTGCTCAGTGCAAGGACAAGGACCCCTGACACCTACGGCAAAGATGCCCCCATCAAGCTGAGAGCTTACACATCTGCACATACAGTGGCCCGGTCTGTTGCAGGGTACAGAAATGATTACTGTACCACCTTTTGGTTCAAGGACAACTGAACATGAGGAGGAGGTATTGCAATAGGGTTAAAAAATGAGATTTAATCATAATCAGCATGCTAAAGCTGAAGTTTAATCTGCTTATATTTTGCCTTACCTGATTGCTCCCCCTCCCTTGCTTCACCAATAGAGATGAGCTTTGTGTTCGATGCGAACGTATGTTCGACTCGAACATTGTCTGTTCGTACGTTCGACGAATTTCAAACAAAATGGGTCGTTCGCGCCAAATTCGAGTGATGCGCAACAGCCCATAATTCACTGCGGCATTGCACGCTGATGATTGGTCAAGCATGCACCATGACCCTGCATGCTTGGCCAATCACAGCGCGCAAAAAACGAAGAACCATAATTGGGGGGTTTAGTACACACCCCACACTATATAAGGCCGCCTTAGAGAGGTCAGTTAGAGAGAGAGAGATAGAGAGAGACACAGTGGGCCGGATTCAGATACATTGGTGTATTTTTCCGCGGGGCGTAACGTATCCGTAAATTAGGGCGCAAGGTCCGTATTCAGAAAGAACTTGCGCCCTTAGTTACGGCGGTGTAACGTCTGTGGTCCGGCGTAAGCCCACCTAATTCAAATGTGGATGATGTGGGCGTGTTTCAATTAAAATTCACTGTGACCCCACGTATTTGACGTATTTTCCGAACGGCGCATGCAATTTTCAATACTCAACGCGATAACGACGGCCATACTTAACATAGGATACGCCTCATATAGCAGGGGTAACTATACGCCGAAAAAAGCCTAACGTAAACTACGTAAAAAATGCACCGGCCGGACGTACGTTTCTGAATCTGCGTATCTAGCTCATTTGCATATTCCTTGCGTAAATATACGGAAGCGCCACCTAGCGGCCAGCGTAAATATGCAGCCTAAGATACGACGGTGTAAGACACTTACGCCGGTCGGATCTTAGGGAAATCTATGCGTAACTGATTCTATGAATCAGGCGCATAGATACGACCCCGCACACACAGAGATACGACGGCGTATCTTCTCTCTGAATCTACCCCAATATTTTTTACTTTTTGCTATAATAAATATGCCAATTTTTTTTTTTTTTTTTTTTATGTTTTCCCCAATTTAGGCCAATATGTATTGTTCTACATATTTTTGGTGAAAAAAGTCACAATAAGTGTATACTGATCGGTTTGCGCAAAGGTTATAGCGTCTACAAAATAGGGGATAGATTTATGGCATTTTGTTTTTATTTTATTATTTACTAGTAATTAGGCGATCTGCGATTTTTATTGTGACTGTGACATTGCTTGCGGCGGACATATCGGACACTTTTTGACACTATTTTGGGACCATTCACATTTATACAGCTATCAGGGCTATAAAAATGCACTGATTATTGTATAAATGTCACTGGCAGAGAGGGGGTTAACACTAGGGCACGATCAAAGGGTTAAATGTGTTACCTAGGGAGTGATTCTAGCTGTAGGGGGAGGGGACTCACAGGGGGAGGAGACCGATCGGTGTTCCTCTGTACTGGGAACACACCTCTCACCTGACAGGACGTGGATCTGTGTGTTTACACACACAGATCCACGTCCCTGCTCTATTACTGGCAATCGCGGGTGCACTCGCTCCTGAGTGATGCGGTGGGGGGTCCCCATGACATCATATGACGCCCGCCCAGTATGGGAGGTACCTCCTGCGGATGTCATATGACTATGGCTGGGATGGGAAGTGGTTAAATAAAACCCTTCCATTTTAATTACATACTTTATTTTAAATCTAGTTACATCATTACCGGGAGTCTGTGCTTTTCTATACAATGCAGACAGACCATGGCCGGTGGGAGGGCCTGGCTTCTACGCAGCCGTCGGTAGCAGCGGAGACGATCAGGTCCTTTCTCCTGTGAGGCATGGAGTCGAGTGAGGGAAAGATGGCCCCCACTCGTCTCCATACCATTAGATGATGCAAGCAACGTCAAATGTCACTTCTGCAAAATGGTCTTAAAGAGGATTTTATTTTATTTTTTTTATTGCATTTAAGTGTAAATGTTCCAGATTTTTTAAAAGTTTAAAGTATTGGTTTATTTTGTCAAAATTGTCTGTATTTTTTAGTTTATAGCGCAAAAAAATAAAAAGCGCAGAGGTAAGCAAATACCACCAAAAATACCAGTTACTTACCGGTAGCTGTTTTTCTATGAGTCTTACAGGACGGCACCTTGAGAGTAGACTGCTTCACCTGACAGGAAACACAATCAAAAAGAGGTTTAAAAACCCCGCCCCTCCCCGTGCACCTCAGTTCGTGATAAAGTAACCACCATTAGAGCACGGGAACCAGTATATGAAAATACAAACCATACAAAGTCATCAGGGTGGGAAATAGGCCTGCCGTCCTGTAAGACTCATAGAAAAACAGCTACCGGTAAGTAACTGGTATTTTCTCGAGTCGTCTTCCAGGACGGCACCTTGAGAGATAAGCAAGTAACCCTCAGGCCTACCTTAGGGCGGGACCACTGCCTGCAGGACTCTTCTGCCAAACGTCAAGTCTTGGGGTGACAGGAGTTCCACTCGGTAGTGTTTTAGAAAGGTGTTCTGGCTTGACCACGTTGCTGATCTACAGATTTGTTCCACTGAAACTCCTGCTCTCTCTGCCCAGGAGGTTGCTATAGATCTCGTGGAATGTGCCTTGACTTTAGGTACTGTTTTGCCAGCCTTACTGTATGCAACTGAAATTGCCTGTCTTATCCATCTAGATATGGAGGCTCTAGATGCTTGGCAACCCTTTTTCTGTCCTGAAAAATTGATTAGCAAGTGTGATGAGCGTCTGAACTCGCTCACCCTTTCTAAATAAATTAACAAACAGCGTCTTACATCCAAACAATGAAAGGTTCGTTCTCTTTCATTCTGTGGGTTTGCGCAAAAAGAAGGAAGTATAATTTCTTGTGACCTATGAAACTTCGTTGCCACCTTAGGTAGGTACAGGGGATCCTGACTTAGGACCACCCTGTCCTCGAATAAACGAAAATAGGGCTCTTTGATCGAGAGCGCTTGCATGTCTCCTATTCTTTTGGCCGTGGTGATGGCCAAAAGAAAGGAGAATTTAAATACTAACAGCCTAACCGGAATGCTGTCTATCGGTTCAAACGGAGGTTTGGATAGCTGATCTAACACCAGGGAGAGGTCCCAAGGGGGAACTCTGGATATCTGTATAGGTGACAACCTATCCCTGGCCGTCAGGAACCTCTTAATAAGAGGATCCAGAGCCAGCCTCTTGTCTAAAAAGTAGGACAAGGCGGCAACCTGTACTCTTAGGGTTCTCGTAGCTAGACCTAGATCTACCCCTTCATGAAGGAACTCCAAGATAACTGATATTTCGGGTAGTGGAGCTTGTCTTGCCGCGCACCAGCGTGAAAACACTCCCCAGGTCTTGGCATAGATCTTCCTGGTAACTTCCTTACGACTCGCTAAGAGGGTATCTATTACCTTCTCTGAGCAACCCTTCCGCTGCAGGTTCCACCTCTCAAGTACCAGGCCGTCAAACTGAAAAAGCCTGGCTCTGGGTGAAAGATCGGCCCCTGCCGCAGATGGTCCACCTGGACCGGGAGAGGGAGGGGAGGAAGGACTGACCACTGTTCTAACATTGGAAACCAAGATCTTTTGGGCCACCAGGGAGCGATCAGGATCAGCTTCCCTTGTGAACGACTCAGTTTCTGTAATACCCTCGGGATCAGATTCAGGGGAGGGAAGGCATAGGCTAGGTAAAATGTCCAGGCCTGGGCCAACGCGTCCACACCCTCCGATCCCTGATCCCGGGAGAGGGAGAAGAACCTTTCTATCTTCTTGTTCCTCCTGTGAGCAAAGAGGTCTATTTCTGGGTTGCCGAAATGATGACATACCCAATCGAAGACCTCCTGACTTAGTTCCCACTCTCCCTGGAGAATGGGTTGGCGGCTTAGAAAGTCCGCTTCTAGGTTTAGGACTCCCCTGATGTGAACTGCTGACAGGGAGCGGACCCTCTGTTCTGCCCAGCCTAGAATTTCTAGGGACAACCTTAGGAGCGAACGGGACCTGGTGCCTCCCTGATGGTTCAGGAACGCCACCGTGGTCGCGTTGTCGGAGAGAATTTGTATTTCTTGGTTCAGGATTCTCTCCTCGAACGCTTCCAAGGCTCTTCCGACCGCTGATAATTCTCGGAAGTTGGAAGAGGACTCCCTTTGGTGTCGATCCCAGGAACCCTGGGCCTGTAGGCCCGCCATGTGGGCTCCCCATCCCCAGGAGCTGGCATCCGTGGTTATCCTGAGGGGGTTTGACTGGTTCCACTGAAGGCCCCTTCCCAGGTTCCGAGGAATGAGCCACCACTCCAGAGTGTTCCTTACTGACTCTGGAATGGAGACCCTGGAGTCTAGGGATGTTTCCTTCCCGTCCCAGGAGGAGAGGAGGAAGGCCTGTAGTGGCCTGTAGTGGAGCTGAGCCCACGGAACTGCTGGGATGCATGAGGTCATCAGTCCCAACAACCTCATGATCTCCCTGAGTGAAATATCTGCTGTTCCCCTGACAGACCTGACCACTGAGATGAGTTTCTGGACCTTGTCTACTGGTAGGAGAAGCTTTTTCTCTAAGGAATCTATTAAAAACCCCAGATAGATTTTCCTCTGTTCTGGGAGGAGAGAAGATTTTTCTCTGTTTACAATCCATCCTAAGGATTCCAGTGTAGTCAGGACGGTGGTCAGGTCCGTGAGAAGAAGTGCTTGACTGGGATTGAACAGAAGCAGATCGTCAAGGTAGGGAACAAGGGAGATGCCTTTCAGATGTAGAAAGGCGACCACCTCTGCCAGCACCTTCGTGAAAACTCTTGGGCTGGAGGCAAGCCCAAAGGGGAGAGCGGTGAATTGCCAGTGTTGGATCCCCTGAGGGGAAACAATGGCGAATCTCAGGAATCTTTGATGGTCCTGGTAAATGGGGACATGGAGGTAGGCGTCCTTCAGGTCTATGGTTATCATAAATACCCCTTCCAAAAGAAGTCCTTTGAGACTGTAAATGTTCTCCATGCGGAACCTCTTGTAGAGGAGGTAAGTATTCAGGGGTTTTAAGTTGATAATAAGACGGAATTTCGCAGAGGGTTTGGGTACTACGAAGATGTGAGAGTACACCCCCTGACCCTGTTGGTCTACCGGAACTGGGACTATGACCCCCTGTTGTGCTAGGTCTGACACATTCCCTAGAAGGCTTGCCGCCTTGAGGGGATTTTGGGGTAAATGAGTGAGGAGAAAAATTGGTGGAGGAAGATGGCGGAATTCCAATCTGTAGCCTTCCTTCACTATCTGCAAAATGTGAGGACTCCGCGTTATGCTTTCCCAGCTGGAAAAAATCGGGAGAGCCTTCCCCCGACTCTTGAGTCACTTGGAGTCTTTCCCAGCGGGTTTAGGATCAGGGAAAAGGATTCCCCCTTTTGGCTTATCCTTTCCCGTGATCCACCTCCTATTAAAGGCCGCTCTTCGGTCTGAAGGTCGGTTTTTATTCTGGGGGCCTCGAAAAAATCTCCTCCTATTTTGTTTAGGTTTGGGAGGGAACCGCTTACCCTTTTCTGAGGCTCTAGTTAGAGCCTGGTCTAAACCTGTCCCAAAGAGGAGGGATCCCTCAAAGGGCAGGGCACAGAGACAGGACTTGGAGGCCAAATCTCCTTCCCATGTTTTGAGCCATAGTGCCCTTCTCGAGGCGTTAATAAGAGCGCCCGTTTTAGCAGAGGCTCGAACGGTCTCAATTGATGCGTCTGCTAGATAGGCGACAGCGCTACCTATGACTCTAAGGCCCCGTACACACGACCAAACATGTATGCTGAAACTGGTCCGCGGGCCAGTTTCAGCATACATGTTCGGTCGTGTGTAGGCGTGAGCGGGCCGAATTCCAGCAAACATTTGCCCGCCGGGCCTTTTCCCAGCGGGCAAATATTCGTGGACGTGTTTTAAAACCGTCCGCTGGAATCCTGCCCGCTCGGACATGTACGGTCGTCAGTACAGACCTACCGTACATGTCCAGGCGCCCGCCGTCCCTCGCATGCGTCGAATGACTTCGACGCATGCGTGGAAGCCTTTAAATGGCAGGCCCGCCCACGTCTCCGCGTCATCGTCGCGGCGACGACGACGCGGACACGCCCCGCGTATTGTTTACGTGCGGACTTCTGTACGATGGTTAGTACAACCATCGTACAGAAGCCCTCTGGCAGGCATGTACGGTGAAAACGGTCCGACGGACCGCTTTCATCGTACATGTTTGCTCGTGTGTACCGGGCCTAAGGGAATCTCGGATATCCTTAAATTTTGAAGTCTGCGGGATATGTTCCAACATCCTGGACAGCCAGGTATCCGTATTCCTGGCAATGCAGGATGAGGCCAGTGCGGGCCCAAGGGCTGCCGCATTAGCCTCCCAGGCCCTGCGAAGGGAGGTCTCTGCCCGTCTGTCTAGTGAATCTTTTAAATTCCCAGCATCCTCAAAGGAAAGGTCAGACTGTCTAGACAGTTGAGCTAGGGAAGCATCTAGTTTAGGGACTTTGAAAAATTTGTTTTCTAGTTCTTCCTTAAAGGGACAGCGCCTTTTCCAAGTTTTGTACCTTAGTAACTTATTTTCAGGTTCAGCCCACTCTCTTAGAACTAAGTCTTGAAGAGATTGGTGAACTGGGATAACCTTTGGCTGGGGTTTAGCCAAACCCTGGTACATATTATCCTGTGCTGACACCAGTTCGGCCGGCTGCTGAATCCCCTCAGAGGTATAGACAGCCGCCAGTAAACCACCCATGTCATCTGCTGAAAAAATGAATTTGCCTGATCTAGCATCTTCATCCTCATCATCTGTCTGGCTATCAACGAGACCTTCTTCCTGAGCCTCCGAATCCTCAGAGTCTGACAGAAGAACGTCCCTAGCCCTCAACAATCTCGGAGCCGAGGTGGACAAGCTCTCCTGTGAGGAGGGCCCAGCTGCTAGGGGATCAGGTTCTTTGGTTTTTAAGACTTCCTTAAACTCCTTTAATGTGGAAAGCATCTCTGACTGAACCGTCAGGAATTCTTTCATTATTAGCGAAGTTTCCTTCCCTGTGAGCTTTTGAATGCACTTAGCACACAAAAGCTTGGAATAGTCTGTGGCTAGCTTAATGCTACAATTCCCACATCTTTTAGCTTTAGATGTATGTTTAGCAGAAACACTAGAAGCCTCCCCCTGGGCAGTAACCTCTTCCCCTGTAAGTAAAAGACAGAGGCTTTAATACAAAAAAGGAGTAGGGGAAGGGAAGGGGGGTGTGTGGGGAATAAGGACCCAGTCCAAGTGCCCCAATGAAGTTTTTAGAGGTAGACTCACCCCTGGTGGCTTCCTCTGCAGCAGCGGTTAGTGCCGGGCGGTCCTCACGCTCCATGGCACCGTAGAATCGGGCGCCACTCTCTCCCCTGCTGCGATCCGTGTGTGTGAGAGCTAACGCCGATGGCGGCCGCCATTTTGGTGAAGACCGAAACCGGAAATACGTCATCACCACGCGCCGCCATCGACGCAGCGTCGAAATGCTGGCTCCACCGAGAAACGAGCCTGGGAGAACAGCAGCCGAGTCCACAGTGAGGAGATGCGTCTTTACCCGGCCCAGCAGGTAGGAAGACGCTCGGGAGAGAGAGGGATTCCAGCCACCTAGGTGCTCTGAGGTAGCCACTATCCCAGATACACCTAGCAGGGGGGGGTTTCCAAACATAGTTTTCCTTCAGCTCCCCCCCCCCCTCAATATGGGGAGACCCTCTGGACAGGCAATAGCCTCACTGAGCTCAAGGCCTCCCAGGACCCATGGCTCACATTCCAGGAGGGGGACCACCAGCCCCAGGCCTTAGGTCTTTTAGAAAAACAAAAAAACGTTTTGCTGGGGGAAACACAATCATGAACTGAGATGCACGGGGAGGGGTGGGGTTTTTAAACCTCTTTTTGATTGTGTTTCCTGTCAGGTGAAGCCAGTCTACTCTCAAGGTGCCGTCCTGGAAGACGACTCGAGAAAGAAAGCTCTATTTGTGAGAAAAAAAACAACATCAATTTAGTTTGGGTACAGCTTTGCACTAGCGTGCAATTGTCACCTAAAGCGATGCAGTGCCGTATCGCAAAAAAAGGCCTGGTCCTTAAGGGGGAAAATCTTCCGAGGCTGAAGTGGTTAATATGAATGAATCCATGTGTGATAATGTGAAACCATATGGTGTGCTTCCACCTCCATTAAACACCTCCATGCTCACAGAACTCTCACTGGCCCGGAAGTGATGTGAAAGATCGACAGATGTTAAGTATTCTGATTACACAAAAGTGTTTTTATTGTATACTTAATGCAAGTTATTTTAATTTAATAAATTGTTGCCATTTTAATACTACAATACGGCAGGCAATTTTGCTTTATCCTGACATGCTGATGATCGCATTTATCTGCGCCTTAAAGGGACCAGCACCCCAGATTTGAACAAGCCTATGTAGGAGGATTAGGAGAATGCTGTGACTTGAGGATCGACACACAACCTATCTGGTTTTGATTATAAGGCTTGCTTGAATATTTATCAAGGTGAGAGTTCTGTGAGCATGGAGGTGTTTAATGGAGATGGAAGCACACCATATGGTTTCCCATCATCACACATGGATTCATTCATATTAAGGAAGTGGACTATTTCTATCTATTACCATTGAAGATTGTTTTATCACGTAGTTTCATATATATATATATATATATATATATATATATACAGGGAGTGCAGAATTATTAGGCAAATGAGTATTTTGACCACATCATCCTCTTTATGCATGTTGTCTTACTCCAAGCTGTATAGGCTCGAAAGCCTACTACGAATTAAGCATATTAGGTGATGTGCATCTCTGTAATGAGAAGGGGTGTGGTCTAATGACATCAACACCCTATATCAGGTGTGCATAATTATTAGGCAACTTCCTTTCCTTTGGCAAAATGGGTCAAAAGAAGGACTTGACAGGCTCAGAAAAGTCAAAAATAGTGAGATATCTTGCAGAGGGATGCAGCACTCTTAAAATTGCAAAGCTTCTGAAGCGTGATCATCGAACAATCAAGCGTTTCATTCAAAATAGTCAACAGGGTCGCAAGAAGCGTGTGGAAAAACCAAGGCGCAAAATAACTGCCCATGAACTGAGAAAAGTCAAGCGTGCAGCTGCCAAGATGCCACTTGCCACCAGTTTGGCCATATTTCAGAGCTGCAACATCACTGGAGTGCCCAAAAGCACAAGGTGTGCAATACCCAGAGACATGGCCAAGGTAAGAAAGGCTGAAAGACGACCACCACTGAACAAGACACACAAGCTGAAACGTCAAGACTGGGCCAAGAAATATCTCAAGACTGATTTTTCTAAGGTTTTATGGACTGATGAAATGAGAGTGAGTCTTAATGGGCCAGATGGATGGGCCCGTGGCTGGATTGGTAAAGGGCAGAGAGCTCCAGTCCAACTCAGACGCCAGCAAGGTGGTGGTGGAGTACTGGTTTGGGCTGGTATCATCAAAGATGAGCTTGTGGGGCCTTTTCGGGTTGAGGATGGAGTCAAACTCAACTCCCAGTCCTCCTGCCAGTTTCTGGAAGACACCTTCTTCAAGCAGTGGTACAGGAAGAAGTCACCATCCTTCAAGAAAAACATGATTTTCATGCAGGACAATGCTCCATCACACGCGTCCAAGTACTCCACAGCGTGGCTGGCAAGAAAGGGTATAAAAGAAGAAAAACTAATGACATGGCCTCCTTGTTCACCTGATCTGAACCCCATTGAGAACCTGTGGTCCATCATCAAATGTGAGATTTACAAGGAGGGAAAACAGTACACCTCTCTGAACAGTGTCTGGGAGGCTGTGGTTGCTGCTGCACGCAATGTTGATGGTGAACAGATCAAAACACTGACAGAATCCATGGATGTCAGGCTTTTCAGTGTCCTTGCAAAGAAAGGTGGCTATATTGGTCACTGATTTGTTTTTGTTTTGTTTTTGAATGTCAGAAATGTATATTTGTGAATGTTGAGATGTTATATTGGTTTCACTGGTAAAAATAAATCATTGAAATGGGTATATATATTTTTTTTTGTTAAGTTGCCTAATAATTATGCACAGTAATAGTCACCTGCACACACAGATATCCCCCTAAAATAGCTAAAACTAAAAACAAACTAAAAACTACTTGCAAAAATATTCAGCTTTGATATTAATGAGTTTTTTGGGTTCATTGAGAACATGGTTGTTGTTCAATAATAAAATGAATCCTCAAAAATACAACTTGCCTAATAATTCTGCACTCCCTGTATATATATATATATACACACACCTATAAATATATATATATATATATATATATATATATATATATACTGTATTTTCCGGCATATAAGACGACTGGGCATATAAGACGACCCCCTAATTTTCCAGGAAAAAATGTTGGTTTTGGGATATACTCACTGTATAAGACTACCCCCTTCTTACTAGTCTTTCTGGAAGCTGAGGGGTAGCCAGAACCGCTGACAGAAACAGGCTTTTTCAAGTCTCACTGCACTGTGCCATTACATTACATTCCTCACTGTGCCATTACATTGCATGCCCCCACTGTGCCTCACTTGCCCCTCACTGTACCATCACTTGCCCCTCACTGTGCCATCACTTGCCCCTCACTGTGTCATCACTTGCCCCTCTCTGTGCCATCACTTGCCCCCACTGTGTCATCACTTGCCCCTCTCTGTGCCATCACTTGCCCCCACTGTGCCTGAACTTGTTGCCCCTACTATGCCTGAACTTGTTGCCCCCCAGTGCAATCACTGCATACACTCACAGGCATCTGTGATAGGAGGAACACAGAACAGAGGCGCTGCTGGGAAGATTTGTGTTCCTCCTATCACAGAACACTCTGAGGAGAAGGAGCGTCTTTTAAATCATTGACGCTCGCGCTCGCAGCACGGAGACTGTCACCGCTGAAAAAAAAAGTGAGCACGGAGACCGTACCCGGCGTACAAGACGACCCCTGACTTTGGATGCATGTTTTTGCATCCAGAAAGTCGTCTTATACGCCGGAAAATACGGTATATATATTTTTTTTTCTTTGGCTGTGGACTATATTATTTTATATTCACTTTATATATTTCTGATCACTATGGCTCTAATCAGGTGCTTCCAAAAACTACCCCGTCGTTGTAATTCAGGTGCCCGGTGCCCGAAAGGGGGCCAGGCACCTAAATAGGGGGTGGCAGCGGAGACCATAGAGAGATTCATGCAATGCATGAATCTATCTATGGTGATAGAGAAGTGGCAAGAGAAAAGGGGCGGCACCCGTTCACCCTTTATGGACGCACCGCCACTGGATGGGACCAAAATTGTACTTTTTGTCCTAAAAGCAAAACGCTATGTGTGGCAGAAAACTAACACTGCACATCACCTTGAACACATCATCCCCACTGTGAAACATGGTGGTGCAGCATCATGTTGTGGAGATGCTTTTCTTCAGCGGGGACAGGGAATCTGGTCAGAGATGATGGGAAGAGAATGACACAGGCCTGTTTAAGTAGCAGTAAAGTATTGCAATTGGTATAAACAAGAAAATGGGTATACAGGGCAATATCAGCAAGGAAAGGGTATTCTGATTTGGTTCACCATCAAAGATTATAACACTCAGCAAACAGTGGTATTGTAGTAATTAACTAATATAATTAACAGGCTGCAAATAATGAATACTTAGTATTCCACCTCTCTCTTATACAGCAGGGGTGTATCTTCCATGAGGCAAACAAGGCGTTTGCCTTAAGCGGCATTTTTCTGGGGGGGGAGGCAGTACTGCCCCCAGGCTCCCTCTCCTGCTGCACTGATCCCCTCCTTTGAAAATCCGATGCCTTGTAGCTGTTGGCTTCCCTCCTCCTCCCTTCCACGACTTTGGGGCAGCTCTCCACTCCTCTGACTCCCCTCATCCGCTAGTCCGACCCCCCTTCAGTGCCCCCACCTCCCTAAATGCTGGGCATCCCCTCCATGCAGCTGCAGGCTGGCTCTCCTACCTTCCGCTGCTAGTGTGGGAGATTGCTGGATAGATGCAGAGCAGAGGGCTGCCTCATGCAGCTGCTGGATGACTCCCCCACCTTCCCCTGCTCCATGCAGCTGCTGGCTGGCTCTCCCACCTCCCCCTCCTGCTGCTTCATGCAGCTGCTGGCTGGCTCTCCCACCTCCCCCTCCCACTGCTTCATGCAGCTGATGGCTGGCACTTCTACCTCCCCCTCCCACTGCTCCATGCAGCTGCTGGCTGGCATTCACACCTCCCCTTTCTGCTGCCCCATGGAGCTGCTGGCTGGCTCTCCCACTTTCCCCTCCTGCTGCTTCATGCAGCTGCTGGCTGAGTTCTCCCCCTCCTGCTGCTTCATGCAGTTGCTAGCTGGCTCTTCCACCTCCCCCTCCTGCTGCTCCATGAAGCTGCTGGCCGACTCTCCCACCTCCCCCTCCCACTGCTCCATGCAGCTGCTGGCAGGCTCTCCCACCTCCCCCTCCTGCTGCTCCATGCAGCTGCTTGCTGGCTCTCCCACCTTCCCCTCCTGCTGCTCCATGCAGCTGCTGGCCGACTCTCCCACCTCCCCCTGCTTCATGCAGCTGCTGGCAGGCTCTCCCACCTCCCCCTCCCGCTGCTCAATGCAGCTGCTGGCAGGCTCTACCATTGCTGGATGGATAGAGAGCAGGACATGTGTTTACCAGCCCCCTTTCTTTCCTAAAAGAATACAGATAGCGATCACAGTAATGAATGCTTCTGTATGGGAAGCGGCTTCCCATTGGGGCACTGGACAGAGGGGAGGGGGCAGGGGACCCAAAAAGAGGAGGTTCCCACCTTCTCTGTGCGATTCCATTGCACAGAGTAGGTAAGTATAGAGATGTTTGTTACTTTTTGTTTTATTTACCTTTACAACCTCTTTTAGGGCCCTTTCACACGGGCGGACGAACGGTCCGTTTTTTACAAGTCCGTTTACGGACTTGTAATGCTTCCCTATGGCATCCGCTAACGTCCGTAAAGATCCGCCTCCGCAAACATCCGCTTTTTCAG
This sequence comes from Rana temporaria, assembly GCF_905171775.1. Classification (NCBI taxonomy): domain Eukaryota; kingdom Metazoa; phylum Chordata; class Amphibia; order Anura; family Ranidae; genus Rana; species Rana temporaria. Next base: position 386,103,133 of record NC_053491.1, read on the forward strand.
ACGGAAGAAACCCCTATTTTTATTCCGTCTGGCGGAACGGATCGGATGAATACGGACACACGGTCCGTATTCATCCGATTCCCCATAGGGGAAAGCGGAGGAAAGACAGGGCGGTCTCTGCACAGTGTGCGGGGACCGCCCTGTCCACCAACAGCTCAGCGGGGATTTACGGATGATCCCCGCTGAGCCGACGGACACACACGGGGCGGATCAATACGGATCCGTTCCGTGTGAAAGAGCCCTAAGGCACTATTCCTCCCACTGACACCATAGATGGGACACTATTCCTTCCACTGACACCACAGATAGTGTACTATGACACCATAGATGGGGCACTGTTACCCTGTTACTCCCACTGACACCATAGATGGGGCACTAAAGTCTGAAATACAGTGGAAACCTTGGATTACAAGCATAATCCGTTCCAGGAGAATGCTCGGAATCCAAAGCACTCGCATATCAAAGCGAGTTTCCCCATAGAAGTCAATGGAAATGAAAATAATTTGTTCCGCATTGACTTCAATGGAATGCAATACCGTATGTGGCCAGAGGTGGGGGGCGCCGGAGAGCCTCGGCTGACCTCGGAAAGGGAGTATTTCCGAGTGATTCTGAGTAAGGATGAGCTCTTGCTTGTTCGCATAGAACACGTGCAGAGCCCGCCAGGAAGTGAGCACGGCGCTGTGCTAATCACAGCCAGGGAGACATTTCACGATCCCTGCAGCCAAGCATCGGGACAATGTCTCCCTGGCTGTGATTAGCACAGCGCCGTGCTCACTTCCTGGCGGGCTCTGCACGTGTTCTTTATGAACACGCCGGAGCTCATGCTTAATTCTGAGTATTTCGAAACGGCTCCGAACCGTTCTGAGTGTCACTGGCGCCCTCCACACCTCTGGCCAAATGCGGTACTGCACACGCCATTAGCTGGAATTTTGTTTGTTTTGCGAGACAACACTCACAAACCGAGTCAGAATTTAAAAACAAATGTTGCTCGTCTTTCAAAATGCTCGTTAACCCGGTTACTCGTAAACCGAGGTTCCACCATATATTACACTTTTAGCTGAGAAAGGTTGGAGACCCCTGCGCTGAATGATCGCCATTAGCTATGTAGCACCGGGGTCGGCCTGCCTTGATACAAATTGAATGGATTGTTTAGGCTTGTCCTCATAGAACATCGTTTTGGAAATTCTAAAGAGAACGTACAATTAGATCGTATGGTGTATAGACAACTTGTTAGAGATCTTATTAGAAATCAGAGTCATTTATCCAACAGAAAAGATTTTTCTTACATTGCTACATTAAAATAGTTTGGAAGGAGCAATGTACTCCACATCATCCCACATCGCTCTATCATACAGAACTCCGGGTTCTCCCCATTATACACAATGTCACAGCACAGCCTTCCATCACCTCCGGCTTTTTTCGCTCCCTGACGTCACGAAACGCAGTGTGGGCGGGAACTCCGTCGCCTGGCAACCTCCGCCGCTCTGCAGGCACGCTTTGCAGTGGGCGGGCCGCTAATTGACAGCCGGAGCTCACTGCGCATGCGCCACGTGCACTGTCATGACACCGGAGATCCTGCGACTGCTTCCGGGTCGGACAGGCTGCATGGAGCTGTAGAGAGGTCACCCGGGTAAGAAAGTGTCTCTTTCCTGTTCTTTAGCTCTTGTTGTCCCTGCTGAGGGTATAATTCTTTTTTATAGGGACAGGCGTGACACCTACTTTGTTTTTGGGTTGGTAGAGGGGGGATATAACATTGAATTATCCATATTTATAAATCATGGATCTTTAGCTGCTCTGGAAGGGAAAGTCTTGCAAGAAGAGATCAAAGTTATTTTCATACCAGCACAGCTGTGGTGTGTTGCCTTACCCAATGTACCACCGCAGACTGAAGTGCGCAGGCAGCAATTCTGTACTACAAATCAAGTACACTAGGAAGGTGTGTTGGAATGACATTGAGAATGATTGGCACCAGATTGCACCACACCGCAATGCTGCTGTGCTGCACCCTAACATCCAGCCAGGGAGCGTGCACGCCTGTGCGTTTAGATGCGTTGTGTTAAAAGAAAGTAGCACACCTAAGACACATGTAAAATTAAATGCATCAAAATGCGCCACATAGATGTGAACCACGTTCTGGAAACTCGCACCAAATGTGTGTCGTGATTTCTGTGACATTATTTTTTTAATGGTACCCCAAATGCACATAGCAGATATACATTTTGCTGGGCGAAGCTCATTGCCTGAAAAGTTGTGGAAGGTTCTTTGGCACACGTAGGGCGGCACATTCAAGTGGATGGACTGCTATATGTGCGTTGCATGAAAAACAAAAGCTAAAAAAGGAATGTGCGTTCTTGCTACACCTAGTGGGAATGAGGCGGCCTAGCCCTGTTCATACCTGCATGTTCCAGAAATGTGAAAAACCATGCATTGTGCTTGGGGTACCATTATTTCTTTTTCCATATACCTGGGATGGTGGCAATGCTCATGGCAGACTGTTGGGAATATACTTTTTCAAACATGCAACATGTGCCCAAAGGTGAACTTATCCTTTAAAGCAGGGGTAGGCAACCTCAGCCCTCCAGCTGTGGTGAAACTTCAAATCCCATCATGCCTCTAGGAGTCTTGCCTGTGATTGACAGGGGCTTGCAGTGTCTCATGGGACTTGTAGTTTCACAACAGCTGGAGGGCCGATGTTGCCTACCCCGTCTTAAAAGATATGTAAAGTCTCATAGCTAGATTCAGGTAGGCAGGCGTAGCGTTGCGGCGGCGTAGTATATAGTGTTTACACTATGCCGACGTAAGTTAGCGAGGCAAGTACATGATTCACAAAGTACTTGCCTGTGAAGTTATGGCGGCGTAGCGTAAATCAGGCGGGCGTAATGGCGCCTAATTCAAATTTGGCTGAGGGGGCGTGTTTTATGATAATAGGGGGTGACCTGACGTGATTGACGTATTTTACGAACGGCGCATGGGCCGTCCGTGTACATATCCCAGTGTGCATTGCGGTAAAAGTACGCCGCGCGGTCCTATTGGTTTCGACGTGGACGTAAATGACGTAAATCCCTATTCACGGACGACTTACGCAAACGACGTAAAATTTTCAAATTTCGACGCGGGAACGACGGCCATACTTAACATTACTATTCCAGCTATTTGATGGAATAACTTTAGGCCTGAAAGTGCGTTACGTAAACAGCATATCTTTACTGCGTCGGGCACGCGTACTTTCGTGAATCGGCGTATATACTCATTTACATAGTCTAGGCCGACCGCAATGGAAGCGCCACCTAGCGGTCAGCCTAAGAATTACACTTTAGGATACGACGGTGTAAGACACTTACGCCGCTCGTATCTGAGCCTAATTTAAGCGTATCTGGTTTCCAGAATACGCTTAAATTTGCATCTGCATAGATTCCGAGTAAGGTCAGCGTATCTACTGATACGCCGGCCTAACTCTCTGTGAATCACCCCCTCAGGGTTTTTCACCTTAATGCATTAAGGTGAAAAAATGTTCTCTGCTGCAGCTGCCCCCATTTTTCTCACCTGAACCTGATCGTTCCAGCGACGAGCGCGAGTCCATCTGCTGTCTCTGTCCTCTTTGGATAGATTGATAGCAGCTGGAGCCATTGGCTCCCACTGCTGTCAATCAAATCCAGTGACATGGGAATTGGGGGCGGGGCTGAGTCCTGCTGTCTGTGTTAATAGATGCAGTAGCAGGACTCTGGAGTGCGCCCACACAGGTGCCCCTGTGAAATCTGGCTCTCTCCGTGGAGGCACTGACTGAAGAGGAGGAGCCAGGAGCGCAGAAAGGAGGACCGAGGCAGCTCTGTGCAAAACCCTTCCACAGAACAGGTATGTATAACATGTTTGTTATTAAAAATAAAAACCTTTACAATCACTTTAAAGCAGGGATATGCAAATAACAGACCTCCAGTTGCTGCAGAACTACAAGTCTCATGAGGCATAGCAAGACTCTGACAGCCACAAGCATGACACCCAGAGGCATGATGGGACTTGTAGTTTTGCAACAGCTGGAGGTCTGCTAATTGCATATCCCTGCTTTAAAGGATAAGTTCACCTTTGGGCACACGTTGCATGTTTGAAAAAGTATACTCCCAACAGTCTGCCATGAGCATTGCCACCATCCCAGGTATATGGAAAAAGAAATTACCTCCAGAAAGAGGGATTTTGTGGGCAATAAAACAATATACAAAAATTGAAAAAATGATATAATTTAATGTACAAAAATTACATGAAATATAACAAGAACTATGGCAAGAAATTGCATCATACATGAACCACAAAGTGGTGAATTAAAAACCATACATATACATTGAGAAGATGACGGTACATGAATACAATGGGTGAATGATATTGAAAACCTCAAGAACCTGGTGGGCTCAAGGGTAAATGCAGATAGCTGATCCTGCTGTTACCCTTGAGCCCACCAGGTTCTTGAGGTTTTCAATATCATTCACCCATTGTATTCAGGTACTGTCATCTTCTCTATGTATTGTTTTTAATTCACCACTTTGTGGTTCATGTATGATGCAATTTCTTGCTATAGTTCTTGTAATTTTTGTATATTAAATTATTATATATTTTTTCAATTTTTGTATATTGTTTCATTGCCCACAAAATCCAATTTTCTGGAGGTAATTTATTTTTCCATGTTGCATGTTTTACCTGCTTTTAGGGTGTAACATGTACCCACTGCTGCAGCCACTCACTTTTCTTTCCTCTCCATGTGACAGCAGTACGGGGAGAAGTTCCTCATGCTAGCTGTCTTTTTTAAATCAGCGTGGCCAGCTCTGTGTGTGTGAATGAACTACATGCCCCAACATCCTTTGCAGCTGTGAGCTTGTAGGGCCAGATCCACAGCCAGGCGGCGCAACTTAACTTTTCCCATTTAAGTTACACCGCCGCAAATTTCCCTAGTTGGTGCCCGATCCACAAAGCACTTACCTGGAAATTTGCAGCGGTGTAACTTAAATCCGTCCGGCGCAAGGCGTGCCCAATCTAATGGGGCAAGTCCCATCTAAATTAGGCGCGCTCCCGCGCTGGACGTACTGCGCATGCTCCGTCGGGTAAATTACCCGACGTGCATTGCGCTAACTGACGTCGCACCGACGTCATTTGCTTAGACGTTAACGTAAATGGTGTCCAGCACCATTCACGGACGTCTTACGCAAACGACGTTGAGGTTTAAATTTAGACGCGGGAACGACGGCCATACTTACCATGGCTTAGTCAAATAGGACTCAGCCCTAGTTTTACGCGACGTAACTCGACGGAAACGACGTAGATTTAGATCGACGGGACGTTCGGGGATCGCCGTAAGTCTTAATTTGCATATTCTACGCCAGCCGCAATGGCCTCGCCACCTAGCGGCCGGCCTAGAATTGCATCCTTAAGATCCAACAGTGTAATTCAATTACACCTGTCGGATCTTAGGGCTAGCTATGCGTAACTGATTCTAAGAATCAGCCGTATAGTTAGAAACAGAGATACGACGGCGTATCAGTAGATACGCCGTCGTATCTCGTTTGAGGATCTGGCCCGTAGTTCTCAATGAACTACCACAGATCTGTTGAGCACCATGAAGAATTGATTCTTCTGTCATTGTATTTGTTTGCTCTAGGGCCGAAACAACTAATTGATTAATCGACAACTAATTGATTATGAAATTAATCGATTACAATTTTCATAATCGATTAATCGGCCATTAAAATAATGGGGTTAAAAAAACTAAAATTAGCCCTTTATAGTACAAAAAAGAAAATCACTACTGTAAATATGCTCTTTTTGTACTTATTTTAGTTTTTTTAACCCCATTATGTTACTAAACATCTCGGGCCTGGGTTCACACCTCTGTTTTTTGGTGCTTGTTGCAGAAACACACTACAGTTCATTTACATGTTTTCCTATGGGACACGTTCACATCCATGATTTTTTTTCAGCTGCTGCGTATTTGGAAAGGCAAGGACTTTTTAAACGCAAAACGGTGCGATTTTGTTTTTTTTTGGTTCAATATACTTCAATGGAGAAGCTGCAGAAAAGCATGTAATGTGTTTTTGCGGCAATTTGTGTTTTGTAATCTGCCCAACAACAAATTGGCTCAAAAAAATGTAAAAATGCATTTTTTTTTTTTAAGGCTATTATCCGATTAATCGAAACAATAATCGGCCAACTAATCGATTATGAAAATAATCGTTAGTTGCAGCCCTAGTTTGCTCCTATGGGTGCATGGGCACACAGATACACTGGCAGGTCTACAGGTGACCTGCATGACACCAGCGATCTGCTGATCGCTAGTGCAGTGCTTTACAGGCTCCAAAAAAAAGCATATTTTTTTATCTGCAAAAAAATTGCCTTCATTCTCTTTTTATTTTATTTTTTAAGTGAATTTGTCCTTTAATGACACCCCAAATACGGTTAGTGGACGTGTGATAACACGTGCAAGGCTTGCTGCCCAAAAAAATGGAGAAACTACTTTTGTAGGCTTGTTTTTCATGCTATACTGCTTCATGCAGGTGTGAATGGTGCCTTAGAGCTGATGTGTTGCATGGCACCTGAGTAAACAGCGGCATATGATAATACGAGGACCCTGACCCATATCACACACACACGTGAGGGTGGCTAAGATCAGCCTCCTGGAAGACACTGCAGGGTAATGTAGTCACCTATGCATTTTTTAGTGCGTTTTCAGTTTTGCAGCAGCACTCTACATTCCATTTACCATGTTTTCCTATGGGTCACGTTCACATCTGTGTGTGTTCCACCGATGCATTTTTCGGAAAGGGTCAGGGACTTTTTTCCTGCAGCAGGTTTTCACAGTGCCAGGTAGGTATAGGCAGCAGATGTGTTTTAGCTTTAAATTTGATGTTCCTATTACTAGATAAAATATTGGGGAATTGCCTTGATTTTGTATGTGCAGGCTCAAGGGCTCCTTGGAACACAGCTGATCACAGATCAGGGTAAAGAGCCTATCACAGCGACTCTTTATCATGTGACCAGCTGTATCCAATCACGGTTTAAACAGTATTTGCCAGTCATCGGCATTCATCTCCTCATACTGACAGCGCATGAATAGAGCTGGTAACCAGAAAATCAACACGGGACATCTACACTGATAATCAGGGCACTGATCATTGGTGCTGCCAATCTGTGTCCATCAGTGCAGCCTCATTGGCACACATCAGTAAAGGGGAAAATGTACCTATTCAGAAAATTGTACAACAAAAACTACGATTTATTTATTTATTTTTATTTTAGTTTGTTTAGCAAAAAATGAAAAACCCCTTTTGTGAATAAATACCACCAAAATAAAGCTCTATCTGTCTTAGAAAAATGATAAACATTTTTTTGGGGTACAGTGTTGCATGCAATTGTCATTACAAGTGCCCAATATACAAATGGTAACATAGAAACAAGGCTGCAGAAAAATATTAAGTGGTCCATTGAGTCTGCGCTTTTTTTTTTTTTTAGGTAGATTCAGGTACGAAGGCTTAAACTTGCAGCGGCGTAGCTTAGTCTGTTTAGGCTACGCCGCTGTAAGTTAGCTAGGCAAGTACATGATTCTCAATGTACTTGCCTGCTAATATACGGCGGCATAGCCTAAAGCGGGCGGGCGTAAGCGGGCCGAATTCAAATGTGTTGGAGGGGGGCGTGTTTAATGTCAATCAGGCTTGACCTCACGTTTTTCACGTTTTTTAGTTAATGCGCCGGGCGCCTACATTTCCCAGTGTGCATTGCGGCTAAGTACGCAGCACGGGCCTATTGATTTCGACGTGGACGTAAACGACGTAAATCCCGATTCGCGGACGACTTGCGCAAACGATGTAAAAAATTCGAATCTCGCGGCGGGAACGGCGGCCATACTTGACATTACTATTCCACTAGGGCTAAGCTCTAACTTTAGGCGGCCTATCTCTTACGTAAACGGCGTAAAAGTACTGCGTCGGCCGGGCGTACGTTCGTGAATCGGCGTATCTCCTCATTTACATATTCTACACCGACCGCAATGGAAGCGCCACCTAGCGGCCATCCAAAATATTGCAATCTAAGATAGGACGGCGCAAGCCGTCCTATGTTAGCGCGTATCTCTGTTTGAGCATACGCTTAAACATAAGCCGGCGTAGATTCTGAGTTAGGTCGACTTATCTACTGATAAGTCGGCCTAACTCTACCTGAATCTACCTATTTGTGATTTGCACTGCGGTGCGAATCACATGCGATCTCACACAACGCACCAGTGTGAACCGGCCCTTAACCACTAGCCGACCGCCCACCGCCGTTCTACGTCGGCAAGTTGGCTCGGCTGGGCGAGAGCACGTAGTATAACGTCCTCTCACCCAGCCGCCACTAGGGGCGCGCGCGCGCCCCCCGCTCGCCCCCGACTCCCGTGCGTGTGCCCGGCGGGCGCGATCGCCGCCGGGCACACGCAATCTCTCGTTACAGAGCGGGGACCGGGAGCTGTGTGTGTAAACACACAGCTCCCGGTCCTGTCAGCAGGGGAAATGCTGATCTTCGGTTCATACAATGTATGAACCGAGGATCAGTGTTTCCCCTAGTGAGGCCACCCCCCCCCCACAGTAAGAACACACCCAGGAACATACTTAACCCCTTCCCCGCCCCCTAGTGTTAACCCCTTCACTGCCAGTGGCATTTTTATAGTAATCCAAAGCATTTTTATACCACTGATCGCTATAAAAATGCCAATGGTCCCAAAAATGTGTCAAAAGTGTCCGAAGTGTCCGCCATAATGTCGCAATACCAAAAAAAAAAAAACGCTGATCGCCGCCATTACTAGTAAAAAAAATATAATAAAAATGACATAAAAATACCCCCTATTTTGTAACCGCTATGACTTTTGCGCAAACCAATCAATAAACGCTTATTGCGATTTTTTTTTTTACGAAAAATATGTAGAAGAATACGTATCGGCCTAAACTGAGGAAAAATTTTTTTTTTTTATATATTTTTGGGGGATATTTATTATAGCAAAATGTAAAAAATATTCATTTTTTTCAAAATTGTCTCTCTATTTATTTTTGTTTATAGCGCAAAAACTAAAAACCGCAGAGGTGATCAAATACCACCAAAAGAAAGCTCTATTCGTGGGGAAAAAAGGACGCCAATTTTGTTTGGGAGCCACGTCGCACGACCGCGCAATTGTCTGTTAAAGCGACGCAGTCCCGAATCGCAAAAAGTACTCTGGTCTTTGGGCAGCAATATGGTCCGGGGGTTAAGTAGTTAAGCAGAACACATATCAGGTGCAGACTGCTGCGTGCTAGATTTTTGGAGAACACGTATAGGAAAGTTCAGGAACTGGACGCAAGCTGAACCATTCAATGAAATGGCCCTAACTTTACACTAAGATAACCATAACCTGCTGCATAAATATATAGGAAGTTGGTGGACCCCTGACCATTATACTTGTATGAAATTGCTGGAAATCCGATTTCCAAAACTATAGACATTAATATGAAGTTGGCCCTTCCCTTCCATCCTTTGCGACTATAACAGCCTCCAGTCTTCTGAGAAGGCTTTCAATAAGATTTTGGAGTGCATCTGTGGGAATTTGTGCCCATTTAGCCAGAAGACAGTAGGGAAGTCTGTTACTGATGTTGGTTGAGAAGACCTGTTTGTGTTCCAGTTATTACCAAAGGTGTTCCATAGGGCTGAGGTCATCATGCCACTTGATAGGAGGGCTATCCAAATACTTTGGGCCCTATAGTGTACTTACCTTTCAGGAACTGTTACTTTCTTCTGTTTGCTAAATGATCTTCACTTTCAGGCAGATGGTGGAAGCTAGGTGCAGGCAGAAGTTCTGATTGGCTGTTTAGCTTCGGTACTGATTCCCCAGTACATAGAAAATGAAGACGCCTAGAAAGCATCCCTGCTGCTTTAAAGTGGAGTTCCACCCATAAATATAACATTATATCAGTAGTTTTAAAAAAAATTCATTAGTCCTTTACGAATTTTTTTTTTTTTTTTTTAGATGCCTTCAAAGTGTTGTTGCTAGGCAGAATAGTTAATCTTCCCTCTTCCTGCACCTAGGTGCTTAATGCTTCCTAACCGACACCGCACAGACTCCTGGGAATGTAGTGGGTGTAACTTTCCAGGAGTCTGTGCACTCCCCAGTCTCAAAGAATCATGTGACTTGGACAGCACAGGTGCTGAAACCTGATCTGACACTGCTTGTGCAGCACTGAGCATGTGCCAGATCTGCAAGGCTGAAATCCAGGAAGTCATACAGTCTGGCTTCATGATGCCCACACTTAAGATGGCCCCAGTCAATTTCTATTTTATAAAGTGTATAAATGCTGTAACAACCTAACAAAACGGACCTTAGTTTACAGACTAACTTTACTAGAATACATTAAGCTTGTGTATTACAGGGGTATTTATATTTAAAAAGTGAAATTGTGTCTTGCTGTTCCTTTTTTCTTACATCAAGTTCACCAGGATTTGGTCTCTCTCATCATGAACAATAACTACTCTTCAGTCTCTAATGATGTGAAAAACCCACTAATATATTTACGTTTTACTTTTGTACTCAAAATAATGATTGGGGTAATGCAGACACATTTCTTGCTGATTCACATGAAGTGTGTCTTTTAGAAGTCCACTTTTAAGCTCACAGATTTTCTCAAGGCCTTTGGAGGAGTGGAGATAGTTGGCAGCAGGCTTGATTCCGGCTCCCTGAAGGTCTTTGTATGACCTTATTCATTACAACATTTTTCTGGTTATCTGAATTTTTACTCGGAACACTCTGTACCATCTACACAACATCCACCCACTGCAATGGGGAAGGGAGATATCCACTTCAAAGGGAAGCTGTGAGCAACTTCTAGTCTAAATACACGGGGCTGCCTGTGGGGGTGTGATCTGTAGTCCAAACACACTGCCCATCCTAGGGTGACAACGCTGCTTCTCTATATTTACAGTAAGTGAGGGTTGTCACCCTAGGACAGGAATTGTAGCATCACAAGGTTAAAAGGAAAAAAAAAAGCCAGTATAAAATGAAAACAAATTTAGCCAACACATCAATTGGCCAGTAAACTGCAATCTATTCATAATGTTTTTTTTTATTAATATTTAATAAATATTTAATAAATATTTAATAAATAAAATATGTAAAATGATAAAGTACTCAATGAAAAATTGACCAGCATCCTTAAAGACAGACAGGCCAGATTTGTCAGGGTGTGGTCCCCCCTGGATTAGGTACCTCCAAGCCCCATAGTCTCTAGAAGTGGATAGTGGGGGGCCTAGGCTGGGGGAAATGACTCCTACTTTGGATTTCTGACCTTTACTTTTTTCCTTTCCTTCCCGTCCTCTCCCCCTCCTCTTCCTTATTTTATTTTAATTAATTATACTTTAATTTATTTTTCTTATTCCCCTCCCCTCTTTCTTTTCTCCTTTTTATGTTTAATGATTACATTTATGGATACAAATAGAGAGTCCTGGAGCCTCTCTTCTGGACTCCGAGGTGGGAGCAATGTAAACTATTCCTAAGTACCTAACCTCCTTTGGTGTTAAGGGCCCTGATCTTGTGCTATATTAAAGGCGCTACAACTTGATCCAACATTACCAAGAAGTTATCAGTACTCTGCTCAGGTTCGAGCGGGCAGTAGCCTTACTTTACTATAATTGTTTTTGCACTACCACCATATGGATTGGACATTTGGTCAGGATCATTCTGAACTGATACACTATTTGTATCCTAACAAAATTGGTTAAATTGTTACATTTTTGAATAAAAATCTATTGAAAGAAAATAAAGTACTTTTTAGGGATTATTAATAATAAATAGATAAACTAATTTAAAATATTTTTAAAATTATTTAAAAAAAAATCCTAATTTTATTTTTTTCTTGGATTTAGACGCACTTTTAGTAAAATCATGACACTTTTAAGTGTGTTATAAATGTAATGTTTATAATGTTATAAATACTGCTGATGGCAAATACCAAATTGTTAATTGCATCTTGTTGCAATAATCTTTTGCATAGCTGAACTGAGAGAGAAAATCCCACCATTGTGAACCAGCGAGGCTGGGTTGCATTGCACAGTGCACCTTCAGACCTCGTCATAATGCTCCTTGTGCTGTCATAAATTAGTCAGCAAGCTGAGGGAGGATCAGTGGCCATGCCGTATTGCTTACCTGTAGGGCCCCTTTCACATAGGGTGGACTGCCGCTGCGATACACTTGCTCAGCAGGGGATCTCTCCGCTGATACCTGCTGAGCAGGCGGATGATAGGTCTGTGTCCGGTCCACTCATGCAGAACAGACATGGACCACTCTCCTCTATGGGCCGCCAAATGTAAATGGACTGCCTGTCTGTATACACCCAACTGCTTTTTTCGATCCACCGAACGGATGGGAAATGTATCCTCATCCATCTGTTTTTGGCGGATCAGGTGTAAACGGACACATGTCCGTTTACGCCCGCTGCTCCATAGAGAAGAATGTCACTTCCTATAGGGTCTACCTGAAAAAGTGACAGGCGGACCCGTTTGGAACGTCTGTGTGAAAGGAGCCTAACAAAAAGTAAGGCCCCTTTTACAGGGGCGCCTCCACCTGATGGACTCTGCTTGCTCAGCGAGGGATAGCTCCGCTCAGCAGACAGATGACAAGTCTGTGTCCGCTCATTGTGCAGAGCGGAGATGGACCCAGTTGCGCTCTACTCAGGTGAAAACGGACCGCCTGTGCATTTTCATCCAAGAATATCCAATCCGATCCACCAGACGGATGGAAAATAAGACCACCATCTATTTGGATTTTTCCGGATCAATTAGCGGCAGATGTCAGCGCACATGTCACCACTGACATCCACTGCTCCATAGGGGAGACTGTAGGGTCCCAGCAGGTCAGCCTAAAAAACTGACAGGCAGACCTGATTGGACAGCCTGTGAGAAAGGGGCCTAGTATCGCCTACATTGCTCCGCAGTGTGGCATGGGTGCGACGATCACAAGATGGCTTGATTAAACATTTTGGTTTGTACATCTGTCTACCTTTTTTTTTTTTTTTTTTATGTAATTTTATTTGTGATTATAATTGTCCAGCTGCATCAATCGCTGCTACAAAGTGCTAAGTCAAGCAATTAACAGCAGTTTGGTAAATCTAGGGATTTGATAGCGACAAGTCGCCAACGACAATTGCGAAGAAGCGATTTGTTGTTGCTGCTACAAGCCTAGCTAATGCTTCAACATTGGCTTGGTTTGCTCTGCTACAATCTGTTCACCTTCAGCAATTTGTAGCTAAGCCCATAGAGGTGATTGAGTTCCAGAAACGTTTTATGTTTGAAACCATCACTGAGCAGCTGAACTACAAATTGCTGAGAAATTAGCCAGTTAGTGATTCCATAGGAAAAAAATATAAATGTCTTATTTCAGGCCTCGACAAAATCCAGGCGCCAGGTCGCACTTGCGACAAGGAATTGTGACCTCGCGCCCACGGCCGCCGGTAATTACCGGCCGTCGCGGGCGCGCGTCAATCGCGCAGCGGGGGAGGTGGGGGCGCATAAAGGCACAGGATCCTGTGTCTCCGTGCGCCTCCATTGCCGCACGATCGCGGCGGGCCCGTGACGGCCGGTAATTTAGGCCGCGGCTTTGCAGCCTTGTGAAGGCCCAAGCTGCCTTCTGTGACCTGGCGCCATCTGGTGGTGGCTGTTGGCATTACAAGTAAAATAGCAGTTCTAATGTGTGTGTTTTCACAGCCAACTCCTTCCCTCTAATTAGAACCCCCAAACATTATGTATATTTTTTTATTCTAACACCCTAGAGAATAAAATGGCGATCGTTGCAATACTTTCTGTCACACCGTATTTGCGCAGCGGTCTTACAAGCGCACTTTTTTGGGGAACAAATACACTTTTTTTAATTAAAAAAATAAGACAACAGTAAAGTTATTCCAATTTTGTTTTATATTGTGAAAGATATGGTTTACGCCGAGTAAATTGATACCCAACATGTCACGCTTCAAAATTACGTCCGCTTGTGCAATGCCGACAAACTTTTTCCCTTTAAAATCTCCATAGGTGACATTTAAAAAATTCTACAAATTGCATGTTTTGAGTTACAGAGGAGGTCTAGAATTATTGCTCTCGCTCCAACGATCGCGGCCATACCTCACATGTGTGGTTTGAATACCATTTTCATATGCGGGAGCTACTCGCGTATGTGTTCGCTTCTGCGCGGGAGCTTGGCGGAACCGGCGCGTTTTCTGGCTCCTAACTTTTTTAGCTGGCTCCTAGATTCCAAGCAAATTTTTCAAACCCTGTCTTATTGGGAGGGGGAGGATAAATCGCCCATCTGAGATCAGCCTTAATCTACTAAAGGCATATAGACTATGCACTTTGCAAGTGCAGTTGCACTCATTCTCACCAGAGCTTCAGAGTTTAGGGAATGTGGCTTCCGTCATCCAATCATGTGCAAGAACAAATGCTGTTTTTTTTTTTTTTTCCTTGCACCCTGATTGGGTATTCCTTTTATATAGTGAAGCTTCACAAAATTGTATACAGAATAATTCTGCGCCGCCTTAAGGGTAAGCTGCTGACACACCAAGTAGACAAATTGCAACAATGTCACCTTTTCCTGAGATTCTCTCTATCCTGCTGGTGTTTTGTCATCTCTGGCACAGTCCATCAGATCGCCCAAATGACATTGTGGTTCCAGCACGCAAGCCTTTTTGACCCATTGAACGTAGGTTCTCTAGGGTCCATCCATTCTGGTAAGCCTTTTACCTGTGGGGTGGTTCCCTTCACTTCATCACTTGCACAGATCTGCATGGTTTGAAGTAGTCACCATATTTTGAACTTTGTCAGCACCGAAGTTTGATCACTCTACGGACAGATAGGGGCAGATCCACAGAGATCTGCACCTGCGCAGCGTATCAGAGATAGGCTACGCCGCCGTAACTTACTTGTCCTTGGTTCGATCCCATAAAGATTTTGCGCCGTAAGTTACGGCGGCATAGTCTATCTCTGGCGGTGTAACGGCGCGTAATTCAAATCGGCGATTAGGGGGCGTGTTTCATTTAAATGAAGCGCGTCCCCCCGCCGAATGAACTGCGCATGCGCCGTCCCTAAATTTCCCACCGTGCATTGCGCAAAATGACGTCGCAAGGACGTCTTTTTTTTTTTTAACATAGACGTGAATTATGTCCATCCTGATTCACGGACTACTTGCGCAAAAAAAAAATTTTCAAAATAAACGCGGGAACGACGGCCATACTTGACATGGCAGGTCTAACTATATGCCGGAAAAAGCTGACTAGAGACGACGTAAAGGAATGCGCCGGCCGCTCGCACGGTCGTGGATCGTCGGAAATAGCTAATTTGCATACTCGACGCGGAAAACGAAGGGAACGCCACCCAGCGGACCCTGAAGAATTGCATCTTAGATCCTAAGGCGTACGAAGACGTACGCCTGTCAGATCTAACCCAGATGTCGTCATATCTTGTTTTGAGGATTCAAAACAACGATACGACGCGGGAAATTTGAAAGTGTGCCGGCGTATCAGTAGATAAGCCGGCATACTCTCTCTGTGGATCTGCCCTATAGTCTGCATTTTTGCACCTATTTTAAATGTCCTGCATATAGCCTTTCATAGTGTGCTTATGGGGACATTTCTATTTACATTGTTCACAATCAATATTTGAGCACTTTATCAAGTTTTTACGTATTTATTCATTTTTTCTAGCATTTATATAATTTGATTGGTGCTCCACTTTTTTTTGTTTCCACAAGCTTCACAAAATTCACTGAGCTCTGGGGAAACTTGGTGAAGCTGCACTTGCAAAATGCAGCACAGTCTGTTTGCCGTCAGTAAATCATCCCCAATGCCTCATTTATTAGAGCTTCATTTCCATGCACCCTTTTCCTGGTGAAGGTCCCTTTTAATTTTGGTGCAGTATGATGCAAGAAAGGTGTAATTAGTTTCTGATTCGGGCTGTTTTAGTATAATCCTTCAGTTTTTCATGGATTGTTTATTTAGCTCATTATGCCGCCCTGCCTGTCTGACGCATGGAAAGAAAATACGCCGGGAGTGCATACTGAAAGAAAATTTAGCTTAATGCCTGTCAGTTTTCTGAATTTTATTGACGTGACAGGAATCTCCCTAAACGCCTTTTAGAGGCCCCACCTGCGTTCTCATCATTTTTCAGTCTGGGCCGCCGCTCTGCTCGAAAGTTGACAGATTAGTGACAAACTGATGAAGAAAACACCAGTCAGCATTATTTGGAAGTGACTCGATTAATAGTTTGCAAGCTTGATGGCAGGTCCTGGAACTTAAGTACTCATGCATTAAATTAAAGGAAGTTTGTACAGGACTTCATGTGAGAGGTGACTGCATTTAATTAGGATTTATGTTGCACATTTTTTTTTTATGAGATATCAGGAGGATTCTGAAGAAACTGTCATTGGAGGTTTAAAATAATTTAACACAAAGCTGAACATGTCTTAATAGAAATACATGTGTATTCTTACTTGAATCTTGGTGTGCTTTGGATTTTTCTTCCAGATCTGTGCAGTAGACCCAGTGTGAAACTTTACCACTGTGCAGGAACTTCCTGTAATAGAGACCACTCACTGCTGCTCTCTCTCATTGTGCAGAGAGACTGGTCTTGTATCCGCCCCCCTTCTGTAGTTTCCTGCAGCCAGCTTGTAGTAGGTGAGACCTGCTGGGCCCCTCCCACAAATCCATTCTCTCATACACAGCCTAGTGGTGATGTAACTGCTATTTTTTCAAGATAATATCTGAATTTGCAAAGGCTTTTAGTGCACATTTCTATCCTTTATGACTATTTTAGGAATATGTTCAAATAAATGATTTTGTGCCCGGAGTTCAGCTTTATATCTTCCCATTTTCTAATTCGGGGTGGTTTAGAAGATAAGGTTATTGGCTACCACAGGAATTACATTAGCCTGCTGCATGGGATAAATCCTGGAATAAAAATTATATTATTATTATTATTATTGTGTCCCTTGAGTTGAGAGATATATAGATATAGATATAGATATATAGATAGATATATATATAAATTATACAATACAATGGTTTTGCACAGAGTGGTCGTGATCCACTTTTTCTGGGGTCCCCCTGCGGTGTTCCTCCCTCTTCTCGAGTGTCCCCACAGAGAGCTGCTTTCCATGGGGGCACTCATGCGGGCATGCTCCCGAGTCCTGCTGCTGCATCCATTGACACAGACAGCAGGACTCAGCCCTGCCCCCCATGTCTGGATTTGATTGACAGCAGCAGGTGGCAATAGCTCCTGCTTCTATCAATCTATCCAATGAGGACTCGAGACAGTGGCGGGAGCTGCTGTGCTTGTTGCCATTGCTGGAATGATCGGGCTCAGGTAAGAAAAAGAGGGGGGGGGGGGGGGAGCTGCAGGTTCACAGGTTCAGGTTCACCTAGAATGCATTAAGGTGAAAAACCATGAGGGTTTATAACTTCTTTAAATGTATAGTCATACAGTATATATTATTAATGTCTTATGTTTCCCTTAGGGAGAGATCACAGCAATCCAGCCATGTCCAACTATGCTTTTCGTATGACCTGTCTGAGCGCCAGGATATTTGGAGAGGTTGTACGTCCAACAGATGGCAAGTCTATGAAAGTCGTGAAGCTCTTTAGCGAGCAGCCATTGGCCAAAAGGAAAGAGGTCTACGACTGGTACCCACCACACCATATCTATAATCCACTGATGCGCAATTTGAGATTTATGGGTCTCTTTAGGTAATTTACAATACATCATGTCTGTTTTTGTTTTTTTGTTTTCCCTAACAGTCATTGCTTATAGGTATAGATTAATAATGATTAACCTTTAAAATCTTGCCTTTTTTTTTCAGACTTCTGTGTTAAAGCGGAGTTCCACCCAAAAATGGAACTTCCGCTTATTTGGTTTTCCCGCTCCGGTGTCACATTTTGGCACCTTTCAGGGGGAGCAGATACCTATCTAATCCAGGTATTTTCTCCCACTTTCGGCGATAGATCATAGCAGAATCCACAGCAATCTACGCCATGTGCGCCCCCCCCCCTCCCCGCTGTCTTCTGGGAGAGGCACAGGTCCCAGAAGATAGCAGGGACCAGTCAGGACGCACAGCGCGACTCGCACATGCGCGGAAGGAAACCAGGCTGAAAAGCCGCAAGGCTTCACTTCCTGATTTCCTTACTGAAGATGCCGGCGCCTGCACCCGGAGCCTAGGGACAGGGTTGGCTTTGGTTGAGGAGATTGCAGGCACCCTGGACAAGTAAGTGTCCATTTGTATTTTTTTTTTTTTTAACATTAGTTTTTTGGGCTGAACTCTGCTTTTAAAATGCACACTTTCAGCTTTAATTCAAGGGGTTGAACTTGAATATAAAGTACAAATTTTAGGAATGGCAACCATTTTTATACACAGTCCCCAAATGCTTTTCAAGAACTGGTCTGGCTTTTTTTGATATTTTTTGGCAGTCTAATCTGGCTTTTCTATTCTTTAGGCTTCTGAATGGTTTGCACCTTGTGGTGAACCCTCTGTATTTTGCTCTTCTGAAGACTTCTCTTGATTTGTAGACATTGACAATGATACACCCACCTCCTGGAGAGTGTCCTTCACTTGTCTGGGTGTTGTGAATGGGTTTTTCTTTTACCATAGATTGGATCCTGTGATCATCCACCACTTTTGTCTTCTGTAGACTTCCAGGCCTTTTTATGTTCTTGAGCTCACTAGTGCGTTCTTATTTTCCTCATAATGTACCAAACTGTTGATTTGGCCACTCCTAATGTTGCTGCTATAGTTCTGATGGATTTGTATTTAAAGCTCCTTTGAACGCACGATGTAGGTTCACAGCAATAGATTCCAAATGCAAATACCACACTTAGAATCAACTCCAGACCCTTTAGCTGCCTAATTGATGAAGAAATAACGAAGGAGTAGCCCACATTTTTCCATGAAACAGCTTTTGATTCAATTGTCCAATTAATTTTGGTCCCTTGGAAAAAAGGGGGGGCGGCTATTTCTTAAGAGCTTTAATTCCTAATCTCTTCCTCCGATTTGGATGTACATACTCTCAAACTAAACCTGAAAGTATGCACTTTGAGAACATATCTATTTTATAACCATAGCTTGAATATAGTTTGGTTAATACCTGGGGAAAAAATAAATAATTGTGCCTGTGTCCAAATATATATGAACCCAACTGCTCATATGTATAGAAATATGATGGTTTTTCTACTGCTCATAGGCAGACCTCTTAATCACAAGATTCACCCATATGAGAAGCTATCTATAGTAGATCCATGTGTGAACCTATTTTAGCATTCAGAGCTTGGGAACAGTATCAAGGCTGCAGCTACAAAAGGATCCTAATGCTTCCTTATACCAAGTGATAAGTTCATGTGGTCAAGAATGGAGATCACTCAGTGAGTGTTCCTACATGCAATTATGATGTGGAGATTGTTGTAGGTTCTATGAATCTATATACATCATAGAGACCCCTTGGTAAAAATTTAGTGATGGGCTCATCTAACTTTTATTTTCTTGTAGGGACGAACATGAGGATTTCAAGGAAGAAATGAAACGACTCCGCCATCTCCGTGGCAAAGGACCACCCAAAAAGGGTGAAGGCAAGAGAGCAATGAAGAAGAAATAGTACCTTTTTAAGAATTATCCATCCAAAAACGATTGATCAGTATTGGTTAGATACCCATGGGTTAAATCACGTTTTTCTAGCTCTTGGGATATAATGGGGTGGGATGAAACCATTGGAAATCTGAATAGTGGATTCTGAGAGACATGGGAAGTACGTGATTTGGCTCAGCTCTGTTGACTTGTATTATCCAGTTTGGTGGTCTAGCCCCTACATGATGGATATCTCCAGCCAGGAAAGAATGGCACTGCAAGCCTCCTGCAGACATCACACCCCACCGATACCTGGGTAATTACTCTAAATAAACTGGGACTTGCCTGTTGCTCTCCCCCCCCCCCCCCCAGACTGCCAAATCATTGCTGTATAAAAATTAACAAAGCTATTCATTGAGGCAGTGCAAAGACCAATGACGATGGGTAGAGTTCATTAAACATAGCAGCCAATCTTTTTTTCAGTTTACTCAAGTTGGATTGATGAGGAATGGATGCTGATTGGTTGCCACCCTTTGCACATCCTCATTATTTTTTTTGCACTGCTCTACCGGGTATGGAAAGCTTGGTTTAAATAAAACTTGTGATACATTCTGAAATGTAAGTCCTTTCTATGGAGTGTTTTTACAGTATGGCCAAATGATAATCCAATTATTTATGGTGACAGGGAGTTTGTTATAGAACAGTTCTTCACTTGAACGCCTCCTTGAGGTCCTGGGATCCTTAAGCCAGCAACTAAAGATTCAGAAATTGAAGAGGAAAATATCCTGCACTTTAGGGCTGCGACTAACAATTATTTTCATAATCGAATAGTTGGCTAATTGTTTTGATTAATCGGATAATCTTAAAAAAAGTGTGGTGTATAATTTAGTTTTAAAAAGGCAATTTATTCCTAAATATCTCTATGCAGTGGTAAATATAAATAACTAAATGGTTAGGGATTAAAATCTCTAATCCACTCTGAGAATAACAGACAGAAAAGATATACTGTATATCCTATTAGAGGTTGAATCTGGTAAATATCATCGGACTCGGATAAAAAAAAATTATTAAAGAAAAAAAAGATTAAAAACTTTTGCTGATTTTCAGACAGAACTGTAATGCTATATATTATAAGCTGGCCATACAAAAACAATGTCTTCCTTCAGAAAAAAATAATAATTTTAAGAACGTTTATTTGATTTTCTAATCGTTGGGTCAAATCAATGTTCGTTTTTAACCACAGTGATGGGGAAAATGTGAAGAAGCACCTTCTTGGTCAAAGGAACTTTCAGACAGTGTATGTGGCTTTTGTACATTCTAAAACTGAATGTTAAAAGAAATGACATTTTCAAGTGACGTTCTTTCATTCAGCGAATGTAAAAAGATTTTTCGTATGAACATTTTTGGCCAATTTGTTGTTGGGCGGATTAAAAAACGCAAATTGCTGCAAAAAATGCACTACATGCTTCTCCATTGAAGTATATTGAACAAAAAAAAATCAGTTTTTGCTTTCAAAAAAGTCCCTGACCCTTTCCAAATACACAGCGGCTGAAAAAAGCATAGGTGTGAATGTGTCCCATAGGAAACAATGTTAACTGTACTGCGTTTCTGCAAAAAGCACCAAAACGCATAGATGTGAACCAGGATCGGAAATTCCGCCAGCAAAAGTCCGATGTGAGCTTTTGAATGGAAATTCGGACTGTGTGTATGCTCCATCCGACTTTTGCTGTCGAAATTTCCGCCAGCAAAAGATTGATATCTGGTTCTCAAATTTTCTGACGCAAAATTGGATCGTGTGTATGGGGCATAAGAGGAGGAGGAGGAGGTGGTGTAGTAGTATGCTTTTTATTTTATTTATCTCCTATCATAATGGCATACCTCCCACCTTTTCGAGATGGAAACCATGGACAACTATTAGCGAAAGTATGTAGGCATAGGATATACCCCCTGCCATGCTCCCTTAAAGGAAAATTTATATTTTAAAAAAATTGGTTAAATCCACCAGTACTTTATTTTTTTTTTTCAAAATT
The DNA here is from genome assembly GCF_905171775.1 of Rana temporaria. Classification (NCBI taxonomy): domain Eukaryota; kingdom Metazoa; phylum Chordata; class Amphibia; order Anura; family Ranidae; genus Rana; species Rana temporaria. Next base: position 386,124,778 of record NC_053491.1, read on the forward strand.
CTTTATTTACTCACAACAAAAAGCGCGTCCACATGGACCACATCAATGCAATGTAAACAGTAACATCTTCATACATGCCCGTTTATATCAGTACAACACAGTAAAACGTTGGTTATAACAAAATCCGCGGGTGTGCAGCATCATGCCCTGATGACCGAGTTTCCCCAGTCTACTCCTGATGGGCATGCCCACCAGTGGGCATCTATCTACAAGGTGCATTACGGTTTCAGTGATCCGTAGACACGCCCTTCTTTTCCCGTTATCCAAAAAGAGAAGGTGGGAGAGAAGAAAGGAAGACAGAATGAGAAGGAAAATGAGAAAGAGGTAGCAGGGGAAAGGGGAAGGGGGGGGGGGAGGGAGTGGGGGGGTGTCCACGAGCATGGGGCTCAGCATCTTTCTGATTTGTTTTTTCTCTACAGGGTGGCCGGGCTAATCTTTCCCTATTGGGGGGGGGGGGGGGGGGGAGTCCAGGGCGGGCAGTCTATGTCGGTCTCCTAAGTGTTTGTCCTTCGTCGGAGTAGGTAAAAACGTTCCACAGCTGCCATGTCTGCTTGTACGATTCCTGCCTATCACGATCTGTGAGGATGAGATCTTCCATCCTGTTGATATCATCAACCCTCCGGAGCCACATTGCCACCGTAGGTGGGTGTGTAGACTTCCAGCAGGCGGGGATGCACGCTTTGGCAGCGTCCAGGAGATGTCGGACAACCGATTTTTTATATACGCGTGCGGGGTAGGTATTGGCGTGTAGTAGGAAGTATGCTGGGTCATTTGGAATCTGGCGTTCGGTAAACATCTGCGATATTCTCCTAACCTCCGACCAGTAGGACTTCAACAGTGGGCAGGACCAGAAGATGTGGGTCAATGTTCCCACATCTCCCTGGCAGCGCCAGCACACTTCCGACGTGGACCCAAAAACTTTGTGGAGCAAGGCTGGGGTGCGGTACCAGCGGGTCAGGATTTTGTAGTTCGTTTCTTGTATTTTGGCGCAAATAGAAGATTTGTGTGTGAAAGTCAGGATCTGTTGTCTTGTTTTAGCCGAGAATGTGCATTTCAGTTCCTGTTCCCATTTCGCAATACTGGGGATCAGATACCCCTCTTTTGGTGTGATCAGCGCGTTGTGTAGGATGTATAGTGCGTGTGGAAGCGTGCCCGTCTCTGAACATATCTCCTCAATCGGCGTGAGGGTCGGGTTTCCCGTCTGGGGGGGGGGGGTCATGGTGCTTAAGAAATGTTTAAGTTGGTTTGCCCGCATACAGTCTAGTTGGAATCTCCCTTCCTGATCCATTAGTTCTGTAAGTGTCCTCCAGCGGCCCGATGTACCAAAGTGGGAGGCCTGATATACACCCGACTCTCTCAGGGCTCGAAATCTACCGTCATGGACTCCTGGGTCGAACTTCGGGTTGCCTAATATCGGACGTAGGGGCGAATTTCCCGGCGGTGACCCTAGTTGACGCAACATCTTCGCGCAAATTTTGGTTGTTGTCCCTATCAATGGGTGAGACCTCAGGGCGCTAGGCAGGGTCGTATCACACCATGGGGCTCTCTGTAAGGGAATCTCGCTTTGTGCTTGCTCTATGTGTGGCCACAGTTTGGTGCTCCCGTGTCGGCACCAGTCTACGAGCCGGTTTAAGTGTGCCGCGTGGTAGTAAGTGCGGATGTTGGGCAGGGCTAGTCCACCGTGTGCCTTGGGTAGAGACAACACTGTCCTGTGAATCCTGGGGTGCTTCCCGGCCCACAGAAAATTTTTGAACATAGATTGCACTCGGCTGAAGTAGTCCGCCGGTATGTGTATAGGAAGAGCTTGGAGTAGGTATGTAAATTTAGGAAGGATGGACATCTTAAGTATTCCGCACCTCCCAAGCCAGGAGTGGAGGCCGGTTGTCCATTGGTCTAATAATTTCTGGGCACTTTTTAATAGTGGCGGAAAGTTAAGTTTGAAAAGTTGAGAGAAGGTCGGGGTAATGCGGGTTCCTAGGTAGTTTATGGCTGTGTCTGTCCATTGCAGACTAAAGCCTTGGCGCAGACGGTCTAATCGGGGGTTCTGGATTCCCACCCCCATCGCCACTGACTTCCCCATGTTAATTTTCATATTGGACAGTCGTCCATAGACCTCAAACTCTCTCATCAGACTCGGCAGAGATACCTCAGGGTTCGTCAATGAGAACATCAGGTCATCCGCATAGGCGGAAACCTTGTACTCCCTGTCCCCCACTCCAACTCCCGCAATGTTCTCATTCAGGCGTACGTGTCTCAGAAAGGGTTCAAGGGTCAACGCAAATAGTAGGGGTGACGGGGCATCCCTGTCGCGTTCCGTTTCTGATTTGGAAGGCCTCTGACATCACCCCATTAGCCCTTACCCGAGCCGTCGGTTCTGTGTACGTCGCCGAGATCCAGTTCAACATTCTGTGGCCCAGACCGATGTGTCGTAGTGTGTCAAACATAAATCGCCAGTTAACGCGATCGAACGCCTTTTCGGCATCTGTGCTCACCAGGACACACGGTGTTTTAGTGGTGTTTACCACATGCAACAGGTTGAGGACTTTAACCCTGTTGTCTCTAGCCTCCTTAGTAGGGACGAACCCCACTTGGTCTAGGTGGATGAGGTCAGTGAGATGTTGCTGGAGTCTCGTCGCCACAATTTTAGTCAAGAGTTTGAGGTCTACATTAAGGAGTGAGATAGGGCGGTAACTACCGCACTGGCTCGGGTCTTTCCCCTCCTTAGGGATGACGGCTATTTGTGCTTGCAGGGTGGACCCGTGTAGTTTCCCCCCCATTCCCAATCCATTAAACAGCTTGACCATATGTGTGCCCAGGACAGAGAGCACTGCCCTGTAGTACGCTACCGTCAGGCCATCTGGGCCCGGGGCCTTGCCTGGCTTGGTAGTGCCCAACGCTGTTTGGAGTTCCTGCAAGGTAATGGGGTCCTCTAGGAGGTTTCTGGCGTCGGCGGATAATGTTGGCATTGTCGAGATTGTCAGGTAGTCATGGGAGGGGTCTTCGTCCGGGTTCAAAGCTGTCGGGGGTATATTATATAATGTGTCGTAGAAGTTCCTAAATTCACGGGCGATCGCCTGTGGGACCGATACTTTCTGACCACTTTTAGTGACAATGTGGGGTATGTACGCTGCGCTATTTTGTGTACGCAGTGATCGGGCTAACATCCTCCCACACTTATTCCCCGATTCATAGACCTTACGCCTGCAGATCTGAATGTCTGCCTTGGCCTTGTACGTAAGGACGTCCGTCACCTGTCGTCGTACTGTATCTAACTCCATTCCCACCTGTACGGTCGGCGTCTGTTTATGTTTCGTCTCTAAAGCTTTCAGTCTGGTTAGTAACGTCGTCAACTGTTCTGCCCTAAGTTTCTTTCGTCTGGCTCCATGTTTAATAAAGATGCCCCGTATTACCGCCTTATGGGCCTCCCACACCACCTCCGGTCTACTGTCTGGGACGGTATTGGTGGTGAAATAGTGTCCCAGCTCCTTTACTACATCTGCCAGTATGTCCGGATCTTGCAATAAGGATTCGTTCAGTCTCCATGGGTGTTTCCTTTCTATCTCCGCGTCTGACAGGGCATATATTAAGACTATTGGGGCGTGGTCCGACCAGGTTATTGACCCTATCTTGGCGTCTTTGACCGCGATCAGGTTCCTATGTTGGACCAGGAGATAATCAATCCGGGAGTATACCTGGTGGGGTCTGGAGAAAAAAGTGAAGTCTTTTTCCCCTGGGTGGAATAGGCGCCACGTGTCTACTAGCTGGCAGTTGTGAAGTGCTGTCTGTATACGTCCCAGCATTTTTCCCGAGGACTAAGAGGTCCCTGAGGAAGTGTCCTCTCGAGGGGACAGTGGGACATTAAAGTCCCCCCCCTACAATCAGTTGTCCGGTAGCAAATTTCGACAGTTTTTCCAGGTGTTTCGTCAGGAAGCTGTCTTGGTTCTCATTTGGGACGTAAAAGTTCGCCAAGGTCATGGTCGTCGAGCCTACCCGGCCTTTTAAGAACAGAAAGCGTCCCCCCGTGTCCCTCTGTATGTCGACCAATGTCCAGGGCACCCCGGCCGCTATCAGGATAGAAACCCCCCGAGATTTCGCCTCTGAGTAGGAGGAGTGGTAAACCGTAGGGTAATACCTATTTTTTAGGATTGGGAGCTTGTCCTCCCTGAAGTGCGTCTCCTGTAGCAATACAACATTCGCTTTCAGGCTGCGCATCTCACTGAGCAGCATCCTGCGTTTCTCGGGGGTGTTCAGACCCTTAGCATTCAGTGAGGCTATAGTCAGTGTGTCCATGCTCGCGGGTGGGTGGGGGTGAGTGTACGGGCAGAGAGGTTGGGGATGGTAGGGGACAGGGAACAGGGGGTTTTCCGGAGAGGTCCGGTTGTGGGGAAAGTAGAGAGGTAGGAAGAATAGAGTGTGAGTTAGGAAGCCAGCACTAGAGAGTGTGGCTAGAAGAGAAATCTAAGTTGGCTTAATAAGCTAAAGCGCTCACCAGAGCTAGTCCGGGGCACGAGCGCGGTCCTATGTGGGTAGGTGGGTGGACAGAGCCAGCACTGCGAGCCTCCGACCCCCCCCACCCCCCCCCCCCCCCCCGGCCATAGATATCAGTAAAACATAGATATGGCAATACAATCTGTAACAAAATACCCATAATATACATTAGAATATAAGCAGAGAACAATTCCCTCAGGTATCGAACTACCAACTTCGGACGTCCCCTCTGAAGGACCCCATTCAACCTTGAGGGGTACAACTAGTGGAGAGGTCTAGTAGTGCACAACAGAAAAAAAATCAACTGTGAGGTCTCAGGTTCCCGATCTCCCCTCCCTCCATAACCGTAAGAAGTCCCCCTTACACCCTCCCTCTCCCATCTCCTCCAGTTCCATGCGGGTGGCCCCTCCTCCCATAATCGTCCAGGTCTGTCTGGCTTCGGTCTCCATACACTTCCTGTGCCAGCCAGTGATAACATACTCTCGTTCCCCCTCCCCTCCCCCGATCCAGCGCCATGGCGCACATAGGATCCCACCCCGCTCCCGCCCCCCCCCCTCCGGGTATGTCCGGCAGCTCAGCAATCACCTCTCCTCAAAGAGCCACAAAGAGGGGTAGTTGTCTGTGGCAGTGTCAGATGTGATCATGTCCTGAGGTGTGCCCGTATAGGTAGCTTTAAACAACAAACAAAGAAAAAAACAAAAATTGGAAAATAAGTGGAGGAGCGGGAGTCCTCCGGCTCACGGGGGTAGCTCCGCTCAAGGCAGTACTTTATTTTACCACTACGATTCCTTTTATACTGGCTTTTGAAATTTACAAATACAGCAATTTAATAATTGGATGAAAGGTTTAGCACTGGTAAACGCTGTATGAAAGATAAAGTGCATTTTCTATACAACTATATAGATCCGACCAAAATGAGGAGGAAAGAGGGACTTTGTTTCAGGGACAGTCCCTCGAAATCATGGACAGTTGGGAGCTATGGAATGGGGTTAAAAAAATAATTAGCCCTTTTATAGTACAAAAAGAGCAGATAATCGCTACTATAAGGGGTTTGTTTATACTGTGAAACAGTGAATGTAATTTTATATATATATATATATATATATATATATATATATATGACCCAGAAGTAGGATATATGGGCATTTAAACTAGGAGTCAGACATGAAGCTATATGAAGGGTCGAAAGGCGATAGAAATCTTTATATTAAAATTGTACTAAAAGCTGAGAATTTTTTTTTTTTTTTCATTGATATGATCATTTTAAACATATTGCACAATACTGGTAAAAGTTTACTTAAAATGTAATAGTAATGCCTTCTATTACTTCCAGTCTATCAGCCTCCAGCTTCTCTGGGTTCAGATGCTGATCTTCCCTGCACAGACTCTTTAAAGCAGTGGTCTCAAAGTACCGGCCCGCGGGCCATTTGCGGCCCGCGGACCAGTTATAAATGGCCCGCAGGCAGGGTGGAAGTGAGGGGAGCAAAAAAAAAAAAAAAAAAAATTTTTTTTTTTTTTTTTTTTTTAGCTGGAGCCATCTGGTGGTGAGCCGTTGGTATTACAAGTTATTACCACCAGATGTGAGCTGGCGCCATCTGGTGGTGGCCGTTGGTATTACAAGTTAAGCATTACAAGTTAAACAGCAATTCTAATGTCATTTTTCACTATTTTCACTGCCATATTCTTCCCTCTAATTAGAACACCCAAACATTATATATATTTTTTATCCTAACACCCTAGAGAATAAAATAGCGACCGTTGCAATACTTTGTTACGCCGTATTTGCGCAGCGGTCTTACAAGCGCACTTTTTTGGGAAAAAATTACACTTTTTTTAATTAAAAAATAAGACAACAGTAAAGTTATCCCCATTTTTTTTTATATTATGAAAGATAATGTTACGCCAAGTAAATTCATACCCAACATGTCACGCTTCAAAATTGTGTCCGCTTGTGGAATACCGACAAACTTTTACCCTTTAAAATCTTCATAGGCGACGTTTAAAAAAAATCTACAGGTTGCATGTTTTAAGTTACAGAGGAGCTAGAATTATTGCTCTCACTCTACCAATCGCGGCGATACCTCACATGTGTGGTTTGAACATCGTTTACATATGCGGGCGCTGCTCACGTATGTGTTCGCTTCTGCGCGCAAGCTCGTCGGGACGGGGTGCGTTTTCTGGCTCCTAACTTTTTTAGCTGGCTCCTAGATTCCAAGCAAATTTGTCAAACCCTGACTTACACCAGTGCAGGTGGTAATAATGCGCTCGCTGACACCAGTGCTGGGGGTTAATAATGTGTTCGCTGACACCAGTACTGTTGTTTTTGAAGTTTGAAAGTTTGCATGCGGCCCCCCATGGCATATGAAAACTTGTCTTGTGGCCCTCAGGTAATTCGAGTTTGAGACCCCTGCTTTAAAGTATTGTTTTTTTTAAAAAACAACAAACATGTTATACATATCTGCTCTGTGTAATGGTTTTGAAGATCAGCCCCGATTCTCCTCTTCTGGGGTCCCCCACTGACACGTCTGGCTCCTCCTGCCTTCAGAGTGCCCCAATAGCAAGCTGCAAAGTATAGTAACGAGCGCCCCTATAGCAAGATAAAAAAACGTCTCACTTTAGAAGCGCTCACCTCCTTCCCAGGACTACATGTCCCATGAGGCATTGCTCCTCTCACATTCATAGGTTCTCAGGCACTTGCTGACATGTATGGTGTACTGAGCGGTATATGTGCTGCACTGTGTATACTGACATGTATGGACGGTGTCTGAGCTGTATGTGTGCTGCACTCTATTTCCTGATATGTAAACAAATAATGCATTCTGTATGCAGGCCAACTAATCGATTTATGAAAATAGTTGACAATTATTTTCATATTCGATTAGTTGTCGATTAATTGATTTCGTTGTTTCGGCTCTACTGCACTTAACGCGATCCACCTTGGTTTTATTTTTTAAATATACTTACAGACACAGACGAAAACAGTTCAAGACAGACAAACTCGTATAGTTTATAGCCATTAGAATAAACTGTATGTAGCCTAATCATTTGATGCCATATCCTAGATATTAAATATATGAAAAAACTGCGCTAAGTGCCACATATTTCATGAAAACTGCACAGATATCCTAATAAAAAGAAAAATAGAAAAAATAATAATAAATAGAAAAAAAAAGCAAACTGGATATTGTAGCATCCCCAATACCTTGGTATACGTAAAAAGGTTAAATAAAAAGTGTTGCGTTTTAAAGTATCTTTCTAGTAACATTCAACAAAGGTGAGAAGTCCATTCATATACAAAAATTGTCAATACCCAAGACTTGGACATCCTAGATAATAAAGTGGTTGCAAACAGTCACATATACCCAGTAAAGTGACTGGCCTCAGGTGATACACAGGAAAGAAAAAAATCTCCCTACATAAGATGTACCTGTTTATATGCAGTTACCTATCCTTTACATCAGTCAAAGCCCAGAATGTATACAGCTTGTCTGGGCTTTCAGAAAGTAAGGGTTGAGGAGATGAAATTGCACTATACAGAGTTCAGTGAGGAGAGCTGATTGGAGGGAAGGACACGCTTTCCTTCACTCAGCACACCGGAACAGAGCTTAGGGCTGTCAATCACAAGCTGTGTGCTGGAGCTCACTCCTCATCACCTTTTCCCCCTCTTTGTGTCAGGGAGACTTGTCAGAAGTGACTTGTACAGATAGCAGAGGAACTGAGGCATTAGACAGAAATTACACTTGGTGCTTTGGATTGAGACAAATACACACTATAGGTAGGGGTAGGCAACATGAGAGATTTTGGCATTTTTTTTTTACTTTAAATGTAACTAGCAAGGCCTAACTAAATAGTTATTAAAACTTATATTACAAACGTCACCTTAAGGCTTCATTTCCACTGGCGTTTTTACAGCTTAAAAACGCCTGTCCATGTTTATTTGGTAAAAAAAACAAAACGCTGCGGTAGCTTTTTTGAGCGTTTTTTAACGTCTGGCGTTTTTACAGCTCTACTTTGGAGCTTCAGAACGCCCTGGTCCCGCATTTTTTTTACAGCTCAAAAACGCCTATGCCATTTGCAGCTCAAAAACGCCTATGTGGGCATGATGCCATAGAATAACATGGACAGGCGTTTTTAAGCTGTAAAAAACGCTCAGAAAAGTGGCTGTAAAAACGTCAGTGGAAATGAAGCCTAAAAGTGGATGGTGTCGGTTGGTTTTTATTTTTTTACAATATACTGGGAGCCTCGTTGGGGCACTTTGGTGAAATAGCAGGGCTCTAAACAGACCCATGATGCTCCACATTTGGGACAGAGGAAGAGACGGAGGACAGAGATTCCTGAGTCCCTTTCTCTGCAGCCTCAGCTGCACTGGACAATGAATGAATGGGAAGTGCTCTGTGCTGAGCGGCTTCCAGTTCATTCACAAACTGACGCATAGTAAACAGTTAACTATTCTTCAGTTATGAATTACCACAGTGAATGATCGGTACTGATCACTGACTGTGTTCAGAAAAGGAAGAGGTCAGGAAATGACATGCTGACTGGGCCCTTCCCCTGCTCTTAATTCTGAGAAGATCCCCCACAGCAGCTGGGGGGTTGCTGAGGAGGGAAGCCGCAGTGCTGCTTGCTGGGAGGGGGCACAAGGGAGCACACAGGGGGGGCTGGACAACAGAAGAAAGAGGAACCTGCAGAGGATAGACAGTGGGGATGCCATTTAGTGGAACTTATCGTCTGTATTTTCCTCCCTTCAGCAGCTGGATGCAGAGGAGGAAAAGCAGGCGAATCTGCTGCAGGGAGATGAATACAAGAAATTGGTTCCACTAAATGCCTCCTCCACCACCCTCCCTTCTCCAGGTTCTGGGGATAGCAATCAAGGGACATGAGCTACCTGTCACCTGCCCACAATCGATAGGTTGCTGACCTCCCCCCGCTATAGAGGGATATGCTTTGTTCATATTTTATGTCTGATGTTTACAACCACAAAAATATCCCAGAATTTGTGTGCCCCCCTCCAAAATACTTACCGGAGTTCATCTAGCGCTGCTGCTGTCAGTCAAAACCTGTGAACAGAGAGCAAGGCCAAGCCGCACTGTGTCCATGGATGCACACAGCCCAAGCCGCACTGTTTATATTTGGATGCACACAGCCCAAGCTGCACTGTATATATTTGGATGCACACAGCCCAAGCCGCACTATATATTTGGATGCACACAGCCCAAGCTGCACTGTATATATTTGGATGCACACAGCCTAAGCCGCACTGTTTATATTTGGATGCACACAGCCCAAGCTGCACTGTATATATTTGGATGCACACAGCCCTGGTAGCAATTGTTTTTTTTTATTGTTTTTTTTTTTATTGTTTTTTTTTATTGTTTTTTTTTATTATTGTTTTTATTGTTTTTTATTGTATTTTTTTTTTTTAAGGCTTTTTTCTCTTTATTGTATCAAGTGATGCTGCCGGTAACGCACTTTATTGCCCCCACACTATGCTGTATCAGGACAACACTGAAGAGGACTACAGAACACCTCTGCCTCTCTTCTTATTAACAATAGTAACTGATAACAGTCAGTGCAGGAAGAGAATTTTTATTTTTTTGCTGTTCTCCAACAGGTATAACAAAAAGCTTTTACTTGTATATTTTACAGAGCAAAGGGTGTGACTGAATGAGGTTAAAAAAAAAGAATAATTTGCAAACTGGGATTACGTTGTATGAAGTAATGCAGGTTTTATGCTACGTATACCTTTCTACCCTGTCAAGGGTTTCATAAGGCTCAACTGCTTATTTAGAAAAAAATTGAAAAATAAGGAAAGTTTTATGTTTTCTGAAACATTTTCCAATATTTTTTGCACATAAAAACAAGTTGTGTAAAGAATTTTTCCTTTCACCTAGGGAGCACAATGTGAGGAGAGAGGGAGAGGGCTGATAACTGGTTTGTGTTAAAGGGACATCTACACTGATAATCAGTGCATTGATTACCAGTGTCCTGATTAGTGCAGTCTCAACAGTGCCCACCAGTGCTGCCAATCAGTGCCCATCAGTACAGCACACACCAGTGAAGGAGAAAAATGACCTGTTTGCAAAATTTTATTACAAACTATGAAAAATATTTTTTTTTTTCAAAATGTTATGTCTTTTTTTTAATTGCATTGCAAAAAATAAAAAACCCAGTGGTGATGAAATACCACCAAACGAAAGCTCTATTTGTATGGGGGGGGGGGGGAAAAAAAGATACAAATTTTGTTAAAGGAACACTTAAGGCTCGTTTTTTATTAGATCAATTGATTGCTGTAAGCTAGAGCATTTAAATATCACTTACCTCGTTTTTCCTTTTGACGTCCAAAATACAGTAATCCAGGTTTGAAAATGCCATTTCCTGTCTCTCCTCTTCTTGCTTTCCACCAGCATCTGAGCTGTTTTGCATGGTGGAAAGCAGAATGTGCTCTCCCCCTCCCTATGACTGTAGCCCTGCGTGAAGATGCTCTCTTATCCCTCACAGGCATGGAGGCTAAGCCTAATGGGAACTGTCTTTCCCATTAGGCCACGATGTAGCAAGAATGAATGCGCACCGCAAACCAGGAAGTCAGTGAGAATAATGATTCAGGAGTGCTGGAGGTGAAAAAAACAGCTCGATTTCAACAGGTATCAAACTAGTTATAATGCAAAACATTACTTTTTACTTTATCAGCTACTGTCAGACTTTAATTTAAGAGGAAAATATTTTTGTCTTTACAACCCCTTTAAGGTACAGTGTCACATGAACGTGCAATTGTAATTCAAAGTGTGGGAGTGCTGAAAGCTGAAAATTTACCTGGCCAGGAAGGGGTATAAGTGCCCAGTAGGCAAGTGCTTAAAGTGGATGTAAACCCACTCTCATCCTTTCTACTGCCATTGTGCTAATCTATATGGTTATAGATGCCTCCTGCATGTATCCTTACCTGTCAAATGTTTCCCCTCTGTCTGTTATAAGAACTGAAAAACTGCAGATTCTGTGGGTGGGTCTGTTGTCTGGAGCTCGGTGGGTGGAGTTCTGATGTCAGTAGACTCCCCGCCCTCCTCTACCTTCCCTTTGTCAACATGCATTTTTTCCTGTGTATTCCTTACACTAAATTCTGCAATGATCACTAACATCCAGTCAAAATCCAGAAAAGTAACCACATGTCTTCAGAAAAGGAGTGGGGGTTGGAATTAAAAAATAATGCCTGTCTTCAGGCTAGTGCATGAGATATGTAAATAACCTGTCACTCACAGCAAGGGGGCGGAACGGACTGAGGTTTTTCTCTGTAAGTCCGTTTTATTTCACAGAACAATAAAAGAGGATTGCTCAGAGCTGGATTACCTCTGTGTGGCAAGACTGGGCACAGATGATAGGAAATCTTATACTCTACATTGTGACATCAAAAATATAAAAATACATTTTCGGGTATACATCCACTTTAAGCTTTGAAAAAAAAACAAAAAACTGGAAGCTGATTGGTTTTTATGCAGCGTTGCACCAGATTATGCTCTCCAGTTTTAGTAAATCAACCCTATACTGTTGGTGTGTATTGGAGCTGTTGGGAAGAGCTGACAGTTCTGTGTAGAAAGAGGTTCTTCTTTTTTCTTTTTGGTACATTGGGGGTGATTTACTAAAGCTAGAGCATGCAAAATCTGGTGTAGCTGTGCATAGAAACCAATGAGCGTCCAGGTTTTATAGTCCAAGCTTAAAGTGGTTGTAAAGGTTCCGTTTTATTTTTTTTAAAACAACAAACATGTTATATTTGCCTCCACTGTGCAGTTCGTTTTGCACAGAGTGGCCCCGACCGTCCTCTTTTGGGGTCCCATGGCAGCTCCTCCCCGCAATAGATAACCCCCTCTGAGAAGCTCTCTCCTGAGGGGATTACCGTGCGGGCGCGCTCCCATGTCATACACTCGGACCCCATAGACGCGAGTGTATAACTCCCCTCGGTGCCAACGTCATTGGATTTGATTGACAGCAGCGGGAGCCAATGGCTGCGCTGCTATCAATCTATCCAATGAAGAGCCGAGAAGTCGTAGAGAGAGCCCATGGAAATTCGGGGCTCAGGTTAGTAAAATGGGGGCCGGACACTGCAAGGTGCATAGGATGCATTAAAGGGACACTAAATAACAAACATGTTATACTTACCTCCGCTGTGCAGTTCGTTTTGCACAGAGTGACCCGGATCCGTGTCTTCTGGGGTCCCTCGGCAGCTGTCTCGGCTCCTCCTCGCAAAAGCTTTCCACGTTCATGCGAGCTCCCTCGCATGGTGGAAAGCTTTTCCTTTCCTGCGTTTGTTGCTCATAGAGAACCCCTTTGAAATGATTGGCTGTCCTATTCTTGTGGCACAACAACGCGATTTAGGTTGCTGGAATCACTTGGCTGTCTTTCTGTATCTCTGATGCTAAGATCTCCTCTCCCTCCAGGCTCCTGTGAAAAATGTTTTATATAATAAATGGACCTTCCAGGGCCGAGAAGCCAATGTATAAGTGTGGGGGAGGCAGGGCAGTGTGGCCCCTTTATGTCCCCATTGGGGGCCCTATTAGATGAAGAATGTCTGCCTGTGATCCTCATCGCTCACCCACAGCTGAATGATCAAGCTTGGGATGACTTTGTTTTCACTAAATGATCGTCAGTGCGAATGTCTGTCACTTTTACCACAAGTTCATTTTTTTGCCAAGTGGCAGTTCACTTAAAATCATGTGACCACTTCATAATGGCTCAGGATGACAGATCACGTGATCCATTCTGATTTGCAGTCACATGACCAGTTCCATGGCTTGCTGCAGACCAGCATTTGACAGTGCTTGGGTGAGCAAGGACTGTAAAGTAGTTCCCAATATTGTACAAAAGGAGGGACTTTGTTCAGCCACCTGGGGCTTCCCCAGGACAATCCCACAGAAGGCTCAGGATTCCTACAGCATGGCCACCTGCAGCCTGACCATCTCAGGAGTGTGAAAGGGAGAAAAAATAATGTGACGTCACGGCCGCAGACTCCAATGACGTCAGGGGCCGCGGCGGGCACGCGCCCACTGCACCTGAGCAAAGAGGGGGCGGGCACGGCGAGCGAGGGTTCCCCTCTCTGACGTCAACGGCCGCCAGGCGGGTCAGCCCCGCCTCCCCCCGTTCCGCGCTCCGATTGGCCTAACTGCGTCTCCCGGAGCGCGCACGCACCTCTCTTCTCTATTTTCCCCCTCCTTGGCTCCGCCCCTCGTCACGTGACCCTCCGGACAAGCCGCTGGGCCGGCTGCACAGGGGCGAGCGCGCCTGTCTCTCGTGCTCGCTCCCGCGCCTCCGGATCACTTCAAGATGGCGGCGCTAAGCGGGGGATCGGCCGAGGGGCCCTCACTGCTCAACGGGGACCTGGAGTCCGAGGCCGGGGGCCTGAGCGGAGCCGGGGAGATGTCAGCTGCAGGGGGCTATCAGGAGGAGGTGAGAGGAGCCCACATACACTGGTCTAAGGACTGCAGACTGGCAGCTGCCATTGTCACCCTGCCTGGCCTGACATCCCTGGGGCTACTCTGTGTGTGACATGACAGGTCCTCATAGGGACAAGACAGGTCCTCTCTGTACCCGACATGACACTGTGTGGGTGATGCCAGTCTTTGTGTTATACAATGATGGGCTGCCACTGTGTGCCATGACTAGTCCTCTTTGTTATACCATCACCTGACCTGGTCTTGTTATGGCTCTTCGGATGACAGGTTGTCATCTTTGTAATACGATGGGGATCTGTAACTATGTGACATGTTGGGTCCAATTTATGAGAGATCAGGTTCTCCTTGTGCTGTGTTGGGTCCCCTTGTGACAGGTCAGGCCCCCTTTGTTATATGTTGGGTCCCCTTTTGTATCGGGTCCCCCTTGTGCTGTGTTGGGTCCAATTTATGAGAGATCAGGTCCCCCTTGTGCTGTGTTGGATCCAATTTATGAGAGATCAAGTCCCCCTTGTGCTGTGTTGGGTCCCCTTTTGTATCGGGTCCCCCTTGTGCTGTGTTGGGTCCAATTTATGAGAGATCAGGTCCCCCCTGTGCTATGTTGGGTCCAATTTATGAGAGATCAGGTCCCCCTTGTGCTGTGTTGGGTCCAATTTCTGAGAGATCAGGTCCCCCTTGTGCTATGTTGGGTCCAATTTCTGAGAGATCAGGTCCCCCTTGTGCTGTGTTGGGTCCCCTTTGCGTCGGGTCCCCCCTTGTGCCATGTCGGGCCCCCTTTGTGTTGCGTCCCCCTTTGCGCCATGTCGTGCCCCCTTTGCGCCGGGTCCCCCTTGCACCATGTCGGGCCCCCTTTGCGCCGGGTCCCCGTTGCACCATGTCGGGCCCCCTTTGTACTATGTTGGGTCCCCTTTGGCTCATGCTATATTTCTGAGTCTTCTAAAGACAGTCTATTGTTTTGGGTCTTGGCATGACAGTTTGTCATTCTTTGTAATACAGCAGTGATCTGTAACTAGGTGACACATTGGGTTCCCTCTGTGCCGAGTCCGATTCCCTTTGTGTAGGGTCAGGTCCCTTTTGTGATATGTCAAGAGGGGTCCCCTTTGCAACGCATTGTGTCCCCTTTGTGACAGGTCATGTCCCCTTTGTAGCACATTGTGTCCCCTTTGTGACAGGTCATGTCCCCTTTGCAGCACATTGGGACTCCTTTAGCTCCTACTCTCCTGACATTCCATGTTTCTGAGTCTTCTGATGACAGTCTGTTGTTTTTGTTCTATATAATTATGTGTCATCGTTATTATTCATGACAGATGTGCTTTGGAACCTTCTATGACATATCTGTCATCTGGTCTCAGTATAGTGTACTTATCTTATTGTCGTGTGCAGTGCTGTGGTACCCTTGTGACATGACGGGTCCCCTTATATTCTCATGTTTTGTGTCCTGTTGTTATTTTGCAGTGGAGGTGTCATTGTTTATCCTGACAAGTACACTTTGTATCATTGCACAATAAGACCCAAAATATGACAACTCATAGTGTACCTGTTATTGCCTATTAAAAGCACAAATCATTATATTTTGGCCCCTTTCACACTGCCATGACGTTAAAGTCGTTCGATTATTGCCGCAATTTCTTGCCTATGTAAACTTGAGGTCTACGGACCTCAACTCTCATCAAAGTCAGACCAAAGTAGTGTAGGGACTACTTTAAACGACTTGAAGTCTCACAGATATGAATGGTTATCATTGGAAATCACGGGGTACGACTTGTCATGTGACTTTGCAGTGACAAGTGTAAAAAGCGCATTAGAATAGGACCTAAAATATGATCTAAAGTGGGCCTGTCATGTCACAAGGACAGCAGCACTAAGGATAGAACACAAGACTGGTATGTCCAGACCCTTCTCGGTAATGGACGCTTTGTCTTATGTTCTAATGATCTGTGCACTGCTGTATCATTGTGTTCTGGGTCTTAAAGGGTCACTAAAGGAATTTTTTTTTTTTTTTAGCTAAATAGCTTCCTTTACCTTACTGCAGTCCTGGTTTCATGTCCTCATTGTTCGTTTTTGCTTTGATGTTGCTGTAAATCCTCTCTGTTCTGGACACTTCCTGGTTGTCTGTTTCCTGATCACCACAGTATTGGGAGATTTCTCACTGTGGTGACTAATCAAGGAGGTGTGATTACTTTGTGTAAAACGAAACTGGATTGGTGCTGAGGAGTTTTAGAAAAGTAACACTGCCCTCTATTGACTCTCTGTACATCAGAGAACCAGGAAACGGCAAAAACGAAACTAAACTGTAGGTACATTATATGATTGTTTTTTATATATTTTTAATCAATTTTAAAAGGAATCAGTTAACTATGTCTCTATACCCTGTAAACAGTAATTTCAGCTAAAAAAAATGTTTTCCTTTAGTGACCCTTTAAGCCTCGTACACACAATCAGATTTTCGGAAGATTGTTCGTCCGTTTTTTGTTGCATGTTAGTCTCATATCGAAAGTTAAACAGTTAAACGCCATATGACAATTCTCGTACGACAGAATTCAATTTCAGAAGTGATGTAATGTGTTGAATTGTTTTGTATGCATGTAGTATTATATATATTTAATTTTGTTCGCTTCTGCGCATGCGTAGTCTTGCTCTTACGATTTTTTTTTCCCCCGGATGAAAACCGTAACATTTATACGAAAATCAAATGTTTTGTTCACATACGATAATTGTATAGCCTGCGCATCCAGTTTTTGTGATCCGAAAATTCGTAATTGGCTTTCAATAGCACCATACAATGATCCGAAAATTTGCAGAACGTTCGTCAGACGAAATTTTTACTTCTGGTTTTTGTTTCCTGTGTACAGGCCTTTATTATGATGGTACTATGGCAGGTGAACTTTATATAACTATATACTAGATCTTCTTATGGGGTGTGTCATGACAGGTCCAACTTCTATTCTTGGTGTTCTCATCATGTGTACTATGGCTAGGTCTATATTATTATTTTTTGGACTTATTGTTTTATGTGCTATGACAGGTCCACTTTATAGCAATCTATTTTGGGTCTTCTTGTGATGTATTCTATGATAGGTCCTCATTATATCTTCCTCTGGGTCTTCTTTTTATGGTCCACTTTATAGCATCACTAGCTGAATACCCGGCGTTGCCCGGTCTTCCTATCTGAACCTTTTGGGGAGGAAAATCATAGTAATATAAATATACCCATCTTTTATATAAGGGTGTAGGTAAGGGTTAATTTAACTCATATATTTTTATTTGGCATATAAGTAATATGTGTACCAGGTATTATTGAAATATCTCCAGGCGTACAGAAGTTATGTGGGAACATACATTTCCCATTGATTTGCATGGGACTTTAAACAAAAACCCCGACCCTCACAAATGGGGGTGGTTAAGGGATAAATTAACTATCCTATAGTTTAAGTGGACATATAAGTAACATGTGACCAAGTGTTATCGAAATATGTACAGCCGTTTGGAAGTTATGAAGTAACATGTATTTCCCATAGAGTTGAATGGGACTTTAAAGGAAAACCCCGACCATGGCAAATGGGGGTGGGTAAGGGTTAAACCACCTATCCTATGTTTGTTGCTGACATATAAGTAACATGTGTGCCAAGTTTCATGTTAATATCTTTAGCCGTTTGTACGTGATGCTGGAACACACACACACACACACACACACACACACACACACACACACACACACACACACACACACACACACACACACACGTTGAGTTTTATATATATAGATAGATATTCTGGATCTTATTTTGATGTGTACTATTACAGGGCCACATTATAATATTCTTATTGTGGTGTGTACTATATAGGGCCTTTCTACAGCATTATATTCTGGGTCTTGTGTGTACTATCACAGGGCCACTTTATATTTATTCTATTCTGGGTCTTTGTGATGTTTTTTCACAGGTCTTTTTTATACCTGATGCTCTGTACACACGATCTGAATTTCCAAAATCCGATGGAATTTTTGTTGGAATTCCATTCAAGCCGTCTTGCATACACACTGTCAGACCAAATTCCTACTGTCCAAAGCGCGGTGACGTAAAACACTATGACGAGCCAAGAAAAATGAAGTTCAATGCTTCCGAGCATGCGTCGACTTGACTTGATTCTGAGCATGCATGGGTTTTTTTCTCCATCAGAGTTGCACACCGACGATAGGAATTTCCTATCGTGTTGTGTTTTTTTTTTTTTTTCATCGGGGGGAAAAAAATAAAACATGTTCTATTTCTAAACACCGACGGAAAAAAGTCCGATGGGGCCCACACACGATCGGAATTTCTGATGAAAAAGTCCATCTGACTTTTTTTTTTTTTCATCGAAAATTCCGATCGTGTGTACGCAGCATGGTTCTGGGTCCACTTTCTGTCCTCCTATTCTGGGTCTTATTGCAATGTGTTCTTATGTTGGGTAATGGGTGAGGTGGTGTCAAGACAAGTATATTTTGTAGAGGTGCACCTGCCATGACATCTCAGTGATCCCAGTTTTGGTTTGGCACGCTTTTCATTGTCGTGGGCAGTGCCCTGCTGTCTGTGACATTACATGGAAAATGTCTGTAGCTGCCACAATCCCCCCCCCCCCCCCCACCTTTTTTTTATATGAACTGGTCATGTTGGGGTCAAGGTCCTGCATTGGGGGGATGGTGAGAAATGCCCACCCAGTTTGTTGACCAGCATATTCGGCCTATCCAGACATCGTCCTGGCAGTTACATCCCAAATCTGTCTGACCACGCTTGAATGATGTTGCTGTAACCTCACTTCTTATTGTGCTGTCACTTGTGTCATGACAGGTCCTGTTAGTATCCCGTCTTTGTGTCTGCTGAATGT
The DNA here is from genome assembly GCF_905171775.1 of Rana temporaria. NCBI lineage: Eukaryota > Metazoa > Chordata > Amphibia > Anura > Ranidae > Rana > Rana temporaria. Next base: position 386,143,560 of record NC_053491.1, read on the forward strand.
AACTAGTCAGTTATAAGAACTTTATAATACTAAGTCATATGTGCTGTCATAACCGATCCCTATGTTTACATGGCAAGCCTTTTTTTATTTTTATTATGACAGGTCCTCTTTGTATAATCCTATTTGACACATTAAATCAAAAAATTTCAGAGGCTGATGGTAAGCCATTCAATGTTTGTTGCATCATCTGATCTTTTCTCTACACCCCCCCCCCCCCCTTTTTTTTTTTTTTGATCTGGTGCACTATTTGCTCACCTTGCTCCCACCCTCTATGATCTATGTAGTGAAAATGAAACCTGTGTGAATGCCCCCCTTTTAAAAATGTTTTACCTGTGGGGTGTCAAAGTGTCTGCTTCCAATTTCCTATTGGGCTGCCCAGCGCTTTGATCCTCTCTGGACCCAGAAAAGGAGTGATGTAGGTACAAGGGGGCAGTAGGTGAGTTACTGGAGAAGGACCATCTACATCCCTGGGAGTGCTCCCCTGCACCAAGAAACGGCGGGGATGAAAGACCTGGACAGGGGATTAGGTGACCATATCTATCTTCACATGGCCGCTGATTGCTCAGTTCATGGTCTGCTGTAAACAGAGAGCAGTAACGGTCAGTCGTCACTCTCCACCCTGCTGCTCTAGCACTCACTGGACCCCTGGGCTGGGAAGGGAGCGGCTGCCTTGGTGGGGTGCTTCTTGGAAATATTGTGGGATGTGTTATTTTTATTTATTTCTTTATCGTACATCACGGGACACAGAGCGGCATTCATTACTATATGGGTTATATGGAGTACCTTCAGGTGTAGACACTGGCAATCTCAAACAGGAAATGCCCCTCCCTATATAACCCCCTCCCATAGGAGGAGTACCTCAGTTTTTCCGCCAGTGTCTTAGGTGTTAGTCATGGTTTAGCTTGCCTCCACATCCTTGGGATTAGGTGAGCTAACCGGTTCTGTCCAAAAAAGCCTCAGCGCTAAAGTGGTCAGTAACCGGACCCCAAACCCTTGGGGTATAGCCCATAATGCTTTTCTTTTTAGAGAGCTGGACCCTGGGCCCAGAACTTAGAAACCTTTGGGTGCCTAATGTTTCTGTTGCCAGAGTGCTATATGGGCCCAGGACAGTGGATCCTTCATAGGAACCCAGGGCCTGAAGGTCTAGACATCCCCACCGAGATGGGGGAAGATTGGGCCTCTTGCTTGGCAAAGTCCTGCGGCATGGAGCAGGTAAGTGAGGGGAAAAACTTGCGGAACTTGGTTCTTAGCAGGTTTTTTCTGGGGGGTCACAGGGGACATGCCTAAAGTTATGCACTGCATCTGGCAAACTAGTCACATATCATAAAGATAGGATGGCTCTATATGTATTATTCCCCATAAGATGTGACCTCCCTTGTAGTGTTGGAAAAGCATTGAGTGGGGCCTGTGATATAAAAGTATATGTGTGTGTCAGAGAGCTGTGCTTACCTGCAAGCCTCCAGGCGATGCTCCATTCAGTCTTCCTCCTCACGGCCTGCAAAGCAGGCAAAACGCCGACCTCCTCATGGTTCCAGGCTGCAGGCTGCAGTTTGCTGGAGCAGAGAGGTCCCTTCCTCCCAACCCCACCCCCCCCCCCTGTCGGGAGGGGCATTTCCTGTTTGAGATTGCTGGGGGGGAAGGGCGGGTCAGTGGCTTAAGGAAGGGGCGGCCCTTCCTTGTTTGTTCCATATAGCTCATTCAATACTTTGGAACTGAGGAGGAAAGACCAGAACGGCAAGCACGGGGCGCCGAGGACACACAGTGGCCAGAAAGAATATTGCAGTCTTCAGAAAGATTGTTTTCAAGCCTAGGAATAGGCTGTTTCTTTTCCATCTCATAGTTTTTCTTGCAATACTACTCAGGGGGACAGAATGTTTTTTCTTTCCTAGATTTGAAAAAAAAAAAAAAAAAAAAAAAAAAAAGTGTCATCTAGGGGAGAGGAAGCATTTTTTATCCCCCAAACAGGTGTTTGGGCATTTAACTATTTATAAGTCCCAGGTACCAATAAGTAGCAGGTGTACCTCGGTATTGTACCATGGCATCAAAAAACAAGGGTACAAGAGGTGGGGATTCCCCCAGAGAGTCTGAGGTCTCGGACAATGCTATGCCGCTGCTTTCCCCACAGGGAGCCTTGGGGCCATCGGGATCTGGGGCTGGAGCTGACGCGGGTCAGTCCAACCCTAAGATGGTCACGGAGGAGGTATTACTCACCTCTTTAAAAGAGATGCAGAAAAGCATGGGTAAAATGATAGCCGCAGCTATGCGGGGCAGTAAGCGGAATAGATCTCCGTCGCCCGAGCGCGGACCCTCAGAAGAGGAGGTCCTTTCCTCAGGGGAATTGGACGACCTCTTGGACAAGGACCAAGTAGGTTCAGGGATCGAAGATCCGGATACAGAGGAGTCTGGGGCAGTCTCCCTGAGGGAGAGCTGGTGGATTCAAGGATTGTCGGACTTGGTCCATAGGGCATTCAACTTGCCAGTACCAGATCTCCAGGTATCGACGGTTTCAGCTTTGGGCTCACTGAGGGCGCCTCAAAGCAATGCTGTGTTTCCGATCCATCCTCTATTAGAGGGAGTTTTGTTCCAAGATTGGAACAAGCCAGATAAGATCTTCTTACCACCTAAGAAGTTCTCTGTCCTATATCCTATGGAAGAAAAAATTTTCCAAAAGATGGGCTACTCCTGCAGTGGACGCAGCCATCTCATGTGTTAACAAATCGTTAACATGCCCTGTAGAAAACATACAGGTGTTCAAGGATCCAGTTGATAAGCGCTTGGAAGCACTACTTAAGAACTCCTTCACTACTGCAGGGGCAGTAGTACAGCCAGCTGTGGCTGCGATTGGGGTCGCTCAAGCATTATCGGATCAATTTAAGCAGATGCTTAAACTTATTCCTGCCCAGCAGGCAGAAGAATTTTCGGATGTCCCTAGGGCCATATGTTTTACAGTAGACGCAATCAAGGATTCTATCCAGCAAGCGTCACGTTTATCGTTATCCCTTATCCATATGAGAAGACTCTTATGGTTAAAAAGCTGGGAGGCTGAGCCCCCATGCAAGAAGCTCCTGGTAGGGTTCCCCTTCCATGGAGGACGACTCTTCGGAGAAGACCTAGATAAATACATTCAGACCATTTCAAACGGCAAGAGTACTCTCTTGCCAACTAAGAAGGTGGTTCAGGGGCCTGCGTTTAAACGACAGTATTCCCCTGGGCAGGGGCCCTCTAATGCCAAGCAGTATCGACGGCCTCCTGCAAAAGCAAACTTCGGCTTCAACAGCAAATCACAAGGACAGGCTGTTAGAGGCAAAAGGCAGTGGTTTCGCAAACCAGCAAAACCAGCCCCCAAGCCAACCTTATGAAGGGGCGCCCCCACCCACGAAGGTGGGGGGAAGGCTGCGACTCTTTTCAGAAATTTGGGAAGCCAGCATTCCCGACGAGTGGGTACGGTCTTCCGTGGCCACAGGCTACAAATTAGATTTCCTAAGGTTTCCTCCTCCTCATTTCCAGGAGTCGAGGATTCCAAACGATCCGCCTCGGATTCCGGCCAGTCCTGGAACAGGGGCTGGGTTTCTACTCCAACCTATTCATCATCCCCAATGGAGATGTCAGGCCAATTTTGGACCTAAAGATGGTAAATGCATATCTAAAGATCCGCTCATTTCGGATGGAATCCGTGCGGTCAGCAGCTGCCACACTCCAGAAGGACGACTTCATGGCGTCCATAGACATAAAGGATGCCTACCTTCATGTTCCAATTTATCAGCCACATCAAAGATATCTACGCTTCATGGTGGCTTTGCGTCACTTCCAATTCGTGGCGCTTCCCTTCGGGTTGGCTACGGCCCCCCGGGTGTTCACGAAGGTCCTAGCTCCGATCCTAGCCAAGCTAAGGATCCAAGGGGTCACGATCCTAGCATACCTGGACGACCTCCTAGTCATAGACCACTCGTCTCCCGGCTTGGAGCGAGCAGTGGCCCTCACGGTCCAATACCTCGAGAGGTTCGGCTGGGTCCTAAATCGAGAAAAGTCAGCTTTCCAGCCCACAAGGCAGTTGGAATATCTCGGCATGAGATTAGACACAGAACAACAAGGAGTGTTCCTACCTCTGAGGAAGGTAAAAGCCATCAAGGAATTAATCCTACTGGTTCTAAGCAAGAAAGAACCGACTATTCGCCTATGTATGAGGTTACTAGGCAAGATGGTGGCCACGTTCGAGGCGGTACCATACGCCCAGAGCCACACTCGCATCCTACAGGCAGCCATCCTGTCAGCATGGAGCAGAAGGCCACAGGCCTTGGATATCCCGTTGCCGCTCTTATCAAGAGTCCGACAAAGTCTGTGTTGGTGGTTAGACCCTCAGAATCTACTGAAGGGGAAGTCTTTCAGCCCAGTGGCTTGGAAGATAGTGACCACAGACGCCAGCCTGACGGGCTGGGGAGCAATTTTGGATGGTTGCACTCGCCAAGGTACTTGGGCAAAGCCAGAGAAGCAGTTGCCCATCAACATCTTGGAGCTCAGAGCTGCTCGACTAGCCCTCAGGGCTTGGACGTCAAAATTGCAGGGGTTCCCGGTGAGAATTCAATCAGACAATGCCACGGCCGTGGCATACATAAATCACCAAGGGGGAACCAGGAGTCAAGCCGCTCAGAGAGAGGTGAGCTTGATTCTCCTATGGGCAGAGGCGCATGTGCCCTGCATATCGGCAATATTCATTCCAGGAGTGGACAACTTTCAGGCGGACTTCTTAAGCCGCCAGACTCTATGGCCGGGGGAATGGTCTCTGCATCCACAAGTCTTTCAAGCACTCTGCCAAAGATGGGGAGTGCCGGACGTGGATATCATGGCATCGAGACTCAACAAGAAACTAGACAGGTTCATATCCCGCTCAAGGGATCCGATGGCCTGCGGAACCGATGCGTTGGTTTGCCCTTGGCATCAGTTCAAACTTCTTTATGCGTTTCCCCCGCTCCAGTTACTACCCCGCCTGCTGCGCAGGATCCGGGTGGAACACATACCAGTCATCCTGGTAGCTCCAGCATGGCCCAGAAGGGCATGGTACTCACTCATCCTAAAGATGGTAGTGGGAGACCCTTGGACTCTTCCTCTACGGCCAGACCTGCTATCGCAAGGTCCGATCCTCCACCCTGCCTTACGGCATCTAAATTTGACGGCCTGGAAGCTGAATCCCTGATTCTCAGGGGTAGAGGTCTGTCTCAGAAAGTAGTCTCTACCCTAATCAGAGCCAGGAAACCGGTCTCTAGGGTGATTTATTACAGGGTCTGGAAGGCCTATGTAGGCTGGTGTGAGTCCAAGCGATGGCTTTTCTCGCAAATTTACCATCGATAGAGTATTAAGTTTTCTCCAGCTAGGAGTGGATAAAGGATTGGCATTAAGCACAATCAAAGGACAGATTTCTGCTCTGTCAGTGTGGTTTCAGCGGCCGCTGGCCACCCACTCGCTGGTTAAGACCTTCCTTCAAGGGGTCTTACGTATTAGACCTCCAGTTAAATCCCCGCTTTGTCCGTGGGATTTAAATCTTGTTCTCTCAAGTTTACAGAAACAACCGTTTGAGCCGTTGGCTGAAATTCCTTTGGTTCTACTGACAAGGAAGTTAGTATTTTTGGTTGCCATAGTTTCCGCAAGAAGAGTTTCGGAGCTAGCGGCCTTATCCTGTAAGGAACCATATCTTGTTTTTCATAAGGACAGGGTCGTTCTCCGCCCTCATCCTTCCTTCCTACCGAAGGTCATATCCAGTTTTCATTTGAACCAGGATTTGGTATTACCATCCTTCTTCCCTAAACCTACTTCCAGAAAGGAAGGGTTGCTGCATACCTTGGATATTGTCAGGGCCATGAAGGCCTATCTTAAAGCTACAAAGAAGATCCGGAAAACAGATGTGCTGTTCATTCTACCGGAGGGGCCCAAGAAGGGGCAGGCAGCTGCAAAGTCCACCATTTCTAGGTGGATTAAGCAATTAATCACTCAGGCCTACGGCTTGAAAGGGTTGCCTCCTCCAGTATCATTAAAGGCTCATTCTACTAGAGCCATGGGCGCCTCCTGGGCAGCACACCACCAGATCTCTATGGCTCAAGTTTGCAAGGCGGCAACCCGGTCTTCTGTCCACACGTTTACAAAATTCTACAAGTTGGACGTAAGAAGGAATACTGATACTGCCTTCGGGCAGGCAGTGCTGCAGGCTGCAGTTTGAGACCCTCGGATTCCGGGGGCTCCTCTTTTTGAGTTAAATTTAAAATTTAAAATTATTTTTCTCAACTAAGTTGGATTTATTATGATTTGAGTATATCTCTAAATTAAATCCTTTTGTCTTGGAGATGTTCTCCCTCCCCTCATTGTAAGCATTGCTTTGGGACATCCCATATAGTAATGAATGCCGCTCTGTGTCCCGTGATGTACGATAAAGAAAAAGAGATTTTTAATACAGCTTACCTGTAAAATCTTTTTCTTGGAGTACATCACGGGACACAGAGCTCCCACCCCTCTTTTTTGAGGACCATTTTGGGAGGCATACTGCTTGCTACAAAACTGAGGTACTCCTCCTATGGGAGGGGGTTATATAGGGAGGGGCATTTCCTGTTTGAGATTGCCAGTGTCTACACCTGAAGGTACTCCATATAACCCATATAGTAATGAATGCCGCTCTGTGTCCCGTGATGTACTCCAAGAAAAAGATTTTACAGGTAAGCTGTATTAAAAATCTCTTTTTTTTGAACTTGGTGCACCTCTGCTCTTTCAGCTAATATCGGGCAATAGCCCTCTACCAGCTGGCTGGGTCACAGGAGAGCAAAAGTCATTGTACTCCTGTGTCCATGTACAGTCAAATCTTTGGCCATACTTCTTTTAGGGGTGGCTCATTGACTTGCATGGTGCTATGATGCCAATCTTCCTTGAGCACTCGGAGAATACATAAAACAGCCCAGAGGAATACAAACAATGAAGGGATGTGCATGTGCCCCTAGAGTGCACAAGATGGTGAAGAGCACTGGATTTCTGGCAGGATCAGTAGCTATGTTTTGCACCTAATGCACAGATATAAATATATCCATGAAAGGGTATTGTATCGGAATTTTAGCCTGGTGGGAAAAAAAAATTAAATTCGGCAGCTACAAATACTGCAGCTGCTGACTTTTAATAAAAGGACACTTGCCTGTCCTGGGAGCCTGTGATGTCGACATCCAAAGCACATCCGTCCATCGGATACAGGTGCAGGCGCCAGATTGCAAGTAAGGGAAACCGGCAGTTCACAGTTCAATCCAGTGATGCCCATGAGTGCCTAGGCCATCCGAACTCTCCTTTTTGATTGGCTGAGACCCAGCAGCGATGCCATTGGCTCCCGCTGCTGTCAATCAGGAGAGAAAGAAGGCGTGGGGCCGAACCGCTGCTCTGTGTCTTAATGCATACACGGAACTGCAGCTCGGGAGCCCCCATTGCAGGCTGTTTGGGCAAGCAACAGGAGGGGGTGGGCCAGGGACCCGAGAAGAGGAGGATCTGGGCTGCCCTGTGCAAAACCACTGCACAGAGGAGGTGAGTGTTTATGTTCATAGAAAAAAAAACAAGACTTTAGAAACGTTTTAATAACCATCTTCTAAAACAGCAAGAGGTCTCCTATTTATAAATTAGCAACACTAGGCAAAAGCCACACAACAAAATATGGAAGATGCAACAAAAACATTGGATGTAACTTTACCAGGAGGTACCCCAGCCCTTCAGATGTGTGCAGAAGTCTTCAGGAGGGCCATAGTAATGTTTTATGCAGAGTTGATAATCTCTCTGTTCTGTCTGACAGTTAGCACTGTTACATGGCCCAGAAATGAATGTGACGGACTCTTATTGTCTGGGGGAAGTTACTTTCTAAATATAGGTGCAATCTTGGTGCTGTACTGCAGAGTGTCTTCTGGTGGGACGTGGTTTAAAAAAAAAAAAATCTACTACCAATGCAAAAAAAAGATGCAAAAACTGACCATTTGTCAGTTAACATCTGTTTTTCGTCCGATCCGTTTTTTTTTTTTTGGTGAATAAAATGTAGAGCTTTCATCCGTTAAAAAAAAAAAAAATGGATGTTGACGGCAGCGGAATAAAATAGATGATCATCCATTGTCAGGGTAGATATAAGTCGATGGTTTAAAAAAAAAAAAAAAATCCTTCAAATGTATTTTAAAGCGGTGGTTCCCCTAAAAATAAAGTTTTGACATTGCATTTGCTATAATAATTACAGTTAGAATCGGCTGGTTTTATGTAAAAAATACCTCTGTACGTAGCGTTTGCTATATTCGTTCCCACCGCCACTTCCGGGTACGATGCTGGCGGTGGGCGTTCCTTATTGATGGACAGGCATCCGACCGACGCATCCATCGCGTCACGAGATGCCGAAAGAAGCCGAACGTCGGTGCGGCTCTATACGGCGCATGCGCAACGACGTTCGGCTTCTTTCGGCATCTCGTGACGCGATGGATGCGTCGGTCGGATGCCTGTCCATCAATAAGGAACGCCCACCGCCAGCATCGTACCCGGAAGTGGCGGTGGGAACGAATAATACAAACGCTACGTACGGAGGTATTTTTTACATAAAACCAGCCGATTCTAACTGTAATTATTATAGCAAATGCAATGTCAAAACTTTATTTTTAGGGGAACCACCGCTTTAAGAAAATTATTTTTGAGTAAAAATCTATTCAAGATGCATTTAATAATTTCGTTTATTCAGCATGAAATGGAGCTTGGTTATGTAGCATGAGGCTGTATTTTCTGCAAAATTTTTACATTTTTGGTAAACTCATTCAATGAATCCAAGCTCTGCAAGCTGAGATAACAACATGCACTACACCGATGCATTCACACAATTTCACAGTAACCGTGAGTTAAAATAAAGTTCAAGAATATTCCTTTATCCCATTGCAAATCTATGTACACTACACGATTGATTTGGTTCTGATATCGCTGTTTTACTAACCTGACATCTTATTATTCTAAATGGAGAAACCTTCATTTTGTTTGCAAATATTAAAGATTCTAACTACCGGGAAGAATACGTTCTTACACTTAAAGAGCACCTGTCATTTCAGATCCATCATGGCAGCGCCTGTTAGTGGGCGTCCAATCACCTGCTGCTGCCACGTCCCTGACCTTGTGTCACTGCTGCATCGCCAGCCGTCCTATTTAAGTGAATGGGACTGTTGGTGAGTCAACAGCGGGTCAGAGGAGGAGCTTCTGCAGGACAGAGATGACATTTGCTCTTTAAAAATTGTGATTTCAACAGAGTTGATTTTAATCAAGTTTTTTTTACTAGTCATTTAAATCAAATCCACCCTGCCCTAGGGAGAGACTCATTCCATAGGGGCACTCGTGCAGGCGTGCTCCTGAGTCCTGCTGCTGCGTCCATTGACACAGACTCGGCCCCAGCTCCCGTGTCTCTGGATTTGATTGCCAATGGCTCCTGCTGCTATCAATCTATCCAATGACCAGGGTGGATTTGATTTAAATCGAATGATAGCAGCAGGAGCCATTGGACATTCCTTTAGGCCCCTTTCACATTGAGGAGTTTTTCAGGCGGTACAGCGCTAAAAGTAGCTCTGCTATCCCGCCTGAAAAACTCCTTCACTGCAGACTCAATGTGAAAGCCCGCGGGCTTTCACACTGAGGCGATGCGCTGGCGGGAGACAAAAAAATCTCCTGTCAGCAGCATCTTTGGAGCGGTGAGAGGAGCGGCATGTATACCGCTCCTTCACCGCTCCTTCCCATTGAAAACAATGGAAAAAACGCGGCAATACCGCCCGCAATGTGCCTCTATAGAGGCGTATTGCGGGCGGTATTAACCCTTTATCGGCCGCTAGCGGGGGTTAATACCGCACCGCTAGCCGCTGATTCCCGCGGCAATCCCGGCGGTATAGCGCCGCTATTTTTAGCGGCGTTATACCACCACCGCGGCTCCTGCCTCAGTCTGAAAGGGGCCTTATGAGAGGATACCCCATATTATCTCATTATGATGATGCTGCTGCTCCCTAATTGGCCAGCTAGCATGCTGGAGATGGCTACTTAACCAAGTGCGCTGGAAATGTAGCATACTTTCTCGTCTAAGGCTTGGTTCACACTTGTGCGATGTGGGAACCAGCGTAATTCCTGTGCGAGTTCCTGCATCGCTCCTGAATCGCTGGCGGTTCACATTGCCCACTGCGGGTGTCAATACAAAGTTAATGACACTCCCACAGTGCAAACTGTGAAATGGTGCTGGAATCAGATGGCATATGTGTGGACACCCATGAGATCTGATTTCAGTGCGGACCGAAATGGGGTCCTGCACCCTTTTAGTGCGAATGCAATAAAAATTCAGCCATAAAAACTGTATGGTTGTCTTCGCATTGCACAGACATTGCATGTGATCTGCACAACAATGCGCTGCAAATCGCATGCGATATCTGGCATTGCACAAGTGTCAACCCAGCCTAAGTCTAGGATAAACAAATCTTCGAATCTATTTTGGTGTTTTGGATAAACAAAATGTTAGGCTAAAGGCATATACACGCGATTGGACTTTTTGACAACAAACTTCAAAATAACCAGGTTTTTCAAAAAAAGTTGACCGTGTGCGCGCTCCGTCGGACAAACTTTTTTGGTTTTCATCTTACAAAAGTTCGCTCTATAAACAGACAAACTTTCTGGCAACAAGTCCTACGGTGCAAAGTCCTATCGTGTGTACAGAAATCCATCAGACTTTTGTCCGAAGTACAAACACCCATGCTCAGAAACAATACAGAAGTTGACCAAAGGGTGGCGACAAAGAGCAGAAAAACCATGTGATTTTGGGAAAGTTTGCTAAAAAAGGCCTGCCGTGTGTATGCATACCAAGTTCATGGCCAACACCCTTCGAACAAAAATCCACGGAAAAGTTTGTTGAAGTCCGACTGTGTGTATGAGGCTTTTGATAAACCTCATTAGCGATAACTTCCTTGTGTACAAATAAAAAATTTCCACTTTAATCATTGCTGACTTGTATATCCATCAGCTAATAAAAGGCGCCAAAATTGTTATTAGTTTCAGCTATGGTCGTGATGGGTGACTCGGAGCTGTCGCACATAAGCGGCTGCAAGCGTTTAATGTTGGGTCACATTTATACTGCACACTACTATGCTTCAGCTATAGGCGCGTATTCTTCATCCTATCGCTTGGGTAAGGTTAATCCAGAATCCGCAGTAAGTGGTAGCGGAACTTCTTCTATGAACTGAAGAGTCCAGTGACCTAGCAGCCAATCGTTTTTTTTTTTTTTTTTTTTTTCAGAGCAGTCTGATAAATTAAAGCATTTTGATTGGTCAATTTCAGGTTTTTGCTAATTTGCTTCCAAGTCTGTATCGGTTATTTCGTTCTACTATCGAATAAGGATTGTGGTGACATACAGTATGTTTTGTAACTGTTTTACCATGAAAACAAAAGATATCATTGATAGTGTTGTAACTCTTAGCGACCAGCTAGAGTTCAGTTTTCTATCGAAAGGGAGCATTGAGCATTTTATGTTCAGTTCTAACGAAATCTAAGAGCCATATGTACAGGTGAATAGAGGTCGACCGATATGGGTTTTTCTCTGGCCGATGCCGATATTTGGAAATCGGGGTGTCCGATTGCCGATATATGTTGCCGATTTTTGCGGCCGATATTTTAGACTTTTTTTTATTTATTTATTTATTTCTTCATCTCAGAAAATCTAGGGTGGAGGAAGGGGAGGACGTTATTGTTTAGGGTGGAGAGGTGGGGTGCAGCCTATTAGTACCTGTCACTGTCCATCAGTGCCCACCGGTACAGCCCATCAGTATCCATTAGTGCCCACCAATGGAGCCTATCGGTGCCACCTCAGTGCCCACCAGTTCAGCGCCTGTCAGTGCCACCTCATTAGTGCCCAACCAGTGCAGCCTATCAGTGTCCATCTCACCAGTGCCCCCCAGACGGCACAGATCGTCATTGCCCCCCCCCCAGACGGCACAGATCGTCATTGCCCCCCATTGTCTGTGTCATTCACTGCCAGTCTGCCATCTAATCAGTGCCACCAGCGAGCGCTCCCAGCTCCGTTCCGTCCCGCCAGGCCAAAGATGGCTCCATTCGTCCCCTGACATGCTGCGCGCCTCTCCTCTGCCTCCAAACGAAAATGCGAATGCAGTGCGACAACTAACAGCCAATCGGCGGCCGCCGCCGATTTCCTCCACTGGGAAAAGAAAAAAAATCAGACAGCGGCTGTTGTAGCAGCCGTTTAGAATAGATGCTGGGCGAGGATTTCCAGCCAGCACACCCCTGCCTCTGATCCCTCAATATCGGCCCTTTTGTGCATAATAATCGTCCGATGCCGATATCTCTAAAAACTCGAAATATCGGCCGATATATCGGTCGACCTCTACAGGTGAAACTCGAAAAATTTGAATATCGTGCAAGTTCATTTATTTCACTAATGCAACTTAAAAGGTGAAACTAATATGAGAGACTCATTACATGCAAGATAATTCAAGCCGTGATTAGTCATAATTGTGATGATTATGGCTTATAGCTCATGAAAACCCCAAATCCACAATATTAGAATATTGCATGCAATCGATAAAACAAGGATTGTACATAGAACAATATCGGACCTCTGAAAAGTAGAAGCATGCATATGTACTCCGTACTTGGTTTGGGCCCCTTTTGCAGCAGTTACTGCCTCATGCGTGGCATGGAAGTTATCAGCCTGTGGCACTGCTGAGGTGTTATGGAAGACTAGGATGCTTCAATAGCGGCCTTCAGCTCTTCTGTATTGTTCGGCCCCATGCCTCTCATCTTTCTCTTGGCAATGCCCCATAGATTCTCTATGGGGTTCAGGTCAGGCGAGTTTGCTGGGCAATAAAGCACAGTAATCCCACGGTCATTGAACCAGATTTTGGTGCTTTTGGCAGTGTGGGCAGGTGCCAAGTCCTGCTGGAAAATGAAGTCGGCATCCCCATAGCGCTCATCTGAAGGAAGCATGAAGTGCTCCGAAATCTCCTGGTAGGCGAAAAGACAGGACGGTCCCTGCACATCCGCCGGCTCAGCGGGGATCGCCGGGATTGCTAACTGTCACATTGGTTGTGCTCTCAACCAAACTGTCAAACCATCCAATGGCTGATGTCATAACTGATCACATGTGCAGCATCATGGCAGTTAAAGATTAAACAGAGGCCAAGATGGCAGCTTCCTTGCCTGAAAATGATAGGTGGGTTTACTTACACTTTAAGTACAACTTGACATAAACAATACAACAGTTATGTACTGTATAGCACTCAGTTTCCCCAAATGTGGAAAGTGTGTGTGTGTGTGTGTGTGTGTAATTATTTTTATATATATATACACACACCTCCAAAATTTGCTCGCATTTTGCAAGTAAATTTTTAAGGGCTGCCTGGGATTGGACGGGTGATCTGTCTATCAAAGTTTCCCGGACAAGGGGGTAGGGGCTGTATATGACGGCTTGCGGCAAGGAACACAGCTATTGAATTGAAAGCTGTTATGTTCCCCGCGGTTTGAACAACCAGGCGGCGGCTCCTCTCCTACCCAGCACAGGTAGGCTGTGGGGTAATTGTGGGGGAATTCTGGCTGCAAAATGGGGACATTTTGCTGCATTGGTAGACCTGGGCAGGCTGCATTTTTGGGCACGGATAAAGTTGTTGTTAATATTTATTTTTTATAAGTGTGTGTGTGTGTGTGTGTGTAACTTTTTTTTTTTTTCTTCTATCCTATGGTTAAGGGAAATAATGCAAACCATACAGTTTGTATAGATATTAAAGTAGTTCGTTATTATTTTGCGGTTTTTCAATTCTTAGATGTGATGGATGTATTTTTTTTTTTTTCATCCTTTTCTTTCTTTTATTATTCCATGGTGATCCGGCCAGTAAGTCTGTTTTTTCAACCATTTAGCAATTACAGGGATGAGACAACCCCTTTAAAATTGGCAAGGGTGCTTACAATGGTTAGCTTTTAATTATGTAAAATCTTATTTCCAAAAGTAACAAAACTGATTGCTGTAACTGCTTATAGTGTTGGCTTAAAACGAAACTACGCTACATCTGAGTGGCACAAACTAAAAACGCTCACTTATATTCACCCCCCCCCCCCCTCTTCCATCCATATCTCCATGCTTTATTTTGCTGAGTAATCACTTTAAAAACACCCCTCCTAGCATTTCTGTCCGCAGCCATCTTAAGCAAGGGCAGATGAATTTGCTTCCTAGATTCTGGAAGCCATCGGCTCTTAGAGCAGACATACAGGGAGCAGCGTGTGCTTAGCTGAGAGTCCCTCCTGAAGACTCCTGGGATGTATGTCCTCGTGTTGCCTAGGCCTGAAAGTACCTGACGAAATGTAAAAAAAAAAAAATATTAAGACAAGTAACTGTAATATACCGTCACATCTGTTTATCAATATTGGCAGTATAAGGATTAAAAATAGTCTATTTGAGACAGTGAAGTTCGGATATAAAGTTTGCTAAATCTGCTAGTTTATCCAACATTACTCCCCCCGCCCAACACAATGCTTCTATGATCCAAAGGGGTCTCTGGTGCTCCTTCATCATGTGCGTGTCATATATTACAAAAAATATACTGTATATCAGCCCTCAAAATTTCTGCTCACATTTGACGAGTGGGGGAAAAACTTTGAGGGCGAGTGTGGGGCTGCCTTAGAAGGGGGGAAAGTGCTGCTGGTAAGCGAGGTATAATGCGTTGCCTTCCTCCCAACGATTGGCCAGGAACCTGGGGAAGAGAGGAGAGCGGGCCAGATCATTACAGTGAGGGGATTGCCTGCTGTGACACAGCTTCGATTTGATTCGCCCAGCAGCTGTTGTCAAAGTCCCGACTCCTTTGCTAGACCGCACACTGGTCCAATGCCAGGACATGTGACCCCTATCATAGGAGGTGGGACTGCGGCCGCCGGGCAAATCAAAGCTGTGTCACAGCGACTGATCCCCGCACTGTTTGATGATCCGGCCGGCTCTGCTCTCCTCTTCTGATCCCTGGCCACTGGTGAGGCTGCACTGATAAATTTGTTAATATTTAATTTGTTAACTTAATTTTGCATAAAACATTTAACAGTGTTATTTTATGAGATAATTTTTGAGGACATGTTTAGGGGTTGGGTGGGGCAACTTTAACTCTTACGGCCTGGCTAGTAGCCCAGGACTTGAAATTGTGTGTGTGTGTGTGTGTATTTGACTTAAATCACTAGTAAAAAGGCTTGATTTAAATCGACTCGCTTTAAATCATAATTTTTAAAGAGCAACTGTCATCTTTATTCCTCGGTGACTCCTCCTCTGACCCGCGGTTGACTCACCGACTGTCCCAATTACTTTAATGGGGCAGCTGGTGATGCGGCAGTGACACACAACAAGGTGAGGGATGTGGCAACAGCAGGGGAGTGGAACACTTTGACCCAGTTATCCTCTGAACCATTCAGATGTTCATTAGCAAGCTTCAGACGGGACTGTACATGTGTTTTCTTGAGCAGGGGCACCTTGCGGGCGCTGCAGGATTTCAGTCCCTCACGGCAGAGTGTGTTACCAATTGTTTTCTTGGTGACTATGGTCCCAGTTGCCTTGAGATCATTGACAAGATTCTCTTGTGTAGTTCTGGACTGATTCCTCACCGTTCTCATGATCATTGAAACTCCACGAGGTGAGAACTTGCATGGAGCCCCAGACCAAGGGAGAATGATAATTATTTTGTATTTCTTCCATTTGTGAATTATCGCACCAACTGTTGTCATCCTCTCACCAAGCTGCTTGGCGATGGTCTTGTAGCCCATTCCAGCCTTGTGTAGGTCCACAATCTTGTCCCTGACGTCCTTGGACAGCTCTTTGGTCTTGGCCATGGTGGAGAGATTGGAATCTGATTGCTTCTGTGGACAGGTCTTTTTTCTATTTATCTATCTATCTTTATCTATCTATCTATCTATCTATCTATCTATCTATCTATCTATCTATCTATCTATCTTACACACATGTAACAAGCTGAGATTAGGAGCACTCCCTTTTAAGAGTGCTCCTAATCTCGGCTCATTACCTGTATAGAAGACACCTGGGAGCCTGAAATCTTGATAGGGGATCAAATTATTTTCTCTTCCATTCATAGACGGACACAGCATCCTTGACAGTAGGGTTATGCAAGTCTCTCCTGGAAGGAAGGTGCATAACCCTACTGTCAAGGATGCTGTGTCCGTCTATGAACTCAGAGAAATGGATTTTACGGTGAGTACAAAAATCCTATTTCACTCATTAAAATGCAAATGTATAACTTTTTGAAATGTGTTTTTTCTGGAAATTGTTGTTCTGTCTCTCACTATTAAAACAAACCTTTTAACCTACCATTAAAAGTTCTAGACTGATCATTTCTTTGTCAGTGGGCAAACTTGCAAAATCAGCAGGGGATCAAATGCTTTTTTGCCTCGGTGTACATCTTATTTATATTTTTATTTTTTTAGAATATATATAGATATCTATATACCGTATTTATTGGGGTATAGCGCGTTCCCGCATATAGCGAGCACCCCTAAAGTTGGCCAGAAATTCCTGTGGAAAAAAAATTTGTACTTACAGTTTTGGTGTCTTGCGCGGCGTCCATCGGCGGCCTCGTCGCGTCCGTCTGCGGCTTTGGGTGTCCTCTTCGTCGGGTCCAGCATCCTTCTGTGGCGTCGCCCTCGCTCGTTTCCCGCTTTCCCGCGCCGAGTTTAAATACTGCGCCGGCATATACCGAGCGCAGTACACTCGTGTATAGTCGGGCAGGCTCGGCTACTGTCGCGCTCACGTCCTGTACGTCCAGGACGTGAGCGCAGGAGGAGCCGAGACTGCCCGACTATACACGAGTGTACTGCGCTCGGTATATGCCGGCGCAGTATTCAAACTCGGCGCGGGTATCGGCGTATATCGCGCACCCACGATTTTGCCCTGATTTTCAGGGCAAAAAAGTGCTCGGTATACGCCGATAAATACGGTAGATATCTATCTCTCTATCTCTAATTTTTCCTCTAATCATCATATATATATACATTTAAACCTGCCTTTAGACAAGTGCAGACCTGTCATGAGAATAAACTATTAAAAAAAAAAAAACTAGACAAACTAGCTGGACCAATTGGGTCTGGCCTGTCGGCAGCATTTATATTTCCATATGCATTTCCAGAAGCTGCAATAGTTTTCAGCAGCTCTGCTAGGCAGCCTATTAAAGCGGTCCTCCACCCTAAAGTGGAGTCCCGCTGATCGGAACCCTCCCCCCCTCCGGTGTCACTTTTGACACCTTTCAGGGGGGAGGGGGGTGCAGACACCTGTCTAAAGACAGGTATTTGCACCCACTTCCGGCCACACGATACGGGCGAAAGACGGGCATTCCGTCACATCCCGTCTGTCGCCCGTTGTGTGCTGGGAACACTCGGCTCCCAGCACACAGCGTGTGAGCCAATCGGCGGGCGCAGCGCGACTCGCGCATGCGCCGTAGGGAACCGGGCAGTGAAGCCGCAGCGCTTCACTTCCTGGTTCCCTCAGCGTGGATGGCGGGGGGAGCAGCAGAGTGACGAGCGATCGCTCGTGCTCTGCTGCGATCGGCGCTGGACTCCAGGACAGGTAAGTGTCCTAATATTAAAAGTCAGCAGCTGCAGTATTTGTAGCTGCTGACTTTTAATATTTTGTTCCCGTGGCACATCCGCTTTAAGTAAAGCAATGTGACTGGTTTACCATACTTTGCTTGTCATTGTAGCTGCTTGATTGCAATAGCCAGACCAGCGAGCAGTGATGTTTTTCAGGTAGTTTGTGCTCTACTACGAGTCTATACTCCTCCTTTTGTATCCATGTACAGTAGCTTCCACGGATACATCCACTGGGGAATTGGCCATAGCACCTATACGCACACAGCTGGAACTTTCCCCCCAATTAAGACTATTTTAGAAGCATTGGCTTAATAAGGTTGTAATGGATTTTTGTTTTTTTAATCTTTACACTAAGACAGGGATATGCAATTAGCGGACCTCCAGCTGTTACAAAACTACAAGTCCCATCATGCCTCTGTCTCTGGGTGTCATGCTTGTGGCTGTCAGTCTTGCTAAGCCTCATGGGAATTGTAGTTCTACAACAGCTGGAGGTCCGCTAATTGCATATCTCTGCACTAAGAAATATAATTACTGCATTCACAATGAGCGGCGGGGAAAAAATGCAACATACACATAACTGTTCTGTATTATGAAGGAGGGATTTTGGCTGTGGTTGTAGCGTGCTTCTAATCTACATTTAACCACTTCGTTACCGAGCCTGTTTTTCAGATTCAGTGTTTACGAGACTAAAACAGTTTTTTTTGCTAGAATATTACTTAAAACCCCCAAACATTATATATATTTTTTTTTCTAACACCCTAGAGAATAAAATGGCAGTCATTGCAATACTTTTTGTCACACCGTATTTGCGCAGCGGTCTTACAAGCGCACTTTTTTTGGAAAAAATTCACTTTTTTAAATTAAAAAATAACACAACAATAAATTTGGCCCAATTTTTTTATATATTGTGAAAGATAATGTTACGCCGAGTAAAATGATACCCAACATGTCACGCTTAAAAATTGCGCCCGCTCGTGGCATGGCGTCAAACTTTTACCCTTAAAAATCTTGATAGGCGACGTTTAAAAAATTCTACAGGCTGCATTTTTTGAGTTACAGAGTAGGCCTAGGGCTAGAATTATTGCTCTCGCTCTAACGATTGCGGCGATACCTCACTTGTGTGGTTTGAATACCGTTTTCATATGTCGGCGCTACTCGCGTATACGTTCGCTTCTACGCGCGAGCTCGTTGGGACGGGGCGATTTAAAAAATTTTTATTTTTAATTATTTTACAATTTTTAACACTGAAATAAAAAAAAATAAAAAAATTATCACTTTTATTCCTATTACAAGGAATGTAAACATCCCTTGTAATAGAAAAAAGCATGACAGGTCCTCTTAAATATGAGATCTGGGGTCAAAAAGACCTCAGATCTAATATTTGGGCTTAAATGCAAAAAAAAAAAAAAAAATTTGGAAATGTCATTTTTTCAAATGACAAAAAAAAAAATGTCTCTTTAAGAGGCTGGGCGGGACTGACGTTTTGACGTCACTTCCGCCCAGCAGAGCTATGGGGGACGGGCGAAGGAGATTTTTCCTTCAGTCTCGTCCCCGCTCAGCTGCCGGATGGTCGCGATCCCCTCCGCCGCTACCGACGGCTCCGGTAAGCGGCGGAGGGCGTGGGAGGGGGCCCTCTCCCGCCACCGATAACGGCGATCTCGCCGCGGAGACCGCCGTTATCGTGTACAGGACCGTCGGCACTAAAGATGGATACCTCAGTTGTGGCAGCAGCTGCTGCCGTTACTGAGATATCCATCTTTAAAAACAGGACGTCATTGGACTATGGGCCAGTAACGAAGTGGTTAAAGCATATCTAAACCAAAAAATTTATACATTTGAGTTTACCAGTCCTTTTTAGATTTGGTGTCTACATTTAGTCCGATGGATTTCTGTACACACGATAGGACTTTGCACCATAGGACTTTTGTTGCCGAAAAATTTGTCCGTTTGCAGAGCGAACTTTTGTCCGATGAAAAAGTTTGTCAGATGGAGCGTACACATAGTAGGATTTTTTTTTTAACTTGCTCATTTTGAAGTTTATCAAAAAGTCCTACCGTGTGTATGGGGCTTAACCACTTAACCCCCGGACCATATTGCTGGTCAAAGACCAGAGCCCTTTTTTGCGATTTGGCACTGCGTCGCTTTAACTGACAAATGCGCGGTCGTTAGACGTGGCTCCCAAACAATATTGGCTTCCTTCTTTTTTCCCCACAAATAGAGCTTTCTTTTGGTGTATTTGATCACCTCTGCGGTTTTTAGTTTTTGCGCTATAAACAAAAATAAAGCGACAATTTTGAAAAAAATATTTTTTGCTGTAATAAATATCCCCCAAAAATATATAAACTTTTTTTTCCTCAGTTTGCGCAAAAGTTATAGCGTTTACAAAATAGGGGGTATTTTTATGGCATTTTTATAATTTTTTTTTTTTTTTTACTAGTAATGGCGGCGATCAGCAAATTTTTATTTTTTCGGTACTGTGACATTATGGCAGACACTTTTGGCACCATTGGCATTTTTATAGCGATCGGTGCTATAAAAATGCATTGGATTACTATAAAAATGCCACTGGAAGTGAAGGGGTTAACACAGGGGTCAAGTCCTGGGGAAAAAAGTGTGGGAACTCCCACCCAAGATCCACTCCCCCACCAAAAAAAAAAAAAAATGATACGCTCAAATGCATAATTACTAAACCGCATGTTCTTGAGCCCTGGGTAGTGTGCATCGGGTAGTGTGCGGGTATTCCGTCACTTCCTCTGCCGCAATGTCTCCTGGGAGCTTTTGTCATTGTTCCCAGGAGACATTGCGGAGGTCTGCCGCGAGTTATCACGGGAAGCAAGTTCTTCCTAAATCCTGTGATAACTCGCGACAGACCTCCGCAATGTCTCCTGGGAATGATGACAAAAGCTCCCAGGAGACATTGCGGCATCGAGGAAGTGACGGAATACCCGCACACTACCCAATGAATCCATATACAGGAAGCGGCCAGTAACATAAAGGATTACTAAGGTTTGCCTGCCCCTGACAGTGACTCGAGCTGGGCATCGCCGCTTAGTGAAGGATTGGCTCAGGCGGCTTGGCTGCTCTAGTCCTGCAAAGGGAACTGAGTTCCTGCTGTGAAAAAAGTGCAGGAACTCCGTTCCTGCAGGACTTGAGCCCTGGGTTAACACCAGGGGGCTGGGAAGGGGTGAAGTATGTTCCCTGTGTGTGTTCTAACTTTATTTATTTTTTCAATGGATCAGAAACGTCCAAAAACGCAGGTGAGCCGCGTTTATCAGCATTTTTGTTGTTGGAGTATTTTTTATAGCTGGAAAAAAAATTTGGACAAAAAAAAAAATCCACAGCCAAAATCTAACGGCCTGTGTGCATGGACACCTACAATAACATGATGGAGTTTAAAAACGTCTGCAGCCAAAAACAGCTGCTGTAAAAACGTCCAGTGTGCATGAGGCCTAAAAATGGCCAGTATTTTATTCTACAGGGCCTCTGCTTTGAGATAAGTAATTCTCATGCCTAAAATTTGCATTATAGCGTGTACACAAAAAATAAGGTTGGGGCAGCGAAAGGGTTCAAGTGAAGTAAATCTATGCTGCTTACTCCCCCAAACTTTGTCCCCCTCAATATGTAAGCTGACTGAAAGAGGACCTGTCATATTGCCTCGAATAAGCAAAGCGAACATGTGCCTCCTAGGACAACAAAGCAGGGATATGCAATTAGCGCAGGGGTTGACAAATTTGCTTGGAATCTAGGAGCCAGCTAAAGTTAGGAGCCAGAAAACGCACCCCGTCCCGATGAGCTTGCGCGCAGAAGCGAACACATACGTGAGCAGCGCCCGCATATGTAAACGGTGTTCAAACGCAATTTTGAAGCGTGACATGTTGGGTATGAATTTACTCGGCGTAACATTATCTTTCATAATATTAAAAAAAAATGGGGATAACTTTACTGTTGTCTTGTTTTAATTTAAAAAAGTGTAATTTTTTCCCAAAAAAGTGCGCTTGTAAGACCGCTGCGCAAATACGGCGTGACAGAATGTATTGCAACGATCGCCATTTTATTCTCTAGGGTGTTGGGATAAAAAATATATATAATGTTTGGGGGTTCTAATTAGAGGGAAGAAGATGGCAGTGAAAATAGTGAAAAATTACATCAGAATTGCTGTTTAACTTGTAATACCAACGGCCACCACCAGATGGCGCCAGCTCACAAAAAAAAAAAAAAATTTTTTTATTTTTTTTGCCCACCTTCCAAGCCAAGTCGCCAGGACACTATTTCTAGTCGCCATGGCGACCTGGCGCCCGGGATTTGTCGATCCCTGAATTAGCGGACCTCCAGCTGTTGAAAAACGACAAGTCCCATCATGCCTCTGCGTGTCATGCTTGTGGCTGTCCTAGTCTTGCTATGCCTAATGGGACTTGTAGTTCTGCAACAGCTGGAGGTCCGCTAATTGCAGATCCCTGAAATAAAGTCTCTGATCCCACCATATGGATTGATGGTGGGGCATTACAGTGGTCTGTGGTGGCTTGTGGTTCTTTTTGGTTTCTCTCTCCGGGAAAGCAGTCTAGTCACTGCCATGATTCTGTGTTTTTTAAATGGCTGCTTGATCACAAGGATTCGACAATGATTTCTATATATTCTAGTCCATGAGTAAGTCCAACCATTAGTTTAGAAACTCTTCGAGGAGCAACCAGAAAGTCGGGGAGAGATATAGTCAGCAGTTGTTGCTATCTTTAGGTTATTGGCCCAGTTAAGGAACATTGTGGTGATTGTTGCTTAACTGGTCCTTTTTGTCTGCTTGAATAAACTTCTTTATCATTGCCCTTAGGAAGGGGAAAGCAAAAGGTTATTTTTAAACCTTTGCTGTGTCTTATTGTGTCGCTAAATGTAGGTTATATATGCATGATGGCGATGGCTAATGTGGACTTATTCACACATGGGGACATTTTTGAAGAGGGTGCAGGTCATTGGTAGAATTTTTTTAACTTTTTGTTGATCTTTTTATTTACTGAGGTGCATTTTCATCTTTTGTTGTCTGAAGAACATAAAGAGAATTTTATATCTACTATCCATGTGCATAAAAATGTTCTAGTATTTCTCCAGCATTTCTTTTTAGATGTGCATGATCCTTGATGCTTATCCCTTCCTGGTCATAAACCAGCCTAGAGGATTTAACCATCTGAAGCAAGAGTCTCAAACTGGCGGCCCTCCAGCTGTTGTGAAATTACAAGTCCCATGAGGCATTGCAAGGCTGACGGTTACAAGCATGTCTTCCACAGGCAGAGGCATGATGGGACTTGTAGTTTTGCAACAGCTGGAGGGCCGCCAGTTTGAGACCCCTGAAAATGTGTGCACTTTGTTTTTCAGTTTATTTCCTTAGGCCTGAGTCTTCTGCAGATGGGTTTGATCAAAGTACATCCATCGATGCTGTGACTTGTCTGTTTGTAAGCTGACCATGCATGGATTGAACTTTGGATCCATGTACGGGCAGGGAGTTTTGTACACATGTTGATCTATAGAGCTACCGCATGGATCTAAACTAGACCTTTTTTTGGCCTTTTGGGCCCCTTTCACATAAGTGATCTGATTGGGTTTGGCTGTCCTTCTTCGTTTTTTTTTTGACCATCCGTTCTCCTCTGCGGAGCACCAGATGTAAACAAACTTGTCTCTGTTTACATCCGGCTACCTCCAATCCAGCATAGAAAAAAATAGCTGGTGATTCGTCCCCCTCGGCTAGCTGGTTTAGAGGACAGACGTTTTACAGCCAGCCCATAGAGCAGAGTGGGCTTTGTCCGTGTCAACTCTGCATGAGTGGACACTAGAGCTGCACGATTAATCGCGGAGAGAATCGGGATTTCGATTCTCCCCGCGGGATGACCCGCGATTCTTCTGTTTTCACCGCTGGTTCCACGTAACCAGCGTGGAACGCAAAAGCCGCCGATATCAAAACCAACGTCAGCAGCCTGCGCCGCTGGATAGATTCCTGAGCTTCAAGTCTCACAGTTCTGTACAAGTTTGTATCCATGCGTCACCCAGTGGTTGCCGGCGGTACTGCTTGTGATGTATTAATCCTTCTCGCAGTTCTGTACAACTGTGTGTATCCATGCGCCACCCAATGGTTGCTCGCAGTACTGCTTCTGATATATAAAAAAGAGACCAGTGATATGTCTATAATGTTAAAGACCATATAGCTCCTATGAAAAAAGCAAAATCAAAGTTTGATTCTGCTTTTTTCATAAAAGTTATATGATCTTTAACATTATAGACATATCACTGGTCTCCTTTTTTTTATATATTCATATTTTTCAGATAAATCACAGGTTTATTTATTCTTTTTTTTTTTGGGGGGAGGGGGAGTTCTGGCATACATTTTTTGAGAATCGTGATCTTTAGTCTAAGCAAAAGAATCATGATTCTCATTTTGACCAGAATCGTGCAGCCCTAGTGGACACCTCCACCATTCCACTCAGCAGGGGATCGGCTGATTTGATCCCACCCTAGTGAGCAAAAACAGATCGGGCCTTAAAGTGTTTGTTACCCCCGAAACTTCATATTCCTGATATGTGCCTGCTATACAGTATGAGACGGTCTCCTGTTCTGTGTATTGCTTCCTATTTGTGAAATTCCTGATGTTCCTGTCAGTCCCTCTGCTTTCCTATTATAAACTGACCACACTAAGCAGGAGAGTGCACCATGGTCAGTTCTCTAGCTATGCTAAGGGACTCGATCTGCTCTCTTCCAATGATCAGATTTGTCCTGACATGCGCCCCCTATCTTCCCCCTAAACAGCCTGACACTGGGAAGTAAGGAGTGTTTGCAAACCCCACGTGCCGAGCCCACTAGGACGTCGGCACTGCACTAATCGCAGGCAGCGAGACGTTTTCTCGATGCGCGGCTGCAGAGATCGGGAAATGTCTCGCTGCCTGTGATCAGCGCAGTGCCGACTTCCTGGCGGGCTCGGCACGTGGGGGAAGCTTGGTGTACTACTGCTTCTCCGTTCTCATGCAGCTAAGAAGAGAAGGGAATATGATCACTTATAAAAAAGGAACAAAGGTATTTATTTTTGTGATTGTGTGTGTTTTTTTTTTTATAGATAAATGCAAAACTTTTTTTTTATTTTATTTATATTTTAAACTGAATGTGTGTTGTGTGTTTTTTTTTTTTTTTTTGAATGGTGATCGTTTACAGTCAGTTTAAGGGATCCAAAGAGGCATTTCACTCACCTATGATGACTAGAGATTTACTACAAGCTTGTTTGGGAATCTCTGCGAGAATGTGACGTTAAATGGGTCGGGGGCCTTAATTTTGCCTGGATGCAGATTCAGGTCTATTCAAAAAATATGAATACTGGCAGCTAAAAAGTCAGCCAGGGGGCAGAAGATGAATGCAGGAACGGCACAAAGAAGAAAATATAATTGTCCTCGGTATGTAAACCGTGCCCCCCTAAATCTGTCTGAATTAAAAATAAAAAATGTAACTGGTATATATCTTCAGAGACTAAAATGGGTTTTACATTTAAAAAAGTAGCGTTGGAGTGAGATTGCTAATAAAGTGGTTATGTTCTGCACTAGTCCCGTGAGTATTACTACTCAATACTGCGGAGTGGAGACTCGGGGGGGAAACGGCTGACACTAGGGTTGGCAGGTGTAATGAGGCAGCGAATACACAGCGTAAGCTTTTTTTCTTTGATGTGCTGCAAACGGTACAACCAGCATATGACTCCATTGACTCTATTAATTCGTCATCAACTGGTGTCAGCTGCTGTACTCTGGTGTCTGCTTATTAAAGGATGAGATTTAGCTTAGGCTTAATTTCCACTGGTGTTTTTACAGCCACTGTTAGGCTTTTTTACAGCTTAAAAACGCCTGTCCATGTTTATTTTGAAAAAAATAAAAAAAATATTTTTTTTGGGAGCTGCAGCTTTAAAAATGCCGCGGTCGCGTTTTTGAGCGTTTTTTAACGTCTGGCGTTTTTACAGCTCTACTCTGGAGCTTCAGAACGCCCTGGTCCCGCGTTTTTTTTACAGCTCAAAAACGTCTATGCCACTTGCAGCTCAAAAACGCCTATGTGGGAATGAAGCCATAGAATAACATGGACAGGCGTTTTTTTAAGCTGTAAAAAACGCTCAAATGTGGCTGTAAAAACGCCAGTGGAAATGAGGCCTTAAGATAAACTCCAGGCAGATATTCTGTTATTGAGCCGACGTCTTGGTCTTGAAAGTAGATGGTAACTCTGGATGAAAATTCCTGAACAAAAATGTTTCCATCCACATGGAATTGGGGAGATCATCATTTGTAGCCCACTGGCTAATGCCCCGTACGCACGATCCGAAAATCATACGAAAAATGCCGCTTTCGAATCGATCGTACGATAATCGGATCGTTGGTACAGAGCTTCTGAGAGCCGATCAGGACAGTTCATCCGATTTTATTCAATCGGACATGCACGGAATTTTTTTTCGTACGATGCCAGATTGTACGATTTTCGTTTAATCAGTACAGCTGTCCGAAAATGCAATACAAATGCATTACAACACATGACATCCCTTCCGATTTTTTTTTTATTCTGCCGCACGAGAATTTTCGTGACTTTAGTAAACTCATCCGATTCGACGTGAGATTAGCATACAAAAAAAAACGAACGACCATTCGTCCGATAATCGGATCGTGTACTGGGCATCAGTCTATTACCAACGCTTGACTTTTTTTTTTTTTTTAACAAATACCCGTTCAGCCACTAACGGGTCCTCTTGAAGCTGACAGCAGCTCAGTGATATAAGATTAATTTGTTTAGCATTACATGTTGTGAAGTGAAGATTGAAAACAAACACTAAACGGGCCATGAGAGGCGGCACATCTGCCACCGATCGTGGGAGAGCATGGATGGATGCAAACGAGAAGATGCTTAATGCAGCATCGTCTGCCATCAGACTCTTCCCACCTCGGGGGAGCAGCCAGATCCAGATAATTTATGCTGAATTGCATCCCAGAATTTATTTACAGGTAGAATTTGGAAGAGTAAATATTTACCATGCAGGCTCTCGCAGATTGTATATTTTTACTGAGCGTCTTAAAGGACCACTTCAGATGGGACATAAAATCAATCCGGGAGCTGCAGAACGTGTCCAGGAAACATTACAGCTGTGCTAAAGTAATACACTGACGCAAAGATCGAAGCATAAAACAAACCTAAATTCAAGCTCCTTAAAAAAAAAAAAAAAACTAAATGCATAAGTGAGTGATGTATGGGAATGGTTATTTGAATATCTTTTGTCATCCGGGCACCCTGGCCAGATAGTACAGTCAGGTCCTTGACTCCAGTAAAAAAAAAAAAAGGGGGGGGGGTGTAGTTATGGTGAAAACTGTAATCAAGGATACCAGAAACCATAAGTCTTGGATGGGATAGTAGGGCAAGGGAGGGGTAAAGTCATACGCTGGGTGACGATGACAATGACGACGACTAGTAGTCCATAGCTCAGGGCAGGCCTCTTGAGAGAAGCGGAAGAGGCGCCTTCTTTGTTCCATTAAATAATAAAATGTCTGCACAAAGATTAAAAACACTCACATTGAGGTATGTGTCAGGATGGAGGAGTAGTCCTGCTGTGTCTCTATGCATGCTGGTTTGGTTGGCTGTGCTGCTCGTTTCCCTGTAGGAGCCGGTGTCTTGTCGAGCTGATTCCTCCATCGGATAGGTTCCTGCCTCGACTGCGCAGGCGTGGCACATGCGCAGTAGGAGGCCACAGATATCCCTGTGCCTCAACAGCTGATTGTCAGCTTGGACGAGCGCGCTCCCGATGCCTGATTATACACTGCACTCTATAGTATACGCCGCTCTACACAGCAAGGAGCGGATGGGATATTGAGCAGTGCTTTTTTGATAAGTTATCCACGCCTCTCTATACAGCAAAGGGCGAATGTGAGACATCTATTTTATTGAGAAAACTATCCCCCAAAAAGGCACTGGTCAATATCACATCCGATATTGAGCGCCGTGTTTTACCAAGCATCGGCGACCTCTATAATCGGGCATCGGGAGCGAGTGCGTCTACGGCTGTTCTCGCTCTGAGATTTCCGTCGCCTCGGATTGCACCTGCGCACTCTGGAGGGAACCAGCTTGATAGGAGGAACCAGCTCGGCAGAACACCGGTTGTGTGTGGTGGTGAGAGGCTGGAACACACGTGGACTGTAGCTGCGTGTGATGCTTCCAAGCGTGCGCTCCTTTCTCACGCCACTGTAGCCCACATGCATTCCAGCCCTGGACACACACCTGCTGATTGGACAAAAAGCAGCAGCAGCACACTAAAGTCATCCCTCTGTCCCTAATTGGTTCCTTGTTTTTCTTTTTCTTCCTCTTCCTCACCATTCCACCAACTGACAGCAATGGATCACTATTCCTCCCAGGGTTTGACAAATTTGCTTGGAATCTAGGAGCCAGATAAAAAAGTTAGGAGCCAGAAAATGCACCCCGTCTCGACTAGCTTGCGCGCAGAAGCGAACACATACGTGAGCAGCACCTGCATATGTAAATGGTGTTCAAACCACACATGTGCGGTATCGCCGCGATTGGTAGAGCGAGAGCAATAATTCTAGACCTAGACCTCCTCTGTAACTCAACATGCAGCCTGTAGATTTTTTTTTAAACGTCGCCTATGAAGATTTTAAAGGGTAAAAGTTTGTCGGCATTCCACGAGCGGACGCAATTTTGACACGTGACATGTTGGGTATGAATTTACTCGGCGTAACATTATCTTTCATAATATTTTAAAAAAATGGGGATAACTTTACTGTTGTCTTACACTTTTTTTAATAAAAAAAAATATATATATTTTTCCCCCAAAAAAGTGCGCTTGTAAGACCGCTGCGCAAATAAGGCGTGACAGAAAGTATTGCAACGATCGCCATTTTATTCTCTAGGGTGTTAGGATAAAAAATATATATAATGTTTGGGGGTTCTAGTTAGAGGGAAGAATATGGCAGTGAAAATAGTGAAAAATTACATTAGAATTGCTGTTTAACTTGTAATGCTTAACTTGTAATACCAACGGCTCACCACCAGATGGCGCCAGCTCACAAAAAAAACAGGCCAGGACGCTATTTCCTGGCGACCGGGATTTGTTGAGCTCTGATTCCTCCTTTTAAAACCAATGTTGGGACATTTTCTACCCTCACTAGCCACAGTCTCCCCCCCCCCCCCCCTCAAAGTCTGAAGTACAGTAAACTAGCCCTTTGCTTGGAAAGTTTGGAGACCCCTGATTTGGGACATTACAGGAGGTTGATATCAAGAGTTCCCATGCTTGCACTAGTTAACCTGCAAGTTACTCTGGCATTTAATTTTCCCGACATTGTTGTCTTTTGTATTAAAAAGTATCCTGTACTCTTTTTGTATTGCTTTCTGTGTTTGAAATACCCGGTGATCCTGCCAGTTCTCCTGCTTTCCTATTTCAAACTGACCACGCCAGGGCATGGAAGCACATCCCACCTGGTGTGGTCAGATTACTTCTTTGCATTCTACCTAGTACAGCCTGCCAGAAATCCAGTGGTTAGAATGTGCTGACACGCCCTCCTTCACAGTTGCTCACTGGGAAGATCAGTGTAATGCTGTTTCTCTGCCTTCTGCTAACCCCCCCCCCAGTCTTGCGGTCTCCACCCCCAACTCTCTAAGCCTCTTGTGCAGCTGAGAACAGAGGTCAGAACCACTTAAATATTGGTGTCTGGACTCTGGAGGACATATTTTTTTTTTCTGCAGCCGATGATGGCACCGGCACATGTGCACCTTGCTGTGAATGGATGCCATGCTGTCCCTTCATATTTCTGTGACGCTCATGCGCGGGGGTGATGTCATTGCAGCTCAACCATTCAAGTGGCCAAAACCTGTGAACCCAGGAGGAAGGCTGGTAACAGTGCACTGCTGTAGGGCTTTGTTTTAAGGGAAGTCATGATGGGCAAACCTACAATGCATACTGGCACATTATGACATTAACTTGCAGGGAACTGGATTTTTTTTTTTTTTTCTGAGTTTACTACCACTTTAAGGGGAAATCTAAAAAGTTGACTTTAATGTTCAGCCTCTTTTGGGAGAGAAGAGAAATGGCCAGTGCTTTCAAGTTTCGGGGAGCGTTTGACTCGCTACCATTCTTTCCATGTGACATTTATGCTTGGTTATTTGCCATTTTGGCACCCTGCGCTGTTATAGAGAAACTGTGTAAACTCTGACTAGTATTGACCTTTGTTCACTTTTCCTAAATTTCAGCTCCCCTATATACCAATAAAGCATTAGTGTACTTTTGCAAAAATAAAACCGCTTTTCATTAATTCTACACAGGCTTGCTTTACTATCTTCATAGCTGTTGAAAAACGCTTATCCGTTACTTCCTGGACACACTTTGGGTCATGACACAGGAAGGAGTTGACCAGCTGATCTCATTAGCACACACCCTGCATCATCTACCCTCAGCTGGTCAACTCCTTCCTGTGTCATGACCCAAAGTCTGTCCAGGAAGTAAGGCAGAAGTAATGGAGCAGCGTTTTTTAAATTGCTTTGAAGCGTGAGGCAAGAGTTTTGTAGTATAAATAAAAATCAGTTTCTATTTTTTGCAAAATAAGTACATTCATGCTATATTGGTACATTGGGGTGCTGTAATTTTGTGTGTGGGGGGAGGTGAACGTAGCATTTAAAGCAAAGCACCACCCAAAAGGGTAAGTTTGGCTTATTTGCGCCCCCAAAAGGAGCCAAATGTGTTTTTTCACAGGTACCTGTCCCCACTTCAGGGAGATCTGGCTGCGGTGAGGTCCCCCGGATTAAAAAAATGCAATCTGAGTGGAAGACCCTCCCGCCCCCCCCCCCCCAACTGTCATCTGGGACATGTCGCAGGTCCCAGACGACTGCCAGACCAGTCAGGATACGCAGCATGACTCGCACAGTGGGCATCTGGCAGTCGCAACCGGGTGCCCACAGTTGAAATGCCAGGGAGAGAAGTGATGGCTTGGGTGAGCACATTGCTTGATCGTGGGACAGGCGCGCGCGCGCGTGTGTGTTTGTGTGTGTTAAGTCGCCAGCTCCGCATTTTTGAAGCTGCTGACGTTTAGTTGGCATAGGAACAACTGAAGCTCCTTTTTTAAACTTGCACACTTTTCTTGCTCACGCTAACCAGAGCTTGGCTGAGGTATATATGAGCTGTCAGCTTTAGTGTGGACCTGTTGTATTGCTGTGTCTAGGAAAAGCACATGTTCAGTTTTCAGTGCCCACATGGTCATTTTTAACTGTGCAGCTTCTGCCATAAACATAAATGTCGCTTTTTAAAGGTTGCTGAGTTGTGTGTTCACGAGTTCATAAAACATACCAAAATGTGTTATTCATCTCGGTTCTGGTTATGAGTTGTAATGATTGTGACTCACAGCTGTTATGCACAAACAGGTTTTTAGAATTTTATGTGGGGGTCTCCATTTTTATGCCCGTAGAAATCCCTAGATCTCAGATTTAGTACCCCGGTCTGAGCAGAGGCAAGCGGTGTTTACGCCTTTTGTAGCTGGTGGTCTGTGCGCTGCTGCCCATTCAACTCTATTGGCCATAGAGAATGATTTTTCCTGACATTCATCTCCTGCACTTTGATTCACTCCAGTATGCAAGTTCTGGATATTATATATTTTAAAAACTTCTATATATATATATATATATATATATATATATATATATATATATATATATATATATATATACAGTTAGTGTGTGTATATAATTTTTTTTTTTTTTTTTTTTTTTGGTTCTATTTTTGTATAGATCATTTTCTGTGTTACGCCTATAGGGCTGCTTCTAAAAAGTTCACAACTAGTTTAGCTGGATAGTGTCATCACCCTTACATATGATCAATGTTATCCCAGCAATGCAAGACCTGACCGGTTTGGTGTGTGCGTAGCCTCCCTTGAATTTAAAGATTGATATTGCCCTTGTATTAAAGGAGTAACTTTAAGGTTCACCTATAATTTAGCAATACATTTTGTAAAAGAAGGGAGGTAGGCTTTGTATTTTGGATCTGCCTGTGATGAAGACTTTGCAGTTATGTGCCAGTATCATATTTTTTTTTTTTTTTTTTTTTTTTTACCTCCTCCACATGAGGAATTCAGCTGTGAGCATCGTATTTTAGGTTTTTCCAATCGTTTTGCTGAAGAGGATCTAAATCCAACCCCCCCCCCACTTCGCTCTTTTCACCCGGTCATGTACCGCCATCTTCTATGACTTCAGTGAAGGGACCAGGGAGTCCTAGTCTGTCCCGCCTTCGCCCAATCATAGAAACATATTCTCATTGCATGATGGGAATTGTACTTCAATTTAGCAGCGCTGAACAGCATAAAGTTACAAAGCCACTTCTTGATCTCTCTTCATGGTGCTTGGCCATAGCTGCTTTTCCCTTAAAGCGGGAGTTCACCCATAAAACAGTTTTTCCCCTTAGATGGATGCTAGCTGGATGCTCGTTTTGTCTAGGGGAATTGACTAGTTGTTTTAAAATATGAGCAGTACTTACCGTTTTCGAGATGCATCTTCTCCGTCGCTTCCGGGTATGGGTCTTCGGGAGCGGGCGTTCCTTCTTGATTGACAGTCTTCCGAGAGGCTTCCGACGGTCGCATCCATCGCGTCACTCGTAGCCGAAAGAAGCCGAACATCGGTGCGGCTCTATACTGCGCCTGCGCACCGACGTTCGGCTTCTTTCGAAAAATCGTGACGCGATGGATGCGACCGTCGGAAGCCTCTCGGAAGACTGTCAATCAAAACGCCCAGTCCCGCAGCCCATACCCGGAAGCGGCGGAGAAGATGCATCTCGTAAACGGTAAGTACGGCTCATATTTTAAAACAACTAGCCAATTCCCCTAGACAAAACGAGCATTAAGCTAAGGGGAAAATGTGTCATGTACGGGTGAACCCCCGCTTTAATTTGGCGATGATTTCATGGTAATTTAAGAATTTGTGTGTGTGTGTGTGTGTGTGTGTGTGTGTGTGTGGTTGTGGGGGGGGGGGGGGGGGGTTTATCCTGAAACCACCTGTATACTAGCCCCAAATGGCAGGTGATATTAAAGGCTTTTAAGTCCCTTATTTTTTGGGGTATAGCGCGCACCCCTAATGTAGACCCGAAATCCTGTAAAAAACATTTTACTACTTAGTTTTGGCGTCCATCGGCGGCCTCGTCCGGTCCCGCGTCCGTCTGCGGCCTCAGTGGTGTCGAATCCCCAAGCTCAGTTTGAACGCCTGCGCCGACATATACCGAGCGCAGTACACTCGGGTATATTCGGCCACGCTCGGCTTCTCACGCATAAACATCAGAGCGTGACTACGAACGAAGCGAAGCCGAGCCTGGCCGAGTGTACTGCGCTTGGTATATGTCGGCGCAGGCATTCAAACTGAGCGTGGGTATCGGCGTATATCGCGCACCCACGATTTTCCCCTTATTTTAAGGGGAAAAAAGTGGGCGGTATACGCCGATAAATACGGTACTTTATAGCAGGGCTCGACAAATCCCGGTCGCCATGGCGACTAGAAATGGCCTCCTGGCGACTTGGCTTGGAAGGTGGGCACAAAATTATATTTATATTTATATATATATATAATATATATATATATATATATATATATAAAGTCCCCAGCTCTTCCTTGTGTGAGCTGGCGCCATCTGGTGGTGGCCGTTGGTATTACAAGTTTAGCATTACAAGTTAAACAGCAATTCTAATGTCATTTTTCACTATTTTCACTGCCATCTTCTTCCCTCTAATTAGAACCCCCAAACATTATATATATTTTTTTATCCTAACACCCTAGAGAATGGCGTCAAACTTTTACCCTTTAAAATCTTTTAAAATCTTCATAGACGACGTTTAAAAAAATCTACAGGTTGCATGTTTTGACTTAGAGGAGGTCTAGGGCTAGAATTATTGCTCTCGCTCTACCAATCGCGGCGATACCTCACATGTGTGGTTTGAACACCGTTTACATATGCGGGCGCTTCTCACGTATGTGTTCGCTTCTGCGCACGAGCTCTTCGGGACGGGGTGCATTTTCTGGCTCCTAACTTTGTTAGCTGGCTCCTAGATTCCAAGCAAATTTGTCAAACCCTGGTATGGGGTATTATGTATTAGTATGGGGTATTTTGTATTGGTATGGGGCAGGGGTTGACAAGTTTGCTTGGAATCTAGGAGCCAGCTAAAAAAGTTAGAAGCCAGAAAACGCGCCCCGTCCCGACGAGCTTGCGCGCAGAAGCGAACACATACGTGAGCAGCGACCGCATATGTAAACGGTGTTCAAACCACACATGTAAGGTATCGCTGCGATTGGTAGAGCGAGAGCAATAATTCTAGCCCTAGACCTCCTCTGTAACTCAAAACATGCAACCTGTAGAGTTTTTTAAACGTCGCCTATGGAGATTTTAAAGGGTAAAAGTTTGACGCCATTCCACGAGCGGACGTAATTTTGAAGCGTGACATGTTGGGTATCAATTTACTTGGCGTAACATTATCTTTCATAATATTAAAAAAAATGGGGATAATTTTACTGTTGTCTTATTTTTTAATTAAAAAAAGTGTAATTTTTTCCCCAAAAAAGTGTGCTTGCAAGACTGCTGCGCAAATATGGCATGACAGAAAGTATTGCAACGATCGCCATTTTATTCTCTAGGGTGTTAGGATAAAAAATATATATAATGTTTGGGGGCTCTAATTAGAGGGAAGAAGATGGCAGTGAAAAATTACATTAGAATTGCTGTTTAACTTGTAATACCAATGGCCACCACCAGATGGCGCCGGCTTACACATCTGGTGGTAATAACTTGTAATACCAACGGCTCACCACCAGATGGTGCCAGCTCACAAAAAAACCCTATTTCTAGTCGCCATGGCGACCTGGCGCCCGGCATTTGTCGAGCCCTGGGTATGGGGTATTATGTATTGGTATGGGGTATTATGTATTGGTATGGGGTATTATGTATTGGTATGGGGTATTATGTATTGGTATGGGGTATTATGTATTGGTATGGGGTATTATGTATTAGGTATGGGGTATTAGGTATGGGGTATTGGGTATGGGGTATTGGGTATTATTATTATTATTATTATTATTATTATTATATATTGGTATGGGTGGTGGAATGGCGTCACTCGGTGGTGGAATGGCGTCCTCACTCAGTGGTGGAATAGCCATTCCACCACCGATTGCTCAGCGCTGAGATAAAAGGAAACTATGGAACGTTTACCTTTTAGATCAGGGGTTTCTAAACAAAGGGCTTGTCCCTCATTATTGGTATCAGTGGAAGAAATGGCGCCCACAGGGCCTGATAAAGTTGCGCATAGGGCTGCATCTGGCCCCCGGGCTGCAGCTTGGAGACCACTGTTTTTTTTAGATCAAAGTGACAAACTTGGGTCTGTAAACGAGGTCAGTTTAACCACTTTAAGACTAAGCCTCTTTCTGTTGCTTACAAGTTAAAATCTGTATTTGCTGCTAGAAAATAACTTGGGGACCCCCAAATATTAATAGATTTATATAGCTTTTTTTTTTTAGCTTACACAGTGCTTGTGGAGACCATTCTGTGCACCTCGCCCATTGAACTTTTATGTATGTGCATATATATTATATAATTTTTATATTTTAGCAGAGACCATAGAGAATACAATGGCAGTCATAGCAATATTTTATGTAATGCTGTATTTGCGCTACATACACTTTTTAATGAAAAAAAAAAAACCGGTAAAGTTCCTCCGAGAATCATGATCTTTATTCAAAACAGATCGTTCTAATTTTTTCCAGAATCGTGCAGCTCTGCTTTCTTATCTATTTATTAATGCTGGCAACATAAGGATTTAAAAAAATTTGGGGGGTAACCGATGAAGAGGGGCCTGGAGCAACAGCGTGCTGTCCACTTTCAGATAAGTCTCGGTGGCTAATTCACTGCAAGATCACTTTTATGGGGCCTCTCCCGCCGCACTTCGGTGGTCTATGCCACTTACTGGAGGGCTTTCACACTGGAGCGTTGCGCTAGCAGGACGGTAAAAAAATTCTTTCCTGGGCCGTGGACTTGGGCTAGCAGGACGAGGGACGAAGATGGATGGGGACAGTGTGGGCTTTGATTGCATGTTGTAACGGGAGTGACTTTTGGGCACAGATTGAGCCAGGAGATGGGGGACACATGTTGGATTGTTTTGGCGTGGACAGTGATCTACAGTATATTCCTTAATGCCTGCAAAGAATATTCTATGACTCATCTCTCTGGATAGCCTAGTGACATGTTAAATAAGGCTGGCTCTTGCAAGGCCTTCCATTGTGTGAGGCTGTTGAGATGCTAACTAAGACTGCTTATGTGGATTGAAACTAAGAGTCAGGCTGGCTCCTAGACCCTCCCATTATGTATACTGTTTGTGTGATAACACTGTCTAAAGCCTAGTGATGCTCAGAGGTGTGAATAGGTGTCAAGCTGTATGCGGAGACGCAGCGTCTGCCTAGGGAACTCAGTGTGTGATGATGTTTTGTTTGTTATGCTGTTAATGAAGGAATGTTTAGTAATTAGCCTTAGTGTGTGATTAGGGGAGTGGAGATCTCATTGTTGCTTTAATGCCTTGTACTGTATTTAAAGCTGAGAAGAAACCATTAAAGGGTCATTACATTTGAAACCAGAAGCACAGAGCTGTGTGTCTCGTGCCTGGGGGGGAATTCTTATGGATCGGGTCCTGTTGGTTGGAGTGTCAATAAGCTGTCTTGGATGGGATGGAAGGTCGTAAACGGTGGTGACCATTACAATGTAAGTCGCACATATTGGATTAGAATGCGATGCATACTAGCCCATTATGCTTTTACTTTGCTGGGGGTAAAAAAGAGGAAGTAAAACCCATCAGGTCTGTGACTAAACTATGCTGCTTAACTGCAGTAGATAAGTGTGGTCACAAACCTGCAGAGCTGGGCAGATCACAAAACTGGTTGAAGTGAATGCAAAACAAAGTTCCTTCATACTGGGGGGTCAGTAAGCTGACTGCGGGGAGTCGGCAGGTGGATCGTGACCACAACTCTGCCTGGAGACGCTGTTGGAGGTGGGACGGAGGACACTACAGTGGGAGGGGTCAGAGGACACTATTGATCTCAGTTTCCTATCGCTCTCGGAAATCCTCAATGTTTTTACTACTTTTTGGAAAAGCAACAGGTTTGGAAATATCAATTTTTTATTTTATTTTTTTAGTTCCCCTTGCTTTGCAGATCTAAACGTGACAAAGCTGTTCTTTTGGCTGCGGTTTTATTCATACCGACCTTTTAAATGTTAAGTGATTCCTGTCATGCAAAACAAAGATCAAGGGTATTTCTGTGTGCGTCCACCAACATCCGTACAAATAATAATCTACGGACATCGCTTCATTGCCTCTGTTTTTCTTAATAATTTGAACATCCGACACTTTGAATATTTTGAAAGGACAACTTTATTGTCGAGGCCAGAAGTGTGCGGTGCCTTGGCACCTGTAAATACATTTCTTCTGACAGTGTCTGGGTGAAACATTCATTAAATGCCTCTGTGTCACTCAGAAGCAAAATGCACTTTGTTTTCTTGTTTGCACGCCTTTTAAATAAAAAAAATAAAATATGCCGTTTGGTTGTAGGTGCTTCTCGGTTGCTTTAACTTCATTTTCAGTTGCTTTAACAACTTGCCTATGGGGCACTTTCACCCCCTTCTTGCCCAGGCCAATGTTCAGCTTTCAGTGCTGTTGCACTTAGAATGACAATTGTGTGGTCATGCAACACTGTACACATGACATTTTTATATATATATAAAAATATGTATGTGTGTGTGTGTGTATATATGTGTATATGTGTATATGTATATATATGTATATATATATATATGTGTGTGTGTGTGTGTGTGTGTGTGTGTATATATATATATATATATATATATATATATATATATATATATATATATATATATATATATATATATTCATATATCCTTTTTTTTTTACTTCTTTTGGTGGTATTTAACCACTAAGGACCCGGACACTTTTTGCGGTTGGCCACTGTGTCGCTTTAACGAACAATTGCGCGGTCGTGCGACGTGGCTCCCAAACAAAATTGGCGTCTTTTTTTTTTTCCCCCACAAATGGAGCTTGTTTTCGGTGGTATTTGATCACCTCTGCGGTTTTTATTTTTTGCGCTATAAACAAAAATAGAGCGACAATTTTGAAAAAAAATATGCAATATTTTTTACTTTTTGCTATAATAAATATCCCCAAAAAATATATAACATATATTATTTTTTTCCCTCAATTTAGGCCGATATTCTTCTACATATTTTTGGTAAAAAACCTCTAAGCGTTTAATTGGTTTGCGCAAAAGTTATAGCAATTACAAAATGGGGGATAGTTTTATGGCATTTTTTTATTTACTTTTTTACTAGTAATGGTGGTGATCAGCGAGAGAGATATTAAAATTATATATATTTTTTTACTAAAATAAATCAAATGTTGGGGGGTATTTTGTAAATAAGTAGTTTTTCTTCTTTTACTAATGTGCGCTGATGGGGAGGCACTGTTGTTGCACTAATAATATTCAGGACACTGATCAGTTCTCTGATTATCAGATGTCCCCTGTGTGGGTTTGCCAGTTTTTGTCTCTCCCCACGTGCTGTGCCAGTGTGAGGGGAGGATTGCTGATAACAGGCAAATCCTGTTTACATCTGTGATGAGCTGTTTTGAACACAGCTGATAACATGGTAAAGAGCCTCTGTGATTGGCTCTTTACCCTGATTTGCGATCAGCTGCACTCTGCAGTCTGTTCCAATTTTATCTTTATCTGCTGGCTGAAAGTGGCAAACATTAATAATAATAATAATTGTATAATAATAATTATTTTTATATATATATATATATATATATATTATACATTTTTTTTTTTATTTTTTTTTTTTTGTTCTGTACCATGTCTTTGTGTACGGGCAGTCCTGGTAGGTGAAGGTTTGCTTTCCTCAAGTCGGAGCCGACCCACGAATAGGTGGTGTTAAAATGACTGATGGCAAAATAATCAAGCAGCAGAAGAGGTGGTAGAAGCACAGATCCAAAATTGGATAAAACAAACGGGGAGATTCTTCCACTGCAAGTCCACAAATGCATCTTCCTCCCCAGAAGAGAGAACAGTGAGCAGCACAGTAGTGACCTCATGGAGTGTCACTCCAAATCTGGTGAGACCAGCAGTCAGAGGTAGCAGTGCCTAAGGCACGTGTGAAAGGAAAGAAAATCGCCTGATTCCCCTATAATCGCATTAATTGTTGATGGGCAAATGCTACTCGCAGAGCTATTTTGTTCTGCCCATGAGGAGCCTTCTGTACATGCAGAACACAATGATTACTGTTGGCGGCTAAAGCCACTGGCAGTAATCGCATGCCAAAATGAA
Organism: Rana temporaria; assembly: GCF_905171775.1. Classification (NCBI taxonomy): domain Eukaryota; kingdom Metazoa; phylum Chordata; class Amphibia; order Anura; family Ranidae; genus Rana; species Rana temporaria. Next base: position 386,182,584 of record NC_053491.1, read on the forward strand.
ATCCAACAAGCTGGTTATACTGAAGTTGATCGATAGATCGACTCTAGTATGACCAGCCTGCTCATGCACTGATCGAATCTCGACTGAGTTTCGAGCCATTTATGGTACGCTCAAAATGTTCCTAAACTACAGATATACCTATGGGGCTCAAGACCCAGACAATGCACTGCTCTTTTTGAGGCAAAACGAAAAAAACTACATTACGCACAATTTCTAGATGGTCCCCTACAGTCATCAAATCTTGACCCCACCCCCCCCCCCTTTTTCTTTTTTTTTTTATAAATATTGTATTTATTTGATGTGAGGAAATAAAAGGGCAGCAGCACACCGACGACATGACCAATGTTCGCTAGTTTAATATACAGACAACTACAACAGTCCCGCCTGAGATCGATACCCCTAATGCGTTTCGCCCAACAGGGCTTAGTGGTAGAGTTGCTACAACTAAACCCTATTGGGTGAAACATGCTGGTGTAAGTGGCCTGTGGAATAAATTGTTGAACTTTTTGATGTAGTCATTGTGCCGCTGTCCTTCGTTTTCTCTGTGTGTTTGGCGCATGGAGGGCATTGTTTCAAACCTGCCATTCAGGGGACACCCTGAGAGCAGCAAGCTTTGAAAGCAGATGGCTTTTTATTTCTACAAACCGTTTGTACATATGCTTTTTTATGTTCTTATCTGTGCTTTCATGAAATAAGTTGTTGTATTTTGGGTTTACTGGTTTTATTTGTAAATACACTAGTATTTGATCTTTACCATTTTTCTTATTTATTTTTTCTTCTTTAATTTTTTCAGATCTGGAACATCAAGCAGATGATTAAGTTAACGCAAGAGCACATTGAAGCCCTCTTAGATAAATTTGGAGGCGAGCACAATCCCCCTTCAATTTACGTAGAGGTAGGTTTCTGTGAATTAATTTTGTAGTCTGTTTTGATTCAGAAAATACATGGAGAGCATTCTCAGCTGTGTGTCTCCTGAGGGAGCTGAGTGGACAAGTAGTGGGGTGTTTTAAATAACAAAAAAAAAAACAGAGAATGCATTAAAGCGGTAGTAAACCCGCTGACTTTTTTTTTTTTTCTTTACACCTGGAAGGGAAAAGGCATTTATGAGCTAGTATGCACCGCATACTAGCTCATTATGAAATGCTTACCTTGGCACGGGGCATCGGTGTCCCTCCCGGTTCATGCCGAGGCATCTGACATTTCGCCTCGGGTATTACGGCTCCAGCGCTGTGAGTGGCTGGAGCCGCAATGTCGTCACTCCCGCACGTGGGAGACTTCTTTCCGGCAAGGTCCAGCGGCTGCCGGGCCTTAAAGCGGGGGTTCACCCTTAGAGGGCACTTTTCCCCCTTAGATTCCTGCTCGTTTTTACTAGGGGAATCGGCTATTTATTTTAAAATATGTGCAGTACTTACCCGTTTACGAGATGCATCCTCTCCGTCGCTTCCGGAATGGGCGTTCCTTCTTGACAGTCTTCCGAGAGGCTTCCGACGGTCGCATCCATCGCGTCACGATTTTCCGAAAGAAGCCGAACGTCGGTGCGCAGGCGCAGTATAGAGCCGCACCGACGTTCGGCTTCTTTCGGCTACGAGTGACGCGATAGATGCGACCGTCGGAAGCCTCTCGGAAGGCTGTCACTCAAGAAGGAACGCCCGCTCCCGAAGACCCATACCCGGAAGCGACGGAAGAAGATGCAGCTCGAAAACGGGTAAGTACTGCTCATATTTTAATACAAATAGCCGATTCCCCTAGACCGAACGAGCAGGAAGCTAAGGGGATAAAAAAATTTTTTTTACAAATGGGTGAACTCCCACTTTAAGCCGAAAATCCCCTGTGCGCACACGCCGCTGCATTCAGCGGCTCATTGCGAGGGGCATTTTTTTTTACCTACAGGGTAATCCTTATAGGCTTACCTGTAGGTAAAAGTGAAAAAAAAAAACTTTACAACCACTTTAAGTTTAAAAAAAAAAAAAAGAATCGTTTTAGCCCAGGCTTAAACTTAAACTTCAGTGTGATTTGCACTACCATTTACATTGCATCTTGTGACTTCATTTTAACAGAAGTCACAAATCGCAGTGAAATTGGTAAAACGAGGTTCAGGAACCTTTCTTTTAATTGCTTCAATATGAACTGTTCCATTGCCGGCAACGGGGTGCGGCGTGTCATGACAAGTTCCATCAGTGTGAATGGGGGCTCAGAACCACTTTAAAGCGGATGTGCGCTGAGAAAAAAATATTAAAAGCCAGCAGCTACAAATACTGCCGCTGCTGACTTTTAATATCGGCACACTTACCTGTCCTGGAGTCCAGCGCCGTCTGCAGCAGAAGACGAGTGATCGCTCATCACTCTGCTGCCCCCCTGCCATCCTCGGGGAGGGAACCAGGAAGTGAAGAGCTCCGGCTTCACTGCCCGGTTCCCTACGGCGCATGCACGAGTTGCACTACGCCTGCCGATTGGCTCCCGCTGTGTATTGGGAGCTGAGTGTTCCCAGAACACATCTTTGGGACGGGAGGTAACATCATGCCCGCAGTTTACCCGAGACAGTGTGGCCGGAAGTGGGTGCAAATACCTGTCTTTAGACAGGTATCTGCACCCCTCTCCCCCCTGAAAGGTGTCAAATGTGACACCGGTGGGGGGGAGGGTTCTGATCAGCGGGAGTTCCATTTTAGGGTGGAGCTCCGCTTTAAACGACCGTGGAATAGATTTGCTAAAACTGGTGCACTTAGAAGCCGATTGACTACCATGCACAGCTGCACCAGAATGAGTGAGTTTGGGGCGGAGTAACTTCACTGGCCTTCAGCGTCCTCACATTAACGCAATAGAACACCTTTGGGATGAATTGGAGCAAAGCCTGCGAGCCAGGCCTCATCGTCCACATCAGTGCCTGACCCTTTACAGATGCGCTTCTGGAAGAACGGTCAAACATTCTCATAGACACACTCCTAAAATATTGTGGACAGCCTTCCCAGAAGAGTTGAAGCTGTTCTAGCTGCAAAGGGTGGGACAACTCAATATCGACTACGGACCAAGACTGGAATGCCATTAAAGTGCATGTGCGTATAAAGGCAGGCGTCTCAATACTTTTGGTAATATAATGCATCTCTTCTCTGTAGGCACTGGGCAGCCAGTTGAAGTATAAGGGAATAAAGGGGATGTTTTTGCTCCTCTTGCACACTATCACTTCAGGACTATGGTGAAACCATTAAACCAATGAGCATCTGAGGATCATAACAAAGGGAGCAGATTGCGAGCTGAAGTAGAATCTGTAAACCTGATTTCCATCAGAGAAGCTGAGCTATTCATCGAGAGAAGTCCAGACTACTCCGTGTATTTGGGTGGTGTCCGATCTTGGCCTCTACGGCCTACAGCATAAACCAATGACAGTAAATGCTTGTGCAGTATGGACTTTCTGGTGCTCACCAACAGGCAGGGAGGTAGGTCTTTAAACCGAAAGGGGAAAAAATATTTTATTTTAACTCCCTTGCGTATTATTAAAAAATTGCTCATATCTAACCTAAAATTCAAACTGAAAATAAGAGTTCCTTTCTACGAAGACGTAGATTTGTAATCTTGTTTTCCCTCGTCTCCTTGCCTCCAGATGTGTTTATCCATAACCAGTCTTAAGTTGTCACCAGTCCAGAATGAATACGTCCTTCGCTAATACCGCTCTGTGTTGTGTAAACTGAATCAGGCACTTTTCATAAACATACTGTGCTTCTGAACTTGCGGCTTGCTCTTTTTATGTTTCTCTCCTCCTCCTGGGCAGCTTGCCTATCTACATGTTTACTGTACCCAATCTCCTCCCTATTTGAGATGTAACCTAAAATTAAAGTAGAACTATAGACAAAGTGTGTGTGTGTGTGTGTGTGTGTGTGTGTGTGTGTGTGTGTGTGTGTGTGTGTGTGTGTGTGTGTGTGTGTGTGTGTGTGTGTGTGTGTGTGTGTGTGTGTGTGTGTGTGTGCGCACACAAAAATGTCCAGTGTGCATGAGGCCTTATTGTCGAAGCTTAAAGCGGTTCTCCACCCTAAAGTGGAGTCCCGCTGATCGGAACCCTCCCCCCTCCGGTGTCACATTTGACACCTTTCAGGGGGGAGGGGGGTGCAGATACCTGTCTAAAGACAGGTATTTGCACCCACTTCCGGCCCGGCATTCACGGGCAAAAGACGGGCATTCCGTCACATCCCGTCGCCCCCCCGTTGTGTGCTGGGAACACTCGGCTCCCAGCACACAGCGGGAGCCAATCAGCGGGCGCGGCGCGACTCGCGCATGTGCCGTAGGGAACCGGGCAGTGAAGCTGCAGCGCTTCACTTCCTGGTTCCCTCAGCGTGGATGGAGGGGGGAGCAGCAGAGAGACGAGCAATCGCTCGTCCTCTGCTGCGATCGGCGCTGGACTCCAGGACAGGTAAGTGTCCTAACATTAAAAGTCAGCAGCTGCAGTATTTGTAGCTGCTGGCTTTTAATATTTTTTTTCCCATGGCACATCCGCTTTAACCACTTGCTTTCTGGGCACTTAAGCCCCCTCCTGCCCAGACCAATTTTCAGCTTTCAGCGCTGTTGCACTTCTTTTTTGGTAAAAAAATACAGATTTAAAAAAAAAAAAAAATATATATATATATTCATTTTCTTACTTCATTGATGTACACTGATGGGTGGCAGTGGTGGGCATTTAGAGGTCGCACTGTGGCAGGGGGTATTTTTGGGCACCGTGGAGGCAGATGTGCCTCCTTCCTCTTCGGGACCAATGCTGGTGATCCTTCTTTTTTTATTTATTTTTTTATTTTTTTTCTTCTCACGCTGACAGCGCGAGAAGGAAAAAAAAAGCAGATTTTTACCAATCCTTTGTTTACATCATGTGATCAGCTGTCATTGGCTGACAGCTGATCACATGGTAAGGGGCTGGGACCGGCCCCTTACACGGATCTGTGATCCATTGAGTCTCGGTTGCGCGTGTAAAAGGAAAGACGTCTATTAACGTCCTCCCAGATTTTCAGGCCCGCGCTGTAGCCGTCATTTGACTATAGCGCGGGCTTCAAGCCGTTAATTGAACAAGCTGAAGTTAGAAGTTGTTTGGCTACCATGCACAGCTACACCAGATTCTACACTCCCAAGTTTTAGTAACTCAACCCCTATGTGTGTACACATACTACTATACAGCATTTCTACACCTACCTTTTAAAAAAAATTATATTTTTTGCAAAGTAAGAATTCTTTTAAAAAAAAATTATATTTTTAAATGTTTGTTTTCAGCAATTTACAAAATGCAAAGTGAGAAAAATCTAAATCAAATCAATATTTAGTGTGACTACTGTACTTTTTGGCTTCAAACCAGCATTCATTCTTCTAGGTACATTTGCACCCAGTTTTTTCAAGGAAATCTGTTGGTTGTTCCAAACATCTTTGAGAAATAACCACAGATTTTCTGTTGATGTAGGCTGCCTCAAATCATTCTGTCTCCATGTAATCCCAGACAGACTCAATGATGAGATCAGGGCTCACAGGGCCAAACCATCATTTCCAGGACTCTTTTTGTTCTTCTTTACACCGAGGATAGTTCTTAAAGGGGTTGTAAAGGTACAATTTTTTTTTTCTTTTGCCAAATGGCTTCCTTTACCTTAGTGTAGTCCTCCTTCACTTACCTCATCCTTCGATTTTTGCTTTTAAATGTCGTTATTTCTTCTGAGAAATCCTCACTTCCTCTTCTTCTGTCTGTAACTCCACACAGTAATGCAAGGCTTTCTCTCTGGTGTGGAGTGTCATGCTCGCCCCCTCCCTTGGACTACTGGAGAGTCAGGGCGCCCACTAACGCACAGCTCCTTTCTCTATCTGCAATGTAGAGAGCGTCCTGACTCTCCTGTAGTCCAGGGAGGGCCATCACCAAACTCCACACCAGGGAGAAAGCCTTCCATTACTGTGTGTAGTTACAGACAGAAGAACAGGAAGTGAGGATTTCTCAGAAGAAATAAGGACATTTTAAAAGCAAAATGGAAGGATGAGGTAAGTGAAGGAGGACTGCACTAAGGTAAAGGAAGCTATTTAGGAAAAAATTGTACCCTTACAACCCCTTTAACCACTCAGCCCCGGACCATATTGCTGGTCAATGACCAGGCCACATTTTGCGATTTGGCCATGCGTCGCTTTAACTGACAATTGCGCAGTCGTGCAACGTGTCTCCCAACAAAATTGGCGTCCCCCTTTTTTTTTTTTTTTTTTTTTTTTTTTTTCACAAATCGAGCTTTCTTTTGGTGGTATTTGATCACCTCTGTGGTTTTTAGTTTTTGCGCTATAAACAAAAATAGAGCGACTTGAAAAAAATTAATATTTTCTACTTTTTGCTATAACACAAATCCCCAAAAAATATATAAAAAAAAACGTTTTTTTCCTCATTTTAGGCCGATACGTATTCTTCTACATATTTTTCGTAAAAAAAAAATTGCAATAATCGTTTGATTGGTTTGCGCAAAAGTTATAGCGTTTACAAACTAGGGGATAGTTTTATCGCATTTTTATTAAAATATTTTTTTTTTTTTTTTTTTACTAGTAATGGCGGTGATCAGCGATTTTTATCGGTACTGCGACATTATTGTGGACACTTCGGACACTTTTGACACATTTTTGGGACCATTGGCATTTTTATAGCGATCAGTGCTATAAAAATGCATTGATTACTATAAAAATGCCACTGGCAGGGAAGGGGGTCAAGTATGTTTCAGTTCTAACTGAAGGGGGGAGGGGGTGGAACTGACTTGGGGAAATGACTGATCGCTATTCATACATTGTATGAACAGGCGATCAGGCATTTCTCCCCCTGACAGGACCGGGGAGCTGTGTGTTTTTTTTCACACACAACTCCCGGTTCTCGCTCTGTAACGAGCGATCGCGGGTGCCCAGCGGTGATCGTGTCTGCCGGGCACACGCGTCGGGACCAGGGGTGCGCGCACGCGCCCCTATTGGCTGATTCGCGAGATGACGTAATATTACGTGATCTCGCGCAGCCGAGCCGACCTGCCGCCGTAAAACTGTGGCGGCTGGTCGTCAAGCGGTTAATGACATTGGCTGTATAATTGGGGTCGTTGTCCTGCTGCAGAGTAAATTTGGGGCCAATCGCACACCTCTGTGATGGTATGGCATGATGGATAAGTATCTGACTATATTTCTCATTTAGGACACCGTTGGTCTGGCGACTTTGAGTACCGTAGAAGCAGTGGTTGGCCAAGGAAACACAATGCAGCGGATGAAACTGGGAAGCAATGTGGAGGTTCTTTGCAAGTTTGGGGCTTCATTTCTGCAAATTTTAAGTTGGAGATTTGGTCCGGATCAATGATGAGAAATACTTACTTATCCATCATGCCATAGAATCGGGGAGGCGTGTGATTGGGCCCAAATTTAGTTTGCAGCTGGACAATAACCCTAAACTCGCAGCAAATATCATTTAAGAGCCATCTTCAGTGTAAAGAAAAACAAAATGAGTCTTGGAAGTGATGGTTTGGCCCCCACAGAACCCTGATCTCAACATTGAGTCTGTCTGGGATTACATGGAGATACAGGAGGATTTGAGGCAGCCTACATCCATAGAAGATCTGTGGTTAGTTGCCAGGATTTTTAGAACCATCTACCTTCTGAGTGCCTTCAAAAATTGTGCAAGTGTACCTAGAATTTGATGTTTTGAAGGCAAAGGGTGGTGACCCCAAATGTTGATTTGAATTTGATTTCTCTTCTATTCATTTACTTTCCATTTTGTTTTTTGTTTAAAAATAAACACCTAGCATGAGTCAGGTGGCGTTTTCCCTGTTGTGCACTGTGGTTCCTTCTACTGATCCCTACACGCCTTGAAGTCAGTAGCACCCAGAACTCTTGAAGGCAAGTGAAGATTTCCTTCACCACCTGCTGGACAGATGCCCTGTTGGAAATTGCCTGCAGTGCAGATCACTTAGAAATGGACTGCAGCACTCATCTGTATATTGTGACAGCCGATAAGTCTCCCCGCTGTCAGAATACAATGACAGTGGGAAGATTCCTCCATCCACCTAATATATGTGGAGGAGTGAATTGGGTCAGTTTCATTTAGGCTTTAAATATTATGAACTATCACCCATTTTTAAATGTATGTGAATGACATTCTTTAGTTGCACTGCCTTTTAGCCTTCTAAATATGCAATAGCATTTCATAAAAGTTTGGTAAGCCGTCTTTGTTGCATACATAGCAGGAAATGAGTGATTACCCTATTTTGACTGTTGGCCCGGAGCCACAAACCACAAAGGCTACTTGGGGCCTTCAGTAATTGCAGAGTGCAGGACAAGACCTTGAAATGTCAGACCAATGGACACGTTGGCATGGCTGTGGGTTGTTTCCTTCATCGTAAGCAGGGCCGTTTGAAGGAATTTGGGGGCCCCAAGCAAAATGGGGGGGGGGGGGGGCCCAAGCACGCAAAGCCTACGTTAGCGCTACACTAACTTTTTTACACCCATGTTTTTTTTTCCCCCCCCCCCCCCTCCCTAGTCCCTATGTTTTTCTATTCTCACCTCCCCTTCTTCCCTGTAGGCAGCTGCTGTAGCATGGCGGAGCACCTCTTCCTCCTGTCAGTCCGGTGTTGCATCATTATGGGTCCCCAGACCCCTCTCAGATAGTAGCCGGGTACTGCGCAGTACAGGAGATTCAGTTTCCTGTGAGCACTCGGTGTGCACTTCCTGTCAGTCTGGCCGGGAACAGGAAATTGAATCTCCTGTACCACGCGCGGTACCCGGCCCGACTGACGGGACTCCAGGAGGAAGGAAGAGGAGCTCGGCCACACTACAGCCTGGGAAGGGCAAGTCGGGGGGGCCCCAGGCCAGCTCGGGGGCCCCAAGCAATTGTTTGTTTTGCCTGTCCTGTAACGACGGGCCTGATCGTAAGTTTCCCCCCTTCACATGCCCAGCACAAGGGATTGTGGGCTAGTCTTGCAAGTTTTATATGTTTTACTACAGATTTGATGGGTAATTCCTGAGTGCCATTTCACACAACTGTTGGTTCATCTAGCTGACATTTAGGCTCCGTTCACATCTAGGCATTTCTTTTTTACATGCATTTTTTTTTTTTTGCAGCACTTTTGTACAGGCGTTTTGAAGTTCAAAAGGTCACCAATGTAAAAGAATTAAAATGCCTGCAATCTGCCAAAAAAGTTCATGTACTTTCTTGAGCGACTGGCGTTTTTTGCTTTAGTCGACAGGATGCTCAGATGTGAACAGGAGCCATTGAAATGAATGGGATTTGTCTTGTTGGGCATGTGCCTAGTGCTATATAAATCCTGTTGTGATGATAAGCAAGTACAGCGCTTGATCTGCATTGGGTGTCTATTCCAGCAGGTAGAACATTTTAGATGGATGCCGTCTTTAGCAGCTTGATTATGTGACATCACAAGATTGGGCCCTGTGAGCTTGCTCTTTTGATATCGAAGACCAGTCTGCAGGATTTGGGTCACGTTACTTGTATGCTCTGTTTTATGATATGCAAGCCTGTCGGGTGTCTCTATCTCGCCCCCCACCCCCCTTTTTTTTTTTTTTTTTTTACCTTCCAAATTTACAATGGCATTTATTGATTTGTTTGTGGTTTTCTCCCCACAGGCCTACGAGGAATACACAAGTAAACTTGATGCCCTTCAGCAGAGGGAACAACAGTTACTGGAGTCGATGGGGAATGGAACAGACTCGTCTTCATCCCTGTCCTCAGAAATGACACTATCTTCTGTACCGTCCTCCCTGTCTTTAGTACCCTCGTCCTTGTCCGTCCTGCAGAACCCCTCTGACCTTTCCCGTATTAACCCCAAATCTCCACAGAAACCTATTGTAAGAGTCTTCCTACCTAACAAACAGCGCACTGTGGTAAGTATGTCCTGTTTGCTAGAGGTTGCTAGATAAGAGGGGGAAAAAAACTCAACCCGAAACTGACTTTTTTTTACTTTTTGGGAAATGCTTAAACATTACTGTTGTGTATTGGGGGGAATGAGCCCAATTCATAATCCTGATTGTTATTTTCTGCCAGATTTTCACATCTCTATTAACCACTTCAGCCCCGGACCATTTTTCTGGTCAATGACCGGGCCACTTTTTGTGATTCGGCACTGCGTCGCTTTAACTGACAATTGCGCGGTCGTGCGACGTGGCTCAAACAAAATTGGCGTCCTCCATTTGTGAAAAAAAAAAGCTTTCTTTTGGTGTTTGGTATTTGATCACCTCTGCGTGTTTTTTTTTTTTTTTTTTTGCGTTATAAACACAGAGCGACAATTTTGAAAAAAATGAATTTTTGCTGTAATATCCCCCCAAAATATATAAAACCATTTTTTTCCCCTCAGTTTAGGCCGATACGTATTCTTCTACATATTTTTCGTAAAATAAATCGCAATAAAGGGTTTATTGATTGGTTTGTGCAAAAGTTGTTGCGTCTACAAAATAGGGGATAGTTTTATGGCATTTGTATTAATATATATATATTTTTTCTAGTATCGGTACTGCGACCTTATGGCGGACACCTTTGACACATTTTTGGGACCATCGGCATTTTTATAGAAATCGGTGCTATAGAAATGCATTGATTACTGTAAAAATGGCACTGGCAGGGAAGGGGTTAACACTAGGGGGCGAGGAAGGGGTCAAATATGTTCCCTAGGTGTGTTCTAACTAAAGGGGGGAGGTGGGGCTGACTAGGGGAAATGACAGATCGCTGTTCATACATTGTATGAACAGACGATCAGTCATTTCTCCCCCTGACTGGACCAGGAGCTGTGTGTTTGCTCTGTAACGCGCCCCTAATGGCTAAAATGAAAAATAATGTAATATTATGTCGTTTCGTGCAGCCGAGACGACCTGCCGCCGTAAAACTGTGGCGGCTGGTCGGCTAGTGGTTAAAGAAGAGAAGTTGGCCTTGAAGTAGAATTCCAGTCAAATATTTAACTACACTTAAACCTGCTCCCACCACCATTCTAATGTCGCGTACACACGACTGTTTCTAATGGTCTAGAAAAAACTAAGTTTTTTTTTCGACATGATTCTTGTCAAGCCTGCCTTGCATACACACGATCTTGAAGAATAAAATGCTTGAGCAAAGCGCAGTGACGTATGACGGCACTATAAAGGGGAAGTTCCATTCAGATGGCGCCACCCCTGTTAGTAAATGTTTGGTGAGAGACGATTCGCTCTTTTCAGTCTGTGCTTTTCAGTCTGTTACAGCGTGACGAATGTGCTATCTTCATTACGAATGCTAGTTTTACCAGAACGAGTGCTCCCGTCTCATAATTGCTTCTGAGCATGAATGTTTTTTTTAATTTCAATACATTTTTATTGAGATTTTCAATAGGGTTACAGCACTTACATAAACATCCAAAGTAACAAGAGCCCTCAGGGGCGATTCACACCATTTAGCGAATAAGTCAAAAAGTTACAAAGAAAACAATAATAACCAATCTTGGTCAAATAAAATAAATATACATCTGTTAGGAATTTAATGTACCCTTACTAGACCTCTTTTCAGATAGTCCTAGCATGAATGTTTTTTTTCACGTCGTTAAAGCCTACACACGACCGTTTTTCACGATGTGAAAAACCACAGCGTGAAAAATGACGCGAAAAAAAAAAAAGAGCGTGTTCTAAATTTTTAATGCCCATTTTTCACGTCATGAAAAATGCTCTGGCGCCTACTCATGGTCGTTTTTTAATGACCATTTTAAAAAAATTTAATTTTTCACGTCCTGAAAAACGGTCGTGTACGCGGCATTAGCCTATTCTAACTTCCCTGTAATTGAAAGATTGCTTTAATGATGTATTCTGAGGGAGCTCCGATACAGCGGGTCGGAGGAGGAGCAGCTACGGGACAGATGACAGCTGCTCTTTAAAAAATTATAATTTAAATCTAGCCATTTTATTAGCGATTTAAATCAAACCCACCCTGTTCAAAAGTGATCTTTTGAAACCCTGTATAATGTGTATATTTGTCTTCTGCCTCCTCCAAGCATGTGATATTTTTCAAGAAATTTTTTTTATGGCAACTGACTTACCCACCAAGTGTGTTGGGTTGTTTTTTTTTTTTTTTTTTTTGTGATTCTAGTACTGAGATTAATTCGGTCCTACCATATGACACAACCAGCCTGAAGACTTGACTTTTCTGTACTGTGTTGCCCAGAGATTGGACAGGGAAGAAGCAGCAACATGATTATGTCATCTTTCTGCTCCTTTTGCCACATATGAATGCCGCTATCCCTGTTTGGCCCCAAGTGCCACCCCTCCTTCTCCCGTTCCAAGTGCTGCTGTACTTGAGATTCCAATAGCCTATTATTAAGCCAAATTAAAAAATATTGTACTGGTTGTAGTAAAAACATGATTTATTTATTTTTATATATATAAATTTATGGTTGTAAGCAGGTGTCTGTAGAAATAAAGGTTGTTTCTGTATCTTACCCTGATGTCCATCCTGTCGGACCAAAAATGCTTGTTTAGTTTTAGTTACCAGGAAAAAAGCATAGAAGTTTTTTATTTTTTTTATTTTATTTTTTGCAATATTCATATGGAGAGAACCAAAGGTGTACTTTTAGCACATTTTATGGCCATCCGTTCTCATGTATGGTGATTGGTTGTATCTACATATTATGCCAAGCTAAAGTCCTATATTTTCCTTAATATTAAAGGGGTTGTAAAGGTACAATTTTTATTTTATTTTTTTTTCTAAATGCATGCAAGGACTTAAAGGGGTTGTAAAGTTAAAAAAAAATATTCCCCTAAATCGCTTCCTTTACCTTAGTGCAGTCCTCCTTCACTTACCTCATCCTTCCATTTTGCTTTTAAATGTCCTTATTTCTTCTGAGAAATCCTCACTTCCTGTTCTTTTGTCTGTAACTCCACACAGTAATGTGAGGCTTTCTCCCTGGTGTGGAGTGTTGTGTTCGCCCCCTCCCTTGGACTACAGGAGAGTCAGGACGCTCTCTACATTGCAGATGGAGAAAGGAGCTGTGTGTCAGTGGGCGTCCCCTGTAGTCCAAGGGAGGGGGCGAGCACAACACTCCACATCAGGGAGAAAGCCTTGCATTACTGTGTGTAGTTACAGACAGAAGAACAGGAAGTGAGGATTTCTCAGAAGAAATAAGGACATTTAAACGCAAAATGGAAGGAAGAGGTAAGTGAAGGAGGACTGCACTAAGGTAAAGGAAGCTATTTATGGATTTTTTTTTTTTTTTTTTTTTTTACCTTTACAACCCCTTTAAGTCCTTGCATGCAGGACATATGCTCCCCTACCTTTTTACATATGCCCTAAAAAGGTTAACAACCATTTGCATATGAATTGCTCAATGAATATTATGTGTGATGGTCCTCTGAAAAACATCAGTTGTATCTTTGTCCCCCCCAGGTACCAGCTAGGTGTGGTGTGACAGTGCGGGATAGTTTAAAGAAAGCACTAATGATGCGAGGTCTAATCCCAGAATGCTGTGCAGTCTACAGGGTCCAGGATGGGTAAGAATGTTATTGATTTTGTATTTTTCCAAAGTCTCATCTGTCAAACTAAATGAAAATCCTAAAGGATGGATCCTGCAGTAAAAGAGGTATTGTACACGCCTCTCTGGCTATCCAGTGTCTTCTATCCTCCTCACCTTTCAGCACTGCAGCTTCATTCAATCTCTTCGGGCTTTAAGGCTTCTGGTAGTGTCAGGTACCTGTGTCCACCCACTGCATGTTGTAGTTCCTTCCGCCAACTCCTTGGTCACTGCAGAGTCCTGTAGTGACTTGGAGGGTCAGAGTACCAGAGTTCAGCAGGAGATGCAGGGACCCATCTCTCCCAGGGGGAGTATTGAATGCTGAAGAGACTGACTTGGGCTGCAGTGCTGGTAGTAATAAAGGCCACTGGAGAAAATATATTTTATTACAGGGACCTACCTTTTAGGATTTCTTTACCCAGAGGATCTCCTTGATTTGTTGTGTAATGTAACAAAGATGGCCTTGATACAACCTTATGCCAATAGAAGTCAGGGGGACGATCCAAAGAGTAGCCCAATGCGAATAAAGTTGTATCTGGACCACTTGGCAGTGGTGTGGCGCATTTTTATTTTCAGATGAATGGACATTGGCCAAACAAGGCAGGCTTCTCCATTCAGACAAAACCCCTCCCAGCACTGCAAAGCCTCAGTTTTGTGTTGGTGTCCTTAGGTGATGGATGTGTCTGTTCAAACTCTTTAAAGATTATCTGATTGCCTTATTTTTTTTCCTGCCTGTTCCATACATCCCTGTAGTGGTAGGACATTTTGTTTTATCTGGATCAGTCCCCTATGGCCCAGAGGGGATAGTACTTGCCCTTGTCTTGGAGGACTGGGCGGTTTTAATGTTTTTTGGCAGGACTTTTTCCTGCAGGCAGCACTTTTTCCAAGGTACCTGGGAAGCCTTTGTGCCTTTTAGTGTGCTGTGGTGGTGCATGATGCAGCCTTACTGGGCCAGTATTTTTTTATAATATAAAATTATATATATATATATATATATATATATATATATATATATATATATATATATATATATATATATATATATATATATATATATATATATATATATCTATCTATCTCTCTTGGGACAGTAATGTATTTAACATTGTCACCAGCTGTCTGGCACCGGCAGACACTCTTCACAGCTGGTTGGCCAATCCCATACTATCCCTCAATCCATGTTGGACCACAAGGTGGGGGAAAGGGCGATGGGGTGGTCCTCCAATATTTTATAGTTGGTTTTTTTTTTCATTGAATATTTATATTTAATTTTTACAGTATGCATGTTATACAGTAAAACTTTGGTTTGAGGTTTTTTTTTGCAAGACAAACTTTTTAAAATTTTGATTTGATATACAAGCGATGTCTTGATATACAAGCAGTGTCATGTCACAACTGAGTATAAAAAAGACAGTCACCTCTAAGTGTAACAATATGGTTACATTTAATGAAGGTACAAAATTTAGCAACATATTGCTACACTTAGAGGCACCTCTCTTCTATACTCTGTAGTTCCTGCTGGATTTTGCTTCTAATCCCCTTGTGGAGGCTTCCATTTGTGAATGGGCATATTATGGTTACACAACCTATCACATTTCTATAATCCATTTTATATGGACTATAAACAGAAGGACCTATGAATAAATGGTTGTGGAA
This sequence comes from Rana temporaria, assembly GCF_905171775.1. Lineage (NCBI taxonomy): Eukaryota > Metazoa > Chordata > Amphibia > Anura > Ranidae > Rana > Rana temporaria. The sequence goes on from NC_053491.1 coordinate 386,197,727, forward strand.
CTAATCATTTGCATTTCCATTATTATGAGTAAATTCGCTTTGATATACAAGTGCTTTGGATTACAAGCATGTTTCTGGAACAAATTATGCTCGCAATCCAAGGTTTTACTGTATTTTTATTTTTACTTTTCTTCTTGTTCGGTGTTTGTAATTCAAGGATTGTTCTTTGACAGGGAGAAGAAGCCAATAGGCTGGGACACAGACATCAGCTGGCTTACGGGGGAAGAGCTACATGTAGAGGTTCTGGAAAACGTGCCCCTCACAACACATAATTTTGTATGTATTACAGTAAACTGCAGAAGTGGGAATTCTACCTTCACTGTTTTTTGTACTGTTTTGTACTTTTTTATTTTCTTAGAAAAAAATCTTACTGAACACATTTTAAAATACAGCTGCACATAATCATCAAAAGGTGTATTGGAACATGCTACTATAAAAAGCTGACTAATGCAGAAAATAGTATTTCTTTTAATTTAATCACTTTTATTTTTTATTTTTGCGGTGACATCGCACAGCCTCCCTTCACATCCTTCTTTATCATAACAGAGTGTCTGTATAGTAAGTAGGTGGGTAGTATATCAATGTCGCACACAGTGGCTCCAGGCAGGAGAAGCATGGCTGGTCAGGGAGTCCTTGGTGGCTAAACTGACTATGGGGGATACAGGCACGCTATACATCAGCAAGGCATCTTTTTGCTTAATGCCTGTCCTGTAAAGTGGTCCTATTATTGTGAGGGAAATCTGACTTGTGTGCTCCTGATTTTTTTTATTTCCAGGTACGAAAAACGTTCTTTACTTTGGCGTTCTGTGACTTTTGCCGGAAGCTGCTATTCCAGGGTTTTCGCTGCCAAACGTGTGGCTATAAATTTCACCAGCGGTGCAGCACAGAGGTGCCTCTTATGTGCGTCAACTACGACAGACTTGAGTAAGCACCCATTGGAAAATAATTGTGTTCTGTTAGTGTCTCGTTTTTTAAAGGTCATTGCTTAACATGGGCCTTAGCTTGCATAAGAGCAGTGTGAGCAGAAGACTTTTGCAAAGCTTTTGCAGAAATTTCAGCAAGCCTTGATGAAGCTTTTAAAGCACCCTTCTGCTCCAGTTTGTAAATATTGAGCACAGATCTCAATGGCAGTGCTGCTTACCACTTTAAACAAGCTGCTAGCAGTCTTTAGCACTAATTGAAGCTTGGAAAACAGAGGGGGTGGGGGCAAGGGAATAGTTGCTGAGGCTAAACCTAGAGCATACCCACCCAAATTTATGGACTGTCTGGGTACTGATGAAACACAATAAACATTATTATATGAAAAAGTTTATTCCAAATAAAAATTACAAAACCGACAATTATACACATAAAACATTGGTCGGGGGTCTCTACTAGTTTCGTGGGAATATACCTCTTCAGGAGAGCCAAGCTATAAAATAGATACAATAAAATACATAGAATACAGTTCAGCAATAGCGTATATGATGCATAAAGAGAAGTAATAGCTTACCCGATGAGTAATTAAACAAGCGCGGAGCCGGACCGCTCAAATGGTTCCCCCCGCGGCAGACATGGGGGATTGTGCGTCGATCTCTAGGTATAAGGCGTATAGTTAAAGGACCCAATATGTAGACCAGCCCTCAAAATTTTCACTCGCCTGGTCGCATTTAGCGAGTTAAAATTTGGTGGGGGCGAGTGGAAAGGGGGCACTGTGCTCTCCAGCTGCCTGAATGATGGGAGTGACGCTGCCATCACTCCTATCACACAGTGCAGGCTCCGATGGCTGTTGGAGGGAGGATTTTGCTCCACCTCCCTCCAGCTTTGTGATTGGCACTGGCTGCTTGTTGTGTGGGCGGGATGGGGATGCAGCAATCTTCTGAGATCCCGCCCACCTGCCTGAATCATCAGCCTGCTGACCCGCCCACTCGCCCGCCCATCTGCCCACCCATCCACCTCCCTGCACTCCTGAAAGAGATGTGAACTTATCAGGAACGAGTGTGTGCTGAGGTAAGCTCAGCTAACTGCTTGTTTGATTGCTCCTTCTCCCTGTCCAGCACCATAGTGTTAGGGCAACGGCACTTGAACAGGCTGAAATTGAGCAAGGGGTTAGCATTACCAATGCAGGTGGGGGATGTGGGAGGGAGGTCAGTGGTAGTGAAAGATAACCCCGCCCCCCACCTTGCATTGGTCTCTATGGCAGTGACATTTTAACCCACCACCCCCTTCTGCATTTGTGGTAATGTCAGTGATGGTTAACCCCCTCCCCCACATTGGGGGTCATGGGAGGGGTTACATTTCAATGCCACCAACGTAGAAGGAGAGGGGGACATTAACGTGGTGGCTGCCCAAAAAAAAAATTATAACCAGCAGCGACACATACTGCAGCTGCTGGCTTTTAATAGGACACTTGCCTGTCCTGGAGTCCAGTGATGTCGGCACCGCAGCTGATGTTTCCATCAGCTGTCAGGTGCTGCTGACACCATTGTGGGTAAGGGAACCCAGCAGTGTAGGCTCCCAAAAGTGGGAAAGAATATTTCTGAAAGACAGGCATCCTGTCCCCCCTCCCCCCCGAAAGGTACCAATTGTGGCATCGGAGGGGGGAGGAATCAGATGAGTGGAAGTTCCACTTTTGAGTGTAACTCCGCTTTAATACTGACACCTGTGCTAGCAGTTATTAATGTGTCCACTGACTTCAATGCTGAGAGTTACTAATGCGTCCTCTGATGCCAGTGTTGGGGTTATTATGATGTCCACTGACATCAATGCTGGGGGTAATTACCGCAGCCTCTGATACCCGTTTTTGAGGTTATTATTACTGGCACCAATGCTGGGAGGTATTATAGCGTCCACTGACACCAATGCTGGGGGTTATAATCGCGCTGTAATTTAGAGGTTTAGGGGCAGAATTAGGGGTGGGACAGGGTAGGGTGGGGTAACTGGTGGCCAGTAACTCTTAAGGTCTGGCTAGTAACTCAGGACTTGAAATTTTGAGCCCTGATGTAGACCCATTGCAGAGGGGAAGAAATGGGGGGGGGGGCAGGGAGGGAGGAAGGTGTAAAATGGGAGGGAGGGATAGGGGGGGGGAGGTGTAAAATGGGAGGGAGGGATAGGGAAGAAGGGTGAGGAGGGAGGGAGGGAAATGGAAGAAGGGTGAGGTGGAAGAGGGGAGCAAGGAGAGGCAGGGAAAGGGGGGGTGGTGGTGAGAAAGGGAAGTTGAAGGGGAAAAAAGCGGGGAATCAGGGAGGGTAAGCTAATACTTCATCGGGTAAGCTATTATTTCACTTTATGCATCATTTACTCTATTGCTGAACTGTATTATATGTATTTTATTGTATTGTTTTTATTATATAGAATCTTTATAATTGTCTGTTTTGTAATACAATTTTTAATATAATGTTTATTGTGTTTCATCAGTACCGAGACTTTTTGGGTGGGTATGCTCTAGGTTTAGGCTCAGCAACTATTCCCTTGCCCCCACCCCCTCTGTTTGTTTCCATTATAACCTGGATGATGGTTATAACCATTTTCTTATGTGAGGCTATACTCCAATTTTTACTAATTAAAGCTTGTTGAAAGCCTGATGAAGGCTGCCATCAGGCACTCCCATTGAGACCTGTGTATAACATTTCAATACATGAGCTAAGGTACTTGGAGCTTGCTAAAAGTTACATACAAGCTTGCTGTTCACACGCTCCTATACAAGCCAGAATCCATGTGAAGCAGGCCTTACACATCGGGGTTTGTGTGCAGTCCGTTTATTCTTGTCTGAAAATTGTGGTAATACTGCGCTGTCAAATGAACAAACAAAAACAAATGCTGCAACTTTAAATGTGAGACACACACAAATTGGACAAATGTAGAAAAAACAAGCTGCCCAAATAACGTGAAATTTCAAACAAAAAAACTAACATACATATTTGAAATAATTGTGCTGATGATGTGTTGAAATCACTGTAACAAATAGGTTGCCCTATTTGTGTCACATTCTAATAAGTCCCAGTGAAAAGAAGTAAACAAATCGATGTCCTATTTTTTCAAAAGAGAGGACGCATCAGATAGTGGTTTGATAACTGGAAATGTACTGCTCTCCTACAGGTAAAATGGTGACATCAAACCAAAAGGAACCACAGAACAGTGATGTGATAAAAAGGAAATCCTCCAAATTCTAAAATGACTGCCTCTTACCGAAAGGGAAGATCCCAATCAGAGATCTTCTGTTGGCGTGTGGCTTTCTAACCCAGCCTAGGGGTCTATGTTGCAGGATATCGTTTCTCCGGTATCCGATAGATTTCCCACCGCTCACAGATGGTCAGATGTGATTACAACCAGGTGAGGAAGGAAAGAAGGCTGACATAGCGTAATCCAGTAAACATTTTAATGTAAAAAAATGAAATCGCACTTACAATAAGAAGATAAAAAATCGCATGTGAAAGTTTGTAGCCTGCTAACACAGCCCGTTCACTCCGGGACTCTGTATGTAGTGATGACGTCAGCACGCCGCTTCACCCTACGTCGTTTCGTCACAATTGACTTTGTCCTGGGGTACCATCTTTGAGCGGTGGGAGATCTATCGGATACCGGAGAAACAATATCAGGTATAGCAGGTATGGGGAGATCTCCAGCCTGCTGTCACAAGGAGTAAGGGGATCGGGAACAAGTTATATGTTCCACCCTAAAAACAGGTGGAACATGTAACGGGTTTCTGCGGGCGAACTTTATCCTTTTATGGATTTGAGCAACTATGACAAGGGCACAATTATAATGGCTAGATGACTGGGTCAGAGCAACTTGTAAACTGCAGCTCTTGTAGGATATTCCCGGTCTGTAGGGAACCAAGGAATGAGAATTTGCCAACCGCCAACAAGGTCATGGGCTGCCAAAGATCACTGATGCACATGGGTAGTGAATATTGGTCTGTGTAGTCCATTTTTAAATAGAGCTACTGTAGCCCAAATTGCTGAAAAACTTTTTGCTGGTTCTATAGAAAGGTGTCAAAACACAGTGCATTGCAGTTTGTTGTATATAGGTGTGCGTAGCCACAGGCTGGTCAGGGTGTCCACAGTCAAAAGCGCCTACAATAAGCACATGAGCATCAAAATTGGACCTCAGAGCAATGGAAGAAAGTGGCCTAGATTAATTAATTCAAGAATAGTTTGAGGAACCCAGCAATGAGTTTGTTGATTTGGCCTCCCAATTCTCCAGATATCAATCCAAACAAGCATCTGTGGGATGTGCTGAAAAAAAAAGTTGGTTCCATGGAGGACCCACCTTACTATTAACAGGGCTTAAAGGATCTGCTACGGACAGCTTGGTGCCATGAACCACAGCATACCTTTAGAGGTTTAGTGAAGTCCACAATGGATTATGGTGTGTGGGTCATAATGTAATGGCTGATCATGTAGTTGGCTGTGTAATTTTGAGATGGACCCGATGTCTGCTGTTGGTTTTTCTTGTACATGTGAGCCTGTGAATTCCTCTGAACACTGCACAAGTTGGGCAGGTCTCATTCTCTCCATTTTTGTCTTGCTTTCCAGTTTACTGTTTGTCTCTAAGTTCTTTGAGCACCACCCGATATCTCAGGATGAAGGTCCATTTGAAGACGTGACTCCATACGCCGACTGCTATTCCCACTCACCTCCGCCCGATATAAGTGGGTAAGATACTTGTGTTTCCAGGATTTCCTTTTTTGTCTGGCTGTTTTTTTTAAAGAGAATTGATAGTCTGAAATGTTAATGTAATTTGAAAAATTAGTGCGTTTACCTGCACTAGTGCCCATGGCTCTGAACTGGGCTGTGATGCAGAGCGACACCAGCCAAAGAATGTTCAGCATTTGACTTTTACAGGTATGTCCGGTTCCTCCATCCCCCATGCTTGCTGTGATTTCACTCGCTTGGTGCTACATTGCTCACATCCACTCTACAGCACAGGATACAGTGGTGGCATGGCAGGCAGTGGGTGGAAGCAGGCATCCTCCTGAAGATTCATTGACCAGTATATCTTTGTAAGAAATAAAAGATCAAAGATCGGGAGACCGGATTGTGACGGTATTAGAATGATATCCCCGTCAAATATTCCCTTCTTCCTTAAAGAGCATCACCCAATATTCCACGAGGAGGAACATTCCTGGAATCGCCCCAATAAGCCACACATGGGTCACGCTTACTGCTGGAACAAGACAGATTTTAATGGTATAACACAGAGCTTATATGTAATTTTCCAACTGTTACAATGACAAATCTCCGCCCCCTCACACAGTGGGGGCTCCCATACAGATGATTAGGCAGACACGACGGAGCCGACCCTGACGACATTTCTTTAGATAATGACATCAGTGACGTTAATTACTAGTTCAAACAGAATACAGTATCTAGACAGCTTGGCCCCGTGGATAGAAGGGATAATTACCACAATGAAGCAATCAGAATAATTAACATGAGCCCCTTCTAATGAACAGTAAACAGTAACCACATGGCTTCTCCACACACACACAATAGATCAATTAACCCTTTGAAATAGGGAGCTGGCTGAGGAAGGGTCATTAACATATCAATAGTCTGTTAGAGGACTGAGTCACACCTGAAATCACCTTCTAACACAGCATTAACCAAGCAGGGAGAATTTAAACTGAAGCATCCTTCACAGGGATAAATATTCTAAAGGTAATGGTTTAAAGTTTTTGGGTAGAGCACAAAAGGTTTTGAACCTCTGTCAGGCCTTACTGTCATCATAGGCTTCTTAAGACCCCTTTAACACTGAGGCGCCTTTCAGGCATTTTAGCGCTTAAAATATCACCCGTAAAGAGCCTCCCATGCCTCCGCAGTGTGAAAACCTGAGTTCTTTTACACTGGGGCGGTGCGCTGGCGGGATGGGAAAAAAGTCCTGCAAACAGAATCTTTGGGGCAGTGTGGGAGCGCTGTATACAGCGCTCCCGCACCGCCCCAGCCCATTGAAATTATTGGGCAGCCCTTCCGAAGCACCTGAAAACTTTTAACCCTTTTTTTTTTTTTTTTTTTCACCCGCTAGCGGGGGTCCTCCAGTGTGGAAGCCGCCTAAGAAAGCCCCATTTCCTGTCCTGGTGACAATGTTTTACCAGCCAAAAAGTCAGTATAATAGTTAGATTTTTATTTCTCTCTGTTGCAGATGATTCCTTATACTTGTCTGGTAAAACCCTTGCCAGTAGGACAGGAAGTGAGGGGAAATCTCTCTAACTGAGCCCCAGACAGCAGTAAAATACCAACAGAGGTTCTTACCCCTCCCTGCGCTATTCAACTTGGGGAAGAAAATGTTTACAGCAATAGTTACTCATTGCATATTCTTGCTCCAGCATGGTACTAAGAACCTCCAAAACATGCAAAAACACTTAACATTTTTATCCGCATGCTCTAAATGAGTTTTCCAGCTTTATTTTCTTGGCCATTAACTGCCATTTTAGCACTGTTCTGTTTGAAAACGGCCAAGTTTAAGATGGAATGTCCCCTTTTGGTTTGTCCACCCCTGAGTGGGACCACCATGAATTGCTTGTGCAGTCCCATCTACAGCTGCAAGTGCTCCTGTGGTTTAAACCTTTCTGCAGGCAGGGCTGGAAGAACAGCAAGCTGGAAATATTATTCTGTTTAATCCGTTGGCGGGTTAGCAGTTGTGTAATTCTGGATTATCCACAGAATTTAGCCGAGTGCTGGTCTGTTAATAGAGCTTTTTAAATGTTGGATTTTCTGTAATCCTGGATTGTGATTTTCATTTATTTATTCTACTTTTATATCATTATCCTAATCTAGGCAGAATTCCTCTTCTCTGTATCGTACTTCTGTTTTCAAATGTCATTTTTTTTTTTAAACGGTGTTGCAAAAAATGCCGGTACAAAAGAGTGACATAAAAACATGGCGTCATGTCGGATGGCCTACAAAAATTCACTCGGTGAAAAAAAAATCCATGTGCCATAAACTGTGTTGTATAACAAACCATTTAACAAATGTTTCCCCATGTTTATTTTAACTGACATATGACTATCTTGCAATCCACATCATGCAAGTGTCAAGGAGTGTGGGTGCAACACAAAGGTACACTTTCTCAAGAGGAAGTTAAGGTTGGGCAAGAAGCACAACACACATCCTATATCTTCTATTTACGAGGACTACCTCTGTTTAAAAAAAAAAAAAACCTTCTCATAGGGTACTACCTGGTTATTTGCACTTGACCGCTGACGGATTGAGGGAGGGGAAGGCTGTAACAACTTAAATTGGTTGTAAGCCAGAGACCTGAAATATGAACAAGGCATAATCTCTATAGTGTGTACTTGTCTCAACTAATAGTGTGTACTTGTCTCAACTAAAAGCACTAAGTGTAATTTCTGTCTGCTGCTTCATTCCTCTATCAGCACGAGTCCCTTCTGACAAGTTTTTCTGACACCAAGGGAAACATGGTGACTGGGGAGGAATCTCCAGCAGATTGATGCCCTCAGCTCTGTTCTTGTGTGCTGTGTGAAGGGGTTGTGTCCCTTCCCTCCAATCAACGCTCAGATATCTCTTCACTGAGCTCTGCAGACTAACTTCAGCTCTCCACCCCCTTTTTTCTGAACTTTCAGACAAGCTTATAAATTCAGCACTTTGGATGGATGTAGAGAAGAGAGGGTTGCAGATGGACAGGTACAACTTATGTAGGAGGATTTACTATCACCTGTGGATAGTCCCTTAACTAGGTATACTGGTGCACCACCATATGTTTGCAACAGCTAACTATTCATGGACAAAGCCAAATGATTTAGAAAATGTCAGCCCCTGATTGGGTGCACCTAGTGCAAGTAGAATCAGGGATACGATGCATGGCAAGTAATCTGATGGGCGTGAGGTAGGCGTGGTGGAAAATGATTAAGCTGTGTTAACTGCAGGGGACACTGTTGGATTGCATGACCTAGCCCCCTCCTAATCATCATCTGAAAGATTTGTTATCGAAGATTGCCATGTGGTGTGGACCACCAAAGGCAGCGTATGGAGCTTAGTATATAGTAGGTGGGAGTATAATGCAGAATAATAAGAAGGCCTTTGGAGCCAGTTCCTAAGCCCCGACACTGACAAAGGGAGTTTTCCAAACTCAACAAATACGGAAACCTAGGATTATTCCATAATGGCAATTCCAAGGGCACATCAGTACAAGAGTCCAATTTTTTTACTTTCTTGCCATACTTAATGTGCCAGGGTAAGTATGGATAGATTACCGGTACTTTTCGGCCCTCTAAAGCTACCAGAATTTGAGGAAGTCTACAAACATGAGCTATGTGGGTCTCCCCTGTGTTGGACCTCAGAACTAATCTGCTAAATAATTAAATTGCCCTTCCAGGTAATGTGTTTTTTTTTTTTTTTTTGTGTTTTCGGTTTGATACCATCTCTCTCAGCCCCCTTCTCCAGCCATTCATTAGTCATCGTAAAAAAAAAAAAGCTGCTGAAACCTTTTCTGTATTCTTCTAACATCACCAGCCGTTGCTGCCACGCTCTATTCAGTGCTGCAGTAAGTGCCTACGCTGACTTATTGCTTCTTGATAATGTCCTGCAATTTTCTGGCTTCTAAGCGTTCCCCGATGCTGGGCAGCTATTGGAAAGTCTCACCCAGGCATTGACCCTCTTTCTCTGCAGTAGAGGAAGACTCCGGTCCCAATGGGGGAGATTTACTAAAACTGGTGCACACAGAATCTGGTGCAGCTGTGCATAGTAACCAATCGGTTTCCAACGTCAGATTGTTCAATTAAGCTTTGACAATTAAACCTAGAAGCTGATTGGTTACTATGCACAGCTGCACCAGTTTTAATCTTCTCCCCCCAATGGGTCATGTGACAATGGCAATCGGTTTAGGGATTGGAGCCCATTGGCACCATATACAAAGTTGAGGGGGGACAAAGTAAACCGTGCGATGTGTCATTTGACATATCAACACTGCTTTCTTCACAGCACACGCCAGCAGCTACAGTATTACTCAGCCACTGCTGTGAACAAGCCCTTAAAGTAGTTGTACACCTCAGACATGAAGTACAGGGAGTGCAGAATTATTAGGCAAGTTGTATTTTTGAGGATTAATTTTATTATTGAACAACAACCATGTTCTCAATGAACCCAAAAAACTCATTCATATCAAAGCTGAATATTTTTGGAAGTAGTTTTTAGTTTGTTTTTAGTTTTAGCTATTTTAGGGGGATATCTGTGTGTGCAGGTGACTACTATTACTGTGCAGAATTATTAGGCAACTTAACAAAAAAAAATATATACCCATTTCAATTATTTATTTTTACCAGTGAAACCAATATAACATCTCAACATTCACAAATATACATTTCTGACATTCAAAAACAAAACAAAAACAAATCAGTGACCAATATAGCCACCTTTCTTTGCAAGGACACTCAAAAGCCTGACATCCATGGATTCTGTCAGTGTTTTGATCTGTTCACCATCAACATTGCGTGCAGCAGCAACCACAGCCTCCCAGGCACTGTTCAGAGGTGTACTGTTTTCCCTCCTTGTAAATCTCACATTTGATGATGGACCACAGGTTCTCAATGGGGTTCAGATCAGGTGAACAAGGAGGCCATGTCATTAGTTTTTCTTCTTTTATACCCTTTCTTGCCACCCACGCTGTGGAGTACTTGGACGCGTGTGATGGAGCATTGTCCTGCATGAAAATCATGTTTTTCTTGAAGGATGCAGACTTCTTCCTGTACCGCTGCTTGAAGAAGGTCTCTTCCATAATCTGGCAGTAGGACTGGGAGTTGAGCTTGACTCCATCCTCAACCCGAAAAGGCCCCACAAGCTCATCTTTGATGATACCAGCCCAAACCAGTACTCCACCTCCACCTTGCTGGCGTCTGAGTCGGACTGGAGCTCTCTGCCCTTTACTAATCCAGCCACGGGCCCATCCATCTGGCCCATCAAGACTCACTCTCATTTCATCAGTCCATAAAACCTTAGAAAAATCATTCTTGAGATATTTCTTGGCCCAGTCTTGACGTTTCAGCTTGTGTGTCTTGTTCAGTGGTCGTCGTCTTTCAGCCTTTCTTACCTTGGCCATGTCTCTGAGTATTGCACACCTTGTGCTTTTGGGCACTCCAGTGATGTTGCAGCTCTGAAATATGGCCAAACTGGTGGCAAGTGGCATCTTGGCAGCTGCACGCTTGACTTTTCTCAGTTCATGGGCAGTTATTTTGCGCTTTGGTTTTTCCACACGCTTCTTGCGACCCTGTTGACTATTTTGAATGAAACGCTTGATTGTTCGATGATCACGCTTCAGAAGCTTTGCAATTTTAAGAGTGCTGCATCCCTCTGCAAGATATCTCACTATTTTTGACTTTTCTGAGCCTGTCAAGTCCTTCTTTTGACCCATTTTGCCAAAGGAAAGGAAGTTGACTAATAATTATGCACACCTGATATAGGGTGTTGATGTCATTAGACCACACACCTTCTCATTACAGAGATGCACATCACCTAATATGCTTAATTGGTAGTAGGCTTTCGAGCCTATACAGCTTGGAGTAAAACATGCATAAAGAGGATGATGTGGTCAAAATACTCATTTGCCTAATAATTCTGCACTCCCTGTATAAAGAAAGCATATCCCTTTTATACTGAATATATGTCTGTCCAGAGCACTAAGTGTCATTTCTCTCTGCTATCTGCATGTCAAGTTTTCTTGACCCCAAAAGAAAAAAGGTGTTGGAGAGGGACCTCCAGCACACACAATCTGTAATGGACAGCCTTATTTCTGTTCCTGTGTAAAGGGATATGTGGCCCTTCCCTCAAATCGGCTCTCCGCTTCCCTCGGTGAGCTCTGCAGAGTGTAAATTCAGCTCCCTGCTCTTTGCCTTTACGGAGGCTCAAACAAGCTGTATACATTTTGAAATTTGAACAGATGTAGAGACTGCAGATTGCTGTCATAAGGCATTTTTACATTTCTTGTGACCGCAATAAGTGATCAAAAATTATTAATTTTTTTTAAATTAAAGCGACAAGTGTAAAATCTTTTAATTTACAAAAAAAAAAAGTATGGGTGTGTTTGTTTGTTGTCAGTTTCATACTTGGGTGGATGCAGCATCAGTCCCCCGCCGCCTTTGCACTGAGAACTGAGCCATCGAACATCACCATGATGTCCTCCCAGGAATGCACTTCACTGCATGATTTGTCACTGGCTGTAATGGTCAGTGCATCGGCTCGCTGCCGGTACCATGTGATCGCTGTGACCAATCACAGCAGATCACATGACAATTGTAAACAATGAATGGCTTTGATTCATGCCATTCATTGTGGACAATTCTGTTGCTAGCTGTGATTGAAAGTGGTTGCTTATACCAGTGAAATGCACTGTTATAGGCATGCATAATGGGTACAAATAAAAATCCTAACCACTTCCCTAGAGTCGTACAATGTCACTGTGGTAACACTGTATTGCTCTGGTCACCATATGTTTAAAAAAAATAAAAAAATATTTGAGACAAAATTACAACTTCAAAAAACTCACCCAAGCCTCTTGCTGAAAAGTTTGGACTGTGCTTTCCTAAAAGCAGTCATTTGGGGGATAGTTTGTACTGTCCTAGTGTTTTCGGGCCTCAACTGAGGTCGTAAGTACATCAGGATTGATACATTTTCAGATATATACCATAGTTTTTGAAATCTAACTCCCCTTCAGGCTTAATAATAAACACTGATTTGGGTTATTTTCACCAAAGAAACATAGCAGAACACAGTTTGGCCTAAATTAATGAGCGATGATTATTTACAAAATTTTATAATGGACAGGAAGAAAAATGCGTTTTTTGATTTTTTGTTTGTTCCAGTGTTTTTTGATTTTTTTTTCCATTTAGCAAAAAATAAACCCAGAGGTGATTATACCCCACCAAACAAAATCTGTGTGGAAAAAATAAATACATTTCACATGGGTACAGTGCTGCAGGACCACAACATTTTCATTCAAAGTGTGACAGCGCTGAACACTGTAAAATTGGCCTGGGCAGGAAGGGGGTAAGAGTGCCCTGTATTGAAGTGGTTAAGCTTGTGTCATACTTATAGGGTGCCTGCTTTTCCAGCTGGTATGTAAATGGTACAATGTGCTGTCTAGCCACGTCCTGTTTTGACTAATCACAAGAAGTGTTTGTGTGTCAATAGAAGTAAACCGGCGACATTGGTAGAAAACACTGATATTCTGACCTTGAAGTTTTTCTTTATCAGCTATAATTCGACATATGTGCTCTGCGCAAAATCAAATGCCAATAGATGTAAAAGCTAAAATAACCATATTAAAATCTGCTTTGTTTACTGGCACGTAAAATGCAATTTACGTTGTGTTTTGGCACAGCACAATAAAAAGACTAAAACAAAATGTAGCTAACTTTTATTTTATTTTATTTTTTTTATTGGGATTTTAGTGTAGAATTGTGAACTTCTAGTCAGCTGCAGACACTTTGAAAATGTTAGACAAAAGATGAATAAGATTAATAGATTTTATTTATAAATAATTGCTATACAAACCATATCCTCATTTATCTTTCCATATCAATAACACTAGCTGGGTCTTTTTACAAAACTAATTAAAATGAGTATTCTTGCATAGTTTTTAGGGTGTTTTTTTGTGCAAAAGCCAACCAAAGCTTACAGAAAGTGAAAGCTATAAACAATAATCCCTGTATCTGTTTTAGTGGTCTATTCTCACTGTGGATGCGGCAATGTCTGGCCTTAAAGTGGTTGTAAACCCTTTTACAACCACTTTTACCTACAGGTAGGTCTAGATTAAGGCTTAGCTGTAGGTGCTCGAAAAATATCTCCTAAACCTCCACGGTTTAGGAGATATTTGCAAAAAGAGACGGGCGCTGATGTCTACAGCGAATGCGCCGTAGACAATGGCGCAGGCGCACTGTATATAAACCTTTTATAAACGGCGATCGTACCGTTTCTAAAGGAGATCGTGTTGTGACTGGTGGCTCCTGCGCGCATGTGTGGGAGTGACGTCATCGCAGCTCCGGCCAATCACAGTGCCGGAGTCGCGATACCCGGAAGGAGGAGGGTGAAAGATGGACGCTTCCTGGAGACGAGGGAAATCGGGGACATCGCAGGCTTTGCTTTCAGGTAAGTGACACATAATGGGCTACTATGCGATGCATCCAATTCTGTCTGTGACCTTGGTTCATCAAACCGTGTCCAACTGAATCAAATTGCTTAAAAGTAAAGCTAAAACAACTAATCACATAATCCAATTATAATCTTTTTATGAAAATAGTTTTCAACCATTTTCATATTCAATTAATTGGCATACATACAGAATTCATTATTTGTTTACATATCATAAAATACAGTACATATCAGTACACACTTCATATATGTCAGTAAGTGCCTGAGATCTTGTGAATGTGTGAGAAGCAATGCCTCATGGGACATGTAGTCCCAATGATCTTGCACAGAGCGGCCCTGATCCGGCTCTCCTGGGGGATCCCCCACCAGTGCTCCTGGTCCCTTTTCAGAGTGTGCCTCCGTAGGAAAAGTAAATTTCCCTGCATTGTTGGATGTGGACTTCCTTCTTACATAAGGTAGTTTCTGCCTTTCATCTCAGCCAAAACCTTGTTCTTCCTTCCCTCAGTCTGTCTCCAGTATACCAAAAGGAAACTTCACTTTATTGTCTGGATGGGGTTTGGCCTGTGCTCTTGTCACCATTTTCTTTAAGACCGATTTTTACTTTTTGTAATCCCAGATGGATCCCCTAAGGGTGCACTGTCTTCTTGATCTGTCATGTTTATGTGACCCACCATTTAGGCTTCTAGTATCAGCAATTGGGTTCAACCCTTTCCTATCAAGGTGCACTTTACTAGATCTGCGATTTTTGCTTCTTGTGCTTTTTGGCATCAAGCAACCCGTATCCCACATTTTTCAAGGCTGCCGTCTGGTCACCTTCTGTCCACATGTTCTCCAAATTATACCAGGTGCACATTGCAACCTGTTCCAATGCCGGCTTTTGATTGAATGTCCTTTAGGTGGTTCTTTGAGCTGCAGGCAGTGCCCACTTAGTTGTTTTCTTGGATGTGTTAAGGGTTATTTGCTATTCCTCCCACCCCTCAGTTGGTACTACTTTTTGTTTTTTTCTGAAGTAATGGATGGGAGTGGTTATCCTGGCTGGCGTACAGTTTTTTTTTTTTGGTTGGTTTTGCCAGTGTCCAGTCACCCTGTGTGCGGTATAACCTAAAGGGAAAAGACGTCCTGTGTCCCTTAATGGATTCTCAAGAAAATGATTTTTACCTGCACTAAAGAACTTGGAGCAGTGCCCACATACTTTTGACCATATAGTGACCATGTGCTGATCAGGTGTCCACAAACTTTTGACCATTAAAGGGGTTGTAAAGGTAAGTTGTGTTTTTTTTTTTTTTTTTCCTTTTCCTTTTCCTTAGTGCAGTCGTCCTTTACTTACCTCATCCTTCCATTTTGCTTTTTAATGTCCTTATTTCTTCTGAGAAATCCTCACTTCATGTTCTTCTGTCTGTAACTCCACACAGTAATGCAAGGCTCTCTCCCTGGTGTGGAGTGTTGTGCTCGCCCCCTCCCTTGAGGGGGCGAGCAGGAGTGTCAGGACGCCCACTAACACACAGCTTCTTTCTCGATCTGCAATGTAGAGAATGTCCTGACTCTCTCCTGTAGTCCAATGGAGGGGACGAGCACGACACTCCACACCATGGAGAAAGCCTTGCATTACTGTGTGTAGTTAGACAGAACAGGAAGTGAGGATTTCTCAGAAGAAATAAGGACATTTAAAAGCAAAATGGAAGGATGAGGTAAGTGAAGGAGAACTGCACTAAGGTAAAGGAAGCTATTTAGGGATTTTTTTTTTTTTTTTTTAACCTTTACAACCCCTTTAAGTAAAATATTTATTTTTTGGCACTACTTTTTATTGTTCAGAATGGACTAGAAAGTAGCCAACCTGTTTTGCGTCTCTAATTTCCCACAATTGGAGTAGGCTTCCTTTTTTTTTTTTTCCTGTTTTCCTATTAAATCTTCATAAAATGGCTGCATAACTGGGGTGTATGCAGAACATTGCTATTCCTCATAACACTTGTTGTCCAAAGTCACCATGTAACGGTTTGCCAAAATGAAAAAGCTTAACTTTAGCTTTTTTTTTTTTTATCCTGCTCCTGTTTTCTTACCCTGTTCATTCTCTCCACCTGCCAAGGTTTTTTTTTTTTTTGCTTCAATTATTTTGCCTATCGGGCAGCAAAAAGCACTAGTTTCCTAGGGCAGATATAATGAAGTGTAGCCGGTCATATTAACGCTGAATTATTGTGGCAAAGTTCCAATTCATCATCCTGACAGCTTGCAGTTTGCGGACACTTTAGTTTATTACACGGTTCTGCCTGAAATCCGCATCTCATGCTTCATCGCTGACATTGGCTTGTACTTTACAGTTGTCTCGCTACCCCTCCCAGATCTCCCCTGTGAGGATCTCCTCTCCCCAATTTTGAGCCCATGTTCCCGTTGATTGCGATTTCTTACTGTGACATATTTGCATTTATTTTATTAAGTTGTGCGAGTGGCTAACATCAACTTTAGTACAATGTAGCAGTCTATCTGTTATACAGCAAAATACAAATGAAAGCTGCCGTAATCTGATTTCTGAGCCCTATACAAGTGAAGGGATGCTTATTCTGCTTCATGGAGATTTACAGTACTGCCCTTGAATTTGTATGTATCCTGGGAGAAAAGGTGGCAGATTTGGTCCTGGGCTTTTCCTGTGTGTGTGTGTGTGTGTGTTTTTTTTTTTTTTATTATTATAGAAAAATAGCGGTACATCTGCCAGAATATTGAGTTTCTGACTTTCTTTTGTGAGCTGACAACGCTGCCTCTTCTGCAGTGAAATCTCAAGATGTGTTGTCAGTCCTGCCCATTTCTCTATTTTGAACAATTGCACACTGTCCTCTTAGGTTATGAATATCAAGTTCAGAATAGGTGAACTGGCCAGCTTTGATGACACCACTTAGTTTTTCAGTGCAGCAAAGGCAGTATGTACAGAAATTTAGGAGCTTACTGTGTTTCTGGCAGATCGAGATTTGTTTTTCTGTACTTTTAGTCATTTTAAGGGGATAAAACTTGGAATTGTGCATGCACTGCACAGATTACTGAAAGTGTGTGTGTCTGTGTGGAGTCAGTTTATTTGAGCTTTCAGCCCCTTCAGTGTGACCAGAACAGCCTGGTCTCAGGAAGCCTGCAGTAATATAACATTGTGTTTCTCCACTTTTTTTTAGTAAAGTCACCCATGATAATTGTGTTCCTATCTGGGGCACACTAATCCGAGGGCTCGCTCATAGCCAGAGCATGCACAATTGAGTATTCCCGCAAGTTGCATTTTTTAATGGGCTGCTTTATGCATGTAAAACACTCAAAAGTGCTGGCTTGGTTTTTAAAAATGTGCTCCACCAAAACGCATGGTACTGCCTTTTTAGCAGGTGCAAACATATGAGCATTTGGTAGATGCATTTGGGTTTCAGTAAGAATTAATGGCACCTGTGTTCGTCTGCAAAAGGCAGCACATTTTTTATGCGGTGTGGGAAAACGCACAATATTCCATTACATCGTGTTACCGCACTGCATCTGGTGGAAACAAGCTCTAAAATGTAGTCTGTGAGGCAGAGTTCAGTGGTCTGTCTACTTTCAATCCCCAGCAAGATCTATAGGAGATCCATTTTGCCTCTCCTACTCACAGCAGCAAAGGGCTGCATCCCACTGTTCTGGAAGCAGACGCAGTCGCCGACAGTGGCCATTGGTTGAAGAGAGTAGCTGAAATCGATGCAATGGGGAACTTTATGGCCACTGAAAGAGGCCTTAGTGGGAAGTTCCTCAAGAAATGGTTTTATTGGCATGAGTTTTTTCTGAGGAGCATGTGGCGCTGGTGACTTGACTCCCCTGGGAATGGAGATACCTGGGAAGTCTCCCTGGGCAAAGATGTAGGGATTGACTCATGGTCCCCCTCCGCTCTCATTTTATCTTCTTTACTTTTTTCTTTTACTCTCCTTTGCTGCTTGGCCCCCTGGGTCGTACTTAATATTTCTATACTTTGAATTAAACTGTGTATACCATCAAAATACTGTACGGGATGCAGAGACTTCCTAGACCCTGAGGTCCACTATCTGGACGTCAATTTGATCATCAATGACATTGTTCTATTTGTGCATGGGTTTGTGGATGTGCTCCACTGTATTTATTCCATTGCTGAGGTTTTGGTGTTACCGTATACCTTATCTAAATAAAGAATTGAGGGGGGGGGGAATACTTTTTAATGTAAATGATGCATTCTATTTTCTGTTCCAGGTCTTCAATCCTCCCAAGTAGTTCTCCGTCCAAATCCATCCCTATTCCCCAGCCCTTTCGACCTGCCGATGAAGACCACAGAAACCAGTTTGGCCAGCGAGATCGTTCTTCATCTGCCCCGAATGTCCATATAAACACCATCGAGCCAGTAAACATCGATGTAAGTGATTTAGTGCTGCATGCTCATAAAACCCACGTAGCCTGTCCACTACCCTTTCTCAAAGATGACTTTCTGATGAAATTCAAAATACGCTGAAGAGTTGTAAATCTGTTCAGCCAGTCACGGGATTCTACCACCTCGGACAGAAATGACAACCGGGTCACCGGCTAGCTAAACCATCTGTTACGGTTCCTGGGTGGTGAGTCCTCTGGGGGGAACCCCTCGTCTCTGCTGCAGCCAGGAGTGGTGGGTTACTTGTTTGGGGGTCCCTGTGTCAGGTGTGTGGACAGCATGGCGTCGGAACAGTCCAGTTTAGTCAAAGACCGTATTATAAAGATACCCAAGATTATTTCCCTTTCGTTCATGGATGGACACAGCCTTAAAGGAACACTAAAGGCAGATTTTTTTTTTTTTTAAATAACAAACATGTTATACTTCCCTCCACTGTGCAGCTCATTTTGCACAGTGTCCCCTAACCCTGTCTTCTGGGGTCCCTCTGCGGCTGTATCTCGGCTTTTCCTCGCAAAAGCTTTCTACCTTCATGTGAGCGAGGTGGAAAGCTTTTGCGAGCGCGCTCCCGTGATACAGCGGCCGCCATAGCTGCCGACTGTATCACTCGGCCCCGCCCCCCGGCACGCTGCGTCATCCGCTGTGATTGACAGCAGCGCCAGCCAATGGCTGCGCTGCTATCAATCCGCCCAGCCAATCAACGGCCAGGCTGGGAACCAAACAGGATGACAAGCACGCGCCCGGGAATTTCGAGGGGTGAGGTAAGTAAAATGGGGGCTGGGGGGGGGGGGGCGCGGTGCTGTCAGATGTTTTTTTACCTTAATGCATAGGATGCATTAAGGTAAAAAAAACTTTTACCTTTACAACCCCTTTAATCTTGACATAGTGGGATTAACCTATCTATCTTTAGGAGTGACTAGGCAGAAGTGTTGACTTCAAAGCAGAACCACCCCACCCAGGGTGCGATCCCACTGAACATATCCCCTCAGCCTGCACCAAACAATTCAGTTTTTTTCTGCCTAGTCACTCCTAAGACATGGCTCTCTTCAGGCCCATGGCTTGGAGGCTTTTAGTTTGGATTCATTTTTTGGATTCTTTATTTATTTATGTAAGTTTTTTTCCTGCGATCTTCAATCAACTGCCGACTTGGCGACAGGCTGGATCCCAGATCCTTGTATTCTTCCCAGTTTCGGCCATCGAGCGTGTGCCGACCATAGCTGCACGCTGGGTCGTCCACGACATACCCGTCGCTCTACGGGTGGCCGGTGAGCTATACGCTCTAGGGCTTGCATAAAGACCGATCTACAGGGCCGAGTCACAGTAGCCTGGCCTACAGTCATCTCCGTTACCATGCGGAAGATGCACTGTCCAGGATGCTTCCTGCATAAACCCACAGGAAAGGTAATTGTCTTCTTGCTAAAGCAAGGTAGTAGCCAGAGCTGGGCATCCTTGGAGAGGTGAGCAAAGGGCCTTATCCTCCTAGGCTCTCTAAGCTAGCTGCTGGGCAGGGGTTTCTCTGGGGAGCTTCACTTGCAGAACCATAAGTCCCTAAATCAGTGTATAAGCTGCATGGTCCTGCTCCATGCTGTCGACGGCCATGTTTGGTGTATTCAACGCCCAGGTTGGTGTCCATGCTGTATTCTCACTGGCGGCCATCTTCTTGTAAGCCACTTTTTTGTGTACTGACCGCTGCATTACTCTGCTGCACCGTGGTTTTCTGACCTGTTGGCCTCTAGTGTCAGATCAGCGGCCATTGTACCATGGATCAGACCATTTAAAAAACGGCAGATGAACAGATGCACGCTGCGACTGAGCAGTCTGAAAGACTGACAAAAATCGCAGCCCCACAAACAGCCTTCGATCCCAGCTTTGGAGAGCACAGATCGACAGACACACTCTGCAGGCAGCAGCTCTGCTAGCTAAACCATCTGTTACGGTTCCTGGGTGGTGAGTCCTCTGGGGGGAACCCCTCGTCTCTGCTGCAGCCAGGAGTGGTGGGTTACTTGTTTGGGGGTCCCTGTGTCAGGTGTGTGGACAGCATGGCGTCGAAAGCAGACGTTTTTTCCCTTGAGACACCTGAGCTGGCAATTGATGCCCTTGCACCCGATTTATCGGTGGACGCTAGGTGGAAGCAGCGCATGGGAGAATAGAGGCTAGAAAGCGCCTCCGCCATCTGCTGGGGACAACTCGGATGCGTCGCTGGGTCCAGCTAGCACTCATGACCTTGTCCCTGAGGTATCTGAAGATGCGGACCAGAAACCCTCTTTAAGAGAGTTTCTTGAAAAGATGGACCTCGCCCCCGATATTGGACCCTCCTGTGTCCAGATTAAACAAGCTCCACCATACCAGTGGAGGGGGCTCCCGCCTTCAAAGACTCTGCGGACGAGAAGGCTGAGGCGATCACCCGCAACCTGTACACGGTAGTGTGTTGACAGTATGCCCAACCATAATTGGGGCCCTGGTGTCTCAGACACGCACGGAAGGGGCAAAGATAATGCTCTATGGGTTACAAGCATCAGGCTTCCTCGAACGAGGTAGCCCTAGCTGACCTAGTAGTACAAGGCCTAAAATTCATTTGTGAATCAGCCTTGGTCACTATTCCTCTGCTGGCCAGAGCTTCAGGTCAGGCGATGGCGTTACGCCGTCTACTTTGGTTAAGATTTGGTCCGCCAACCAATCTTCCAAGAAAACCCTGATGGACTTGCCCTTTAAGGGCGACAGACTTTTTGGAACTCCCCTGAATGACCTAATTAAAGATGCTACAGGAGGTAGATAGAGCACACTGCTCCCACAGTCCAAAAAGGGGGAAGGAGCCACGCCATAGGTAAGGGCCCTTCTTTACCGCACACAAGCTGTTTTTTTTTTCGTCCCCCCCCCCCCCCCCCCCCCCCCCCCCCAGTACGGCGGGTAAAAGACCACAGGGCCGATAAAGCGCCTGCTCAGGGACTGAGACGTCCCTGGTTTCGCAAACTCAACAAACCTGCAGACAAAGCTACATCCACATGAAGGTTTGCCCCACCCATCTCTCAGGTGGGGGGACGAATTCGAGACCCAGTGGACATCTGGGATCCCCTGACCGGTGGGTTTGCAAAGTAGTGTCTTCGGGGTACAAGATAGAATTTCTATCTTGCCCACCAAACAGATTTTTTTTTTTCCCCCTCCAACTGCCAGCTACAACCGACTCGTCAGGAAGCCCTTTTGGGGCAGTTCAAGACCTGCTGAAACGCGGGGTGGTTTTTCCTGTCCCAGTACAGGATCGGTTTCAGGGATTTTACTCCAATCTGTTCATAGTACCAAAGAAAGAGGGCGTTCGCCCAATTCTGGACCTCGGGGCCTTCAATTGCTTCATGAAGGTACAAGATTCCGGATGGAATCGATTCGCTCTGTCGTCACTGCCTTCCAGCCTGGGGACTTTCTGGCATCCTTGGACATCAGGGATGCCTATTTACATGTCCCCATATGCGCAAAGCATCAGAGACTTCTGCGCTTTGCGGTTGGGGAAGACCACTATTAATTTGTGGCTTTCCCCTTTGGCCTGGCATCAGCACCAAGGGTGTTCACCAAGTGCTTGCCCTAAATTCTCGCCCTACTAAGACAACATGGCATCGCTGTCGTGGGCTACTTGGACGACCTGCTTCTGAGGGCCACTTCAGCCTCAGAATTAGAGGTGAGTGTGTCTATAACATCAGACATTGAGTGGCTACTGAACATTCAGAAGTCAGTAATAGTAACGACTCAACGCCTAGTATATCTGGGATTGATTCTGGACTCCTCAGAGGCAAAGGTTTGCTTCCCTGTGGAAAAGTTGCAGACCCTTCGGGCTGCGGTGCGGTAGTTGACATCCCAGAAGGGTCGTCACTCCACTTTTGCATGCGAGTCCCGGGCCTCATGGTGGCCTCCAAGGCGGTACCATAGGCGCAATCTCTTACGCGAGTGCTACAGAAGGAAATTCTGTCCAGATGGGACAAGCGCCCATCATCCCTGGATTATCTAATCGGGGTGATCCACTTGGTCAGGGCCCCCCTTGTTGGTGGCTGACCTCACCGGCACTTCTGTCCGGGAAGTCGTTCCTTCCTCTGGATAGTGATCACGACGGACATCAGCCTTACCTGTGGGGGAGTCTGGGGGGTTCAGTCAACCCAGGGTCGCTGGTCTCCAGAGGATTCCCATTTGCCGATCAAGGTCTTGGAGCTTCGGGCGATCAGGCTGTGCCTCTCCACATGGTCTCGGAGGCTACGAAGGCGTCCAGTCAGGATCCAGTCGGACAACGCCACGGCGGTGGCATATGTCAACCATCAAGGAGGAAAAAGTAGCTCGGATGCAGCGTTAGAAGTCCCTCACATCCTAAGGTGGGCAGAAAGGAGCATACCGGCCATATACATTCCGGGTGTGGAAGACTGGCAGGCGGACTGCCTGTGTCGCCAGATGCTGGACCAAGGAGAATGGTCTCTGCACCCGGAGGTGTTTCTGCTCCTTTGCCCAAGTTGGGGCACGTCAGACATAGATCTCCTGGCGTCTCGACTCAATCGGAAGGTATTGAGGTTTGTGGCCAGGTCAAGTGACCCATGGGCGGATGCGACAGATGCGTTAGTGGCGCCGTGGAGTCAGTACCGGCTAATCTATGCCTTCCCTCCTCTAAAGCTCCTGCCTCTTCTGCTGCGCAGAGTGGAGGCAGAGGGGATTCCTATGATCCTAATTGCTCCGGATTGGCCTTGGCGTCCTTGGTACGCCGATCTAGTGCGGCTAGTAGCAAACGTCCCTTGGCGTCTACCGCTGAGAGAGGACCTGCTGTCACAAGGTCCCATACTGCATCCTGCTTTACAGTCGCTGGCTTAACGGCATGGCTATTGAAAGCCAGGTACTAAGAGATCGGGGCCTGTCAGGTTCTGTGATTCCTACCATGAAGAAGGCTAGGAAGTTATCCTCTAGGACAGTGGTTCTCAACCTTGCTAGTGCCATGACCCCTTGATAACATTTCCCATGTTGTGGGGACCCCTAACGGTAACATTTTTGTAGCGTGAGTTGTCAGGCAAGACAAGTAATTTGCGCCCCTAACCCATGGACATTTAGTCCCTTCCACTCGTACAGTATTAAAACCACTTATGGTACATTTTAGGATGTACCACTTTGTTCTCCTTTGTTTAACTTTTACCTCTCTATCCGCTGCAAAAGGGTTGGGAAAGCGGTGTGGGCTTCAGGAACAGCCCAGGATTCGGTGACCCCTGGCAAATTGTTATTCGACCCCCAGGTTAAGAACCACTGCTCTAGGAGGATTTATTATCCCACTTGGAGAGCTTACTAAGCCCTTTGCGAGGAAATTAAGTGGAATCCTCGGACTCATATAGTGTCCAGAGTCCTGCTGTTCTTACAGCGCAGGGTGGACCAAAAAGCTTGCTTAAGCACGATTAAGGGGCAGATATCTGCCCTGGCTGTTTTTCTTTCAGCGACCCCTGGCGACTCGCCCTAGTGAGAACATTTGTACAGGGGGTTCGGCATGTGGCACCTCCGGTCCGTCCTCCACTACCTCCGTGGGGATTTGAATAGCAGACGCACCTTGGCGTCTACCGCTACGAGAGGTCCTGCTGTCGCAAGGTCCCATAGGTCATCCTGCCTTACATTCAATGGCTTTAACGCCATGACATCTAGGTGCCTCAGAACCACTGTTTGAGAACATTAGGGAAGTTCTCTTGTTGACCCTTTCTCAGAAAGTGGTCCTTTTGCTGGCTGTTAGGTCAGTTAAGACGGGTTCTGAGCTGGCAGCCTTGTCATGAAAGGCTCCTTATTGATCTCTCGCAAGGATAAGGTGGTGCTGCATCCGCAACCTTTTTTCTTCCTAAGGTCATTTCGACCTTCCATTTCAAGGAAGACATTGTACTGTCCTCATCCGTTGAATCCTAAGGAGACGACGTGGCATCCCTTGGACGTTGTCCGAGCTCCAAGAATATACTTGTCTGTTACGGCTCCGTTCCGGAGTTCAAACTCACTGTTTGTTTCGGTGGCTGGTCCCAAGAAGGCCAGCGGTCTCATCGGCCACCATTTCGAGGTGGACCTGACCAGATCCTGATCAGGCTACGCCATAAACGGTCGGGCGACTCCCTCTCACGATGCATTCGACTAGGGCAATGGTGCCTCTTGGGGTTTCTGACATCTAGTGTCTGTTTCCCAGGTGTGTAAGGCGGCGACCTGGTCGCCCGGTCATACTTTCACTAAACTTTACAAGTTGATGTGAGTGCATCTTCGGATGCTTCTTCGGCCGCAAAGTTTTGCAGGCGGCTGTTTAGAGTTACAACTTTTCAGTTGAGGAGCTCTGTTTTGGGGTGAAGTTTATTTTTATGCTGTTCCCACCCCTCATTTTGACACTGCTTTGGGACATCCCACTATGTCAAGATTAAGGCTGTGTCCATCCATGAACGAAAGAGAAAATTGGATTTTATGTTCACCGTAAAATCTTTCTCTGAGTTCATGGATAAACACAGCACCCACCCCTCTTTGTCTGTACTGCTTGCTACAAACTGAATTGTTTGGTGCAGGCTGAGGGGATATAGTCAGTGGGACTGCACCCTGGGTGGGGCGGTTCTGCTTTTGAAGTTAACACTTCTGCCTAGTCACTCCTAAAGATAGGTAGGTTAATCCCACTATATCAAGATTAAGGCTGTGTCATCCATGAACTCAAAGAAAGATTTTACGGTGAGCATAAAATCCTATTTTTTCATGATGTTCATTTTAAATGAATGATGTCTATTTTAGAGTTAACCTTTATGGTACCCAGAAAGGGACACACATTTGAAAAAAAAAAAAAAAGATTTTTGTTTAATCATAGATTTAAAGGGTAATTCCACCTTTACACTTAATGTAAAGCTGAATTTCCAATACCGTTTCTATTCCTTTGGACCTGCTGCACTTGTCTAATGTGCTAAGAATTGCCACCCATCCAAACACGTTTAAACTGTACACAGACCTGCATACTGCTGGCAATGACCATATAACAGTGCTAAGAGTCGCTTCTTCTATGACCGAAGAAGAAAATCTCAATGACTGCTAGCCATTTCCGGGATTATGCTGCTACGCAGCCTCAGGAGTTGTGTACAAAGTACAATTGTATGGATCAGTGCACCCGTAGTCATGGTGGGAAATAATTCTTGGCACAGCAGATAAATACAGTTGACTGGAGGAAGTGTTGTAAATTCACCTTTTACCCTTTAAATGTTTTTACTGTGGGACCCGTTGGCATATACAGGAGCTCTCAAAACATTTCTGTTGAAGTAGAAATCAGCGCAAGCCCCTACCCTTCATTTTTTGGAAAGCCTTGATTAACGCTGTAGTTCTGGTCTACAAGGCTACTTGCTTGTCTTATGGCTGCACCAAAAAGATGCAACAAAGTTTGGGACCTGTGGGTCAGTTCGGGCACCACAGTTGTTACCTCCCCTGGCGTGACAGCCCCTTCATTAGTTTAATAGTGTTTTAGTGGGAAAGGGTGTGACCTACTTTTTCTTTTTGGTTTTAACTGTTGGTGTCTTGTGTATGGGGGATATTTTCTTCCATGTGATGGAAGCAAGACGATCCTGATCACTCCTCAGACAACAGTACTGAGCAAAGGTTGATTGTATGCCTTTTTGGTTACCTCCCCTTACCCTTTGGTGCTGAGCATTTGTTGTATTCTAATTAGAGGAGCTCCAGGCTCCCCCCCCCCCCCCCCCAAAAAAAGAAATTGAGTCATCAGCTACAAATTCTGTAGCTGCTGACTTTTAATATTAATGCATTGTTTTTGTGGCGTGAATTGACCCTAAGGGAAACCGGCATTAAAAGAGAAAAAGAAAAGGGCGCACCAGCCTTGTGCGTTATCCTTTGGGTATATTTTTATAAATAGTAGATAAAAGGAAGACTACTCACAAATGTAGGTAGATGGCTCACAATGTAAATGGTCTTCAAATTGCAGCAATTGGTCTAGGACAGATGAACTCCAGATGGTCACGGAGGAGATATCAGGGGCCACTGCCGGCTGACGTGTTTCGAAGGGTAACTTTTTTCCTTTCTGCCCTGCAGTGTTGCCTCCTTTTGAAAACAGATGAACAACTGTTTGATAATCATAAACTGACCAGTTAGTTATCGATATGGATGGATATCGTCTGACAAGCAAGGATACAAAAAGTGATCAGAGTGTGCTGACAATACTGGTAGACAGAGATCAGTACCATGCCGGCACAGCAATGTGATTGCACAAAGAGCTAATGTATACACAAAAACAGGCCTCATCTAATCGAAGTGTGGAGTGAGAGGAAGAAAGGGATCTGATAACCACAATAGATCTGATGACCACAAAATGTCTCACAAGCAATGAACAGTGGCACATAACGCCAGCAAAAATAGTCAGCCTTACCAATTGATGGCTTCTAGGTCCATGGCACCATATGTGGGATCTCCTCCCATATCGATAGAGTCCCTCATGGCCCGTTCCTGCGTCTGGAACACACATTGCCATGTTTGCGTTCCAAACTATAGGAAGTGCTGACCTGACGTCACTTCCTGTGCGTGAGCCGTCGCTCATTAGTGACGTCGGCGACAACAAAAGACCCCCCCCCCCCCCCCCCTCATATTTTGTCAACTGGGGTTAGCTTCTAAGCTTCAAGAAGGTGTATGTGAACGTCCGTTTCACCAGTATCTATTTTAGCTTCATGTGACATCTATTGTCCTTTTTTTTTCTCCTCTATTGGTCGACCGTTCTACAGCAAAATGGCAGCGGTCTATTGTCGCTACCCAATTTTTTTATATATGTAGTGATCTGTAAATAATTGATGCGTCTTTTTTTTTTTTTTTTTTTTTTCCCTTCTTTTTTTTTTTTTTTTTTAAATGTTTGATATTTTTTTTTTTTTTTATAATTTTACGTTTTCAGATAAGCAAGCCTGAAAAAAGTCACTTGACACTCTTCAAAGATGATATGGAGTGATAAAATGTCTCAATGGCCATAAGTATGTGAACACTCTTCCAAATTATGGGGTTCATGAGTTTCCAGTGAAGGGGACAGTTAATGCTATAGCATATTAAAACATTTTTAGACCATTGTGCCTTGTGGCAACATTTTGGAGAAGGCCGTTCTGTTTAAACAGGACTTGATCACAAATTCGGCTCCATAACATGGTTTGACCAGTCTTGTGTGGGGAAACTCGAGTGGCTTGCACAGACAACTTCACCAACCCTATTGAATACTTTTTGGATGAGTTGGAATGCCAACCATGAGCCAATCAATATCAGTACCCCTAAATGGTATTTTTTTTCCATAGGCCCAAATTCCTACAAACACTCCAAAATCTTGTTGAAGGCCTTCCCTTGAGCGTAGAAGCTGTTTAGCCAAAGGGAGTGCTAGCTTTATTAATGGCCATGGTTTTAGAATGAAATGTAAAAACAAAAAAAACTGAAAGGGTGGTGGTCAGGTGTCCACAGACTTATGGTCACATAGTGTGTTAACCCTTCAAACAAATGAATACAACACACAGAAGAAGATAAATAGTAAAGTGTTTTTTTTTTTTTTTTTTTTTCATAGGACTTAATTCGGGACCAGGGACTTCAGCGGAGTGAAGGAGGTAAGTGAGCTTTCTTCTCCAAAGTAGATGTATCCTAGACACAACACAAATGACCTCCCTACATACCTTTTCATAAGACCTTCTCAAGTAGAAATTATTTTGAAGGACCTCTTAAGATGGATGTTTTACTAAAAAAAAAAAAAAAAAAAAAAATTAAATTTGTTCACCGTGGCATTTGGCCAATAGAAAACCTTTTTTTTCTAGACTTAACATAAGCCAGTGAAATAGAGCTAAAATGGGTTTCCCCACAGTGGGTTGGACTTCTCATATCCCTGTTTCTTTTAACATTAAAAAGGTAATATTTCCCATATGTCTTATTTTTTTTTTATTTAATCCATTCTAACAAGTTTTATATCAGTTTTTCTAACCTACATACACACCTTTCTGATTTCACTTTTTGTTCATTATTACAATTGTTTAGGCCTTAAAACGTGTAACACCCTCTTCAATGTTCAGTATCCATTTTCTTTAAATTCTGTATTTTTCTACATTTTATTCTTCAACTCCCAGTCTATCCCTAATACTTCCTTCTTTACATGATAAAAATAATGTGAATTTAATGTCTGTATACTGGAATCATTTTGCTAATTATGTCTTAATTCTGCCCTCCTGCTCAAACTTTTTCCCCCTCCTTTTTTTTTTATTTTTTCTCCCCACTGCTACATTTTAATCCCCCTTTTTTCTACTACTTTTTTTTATTTACATTTTTTTTAACCTCCTTCATCCCCATTCCTTTTATTTATTTATTTTCCTCCCTTTTTTGCTTTTCTTTACGCCTGTGTTTCTCCCGCAGCCCCTCAGGTCCAGTCGACCCGCTGCCTTCGGAAATACCACAATCGGAACCCCAGCCCACTCCTCCATACACTCCCCAGTGAAATAGTCTTTGATTTTGAGTCTGACCCCGTTTACAGAGGTAGTTGGGCTGTTTATTTTACCTAACCCCTCACCTTAAAGTGATTCTGTAACCAGGCTTTAGACAATCCAGGTATTTACGTATTAGCAAGCAGTACATCAGCTTTAAAACAGTTTAAAAGTTCTGTTGACCTCCTGTACCTGTAGTAACTGTGGAGCAATCAATCATCCCATATCTTTACAGAAGAATAACTGAGAAGCCATTCTCTCCGCAGCCCACCCTGCCCAAAGTGAATGCTCCATTTGTTTACATGTTGGAGATTGGAAGGCTGCTGAGCTGCTGCTTGGATTGCAGAGCAGGGGGAGCTGAGCTGCTTAGTCACTGCTGGAAAGGAGCTGAGCTGAGCTTTTAAACTTTTGTTGGAAGGGAGAACAGGGATAGCTGAGCTACTGCTAGGAAGGAGGAAAATGGTGGCCTGAGCTGCTGAGTCACTGCTAGCAGGGGACAGCAGGATAAGCTGAGCTGCTGAGTCATTGCTGGCAAGAGGGAGCAGGGTGAGCTCAGCTGCTGTGTCCCTTCTGGCAAGGGGAAGGAGGGTGAGCAGAGCTGTGAAGAGCTGACTTAAACACATTTACCTTATCTGAGGATGAATTGGTCCATAGTGCCTGCAGCTGCAGAGGTAAGTAATTGTTCTAAAGCTCTTTTACGGCTTGATAAGAAGCAAATGCTTCAATGTCAATAGCCTGGCCACAAGATCACTTTAAACTTCTTGAATTCAAAACCCCATTAAACTGTCTCTTCCACTGCTTGCACCGCTTGTACAAGTGTGCAACACAGACACTGCTTAGTTTTTTGTTTTGTTTTTCTTGAGTAGTTATAGTATATTAACTGATACTTTGCATTTTTTGAAGTTTGTGCTGACCATTGAGTCGCCTTCAGTGTATGTGCATGAAAGCTTACACCTACTTGGTCTAACTTTTCTGAAAAAATTATATATTTTGTCACCTCTCTTACCACTAAGCTTGTTATAATATCTCTCCACGTGTGTGTTTTTGCTGTGCATGCTAGAAAGGATGTATTTGGGGTGTCTATTAGAAGTAGTTTTTTATTTATACATGTGTGGTGTGATGTGATATGATATGTGATTTTTCATTTACCCTTTTCTTTAGTCTATAAAGAAAAAAAAAAAAAGTATAGCACTTTAACTCTTTTTAATGGCTTATTCCACCCAAAACTATTTCAGGCTTTTTCGAGATGTTGAAAAAACTTGAACCACCTTGACAGTCCCTTCTATCTATTTGCTACCATCACTGCTACTTTTGTTATCCAATATT
Organism: Rana temporaria; assembly: GCF_905171775.1. Classification (NCBI taxonomy): domain Eukaryota; kingdom Metazoa; phylum Chordata; class Amphibia; order Anura; family Ranidae; genus Rana; species Rana temporaria. Next base: position 386,227,957 of record NC_053491.1, read on the forward strand.
TTAAAATAAAGTGAGAGCAAAAACTAGCTCTTCCTTCCTCAGAGTGGAAGAAACTTATCACAAACACAATGGGCCGGATTCAGGTATAATTGCTTTTTTTTTTTTACAGAGGCGCAGGGCAACGTTTTTGCCCTGCGCCCCCGCAATTTTTTTGCGCTGCCCTCGATTCACGGAGCAGAAGCCCGGCGCAAGAGCGCGCAATTTAAATGATCCCGTAGGGGGCGGGAATCATTTAAATTAGGCGCGTTCCCGCGCCGATCGTAGAGCGCATGCTCCGTCGGGAAACTTTCCCGACGTGCATTGCGGCAAATGACGTCGCAAGGACGTCATTTGCTTCAAAGTCCAGCGCCAGCGCCATTCACGATTCACTTACGCAAACTACGTAAAATTCAAATTTCGCGACGCGGGAACGACGGGTATACGTAACATGGGCTGCCCCTGCTAATAGCAGGGGCAGCCTTGCGCGAAAACCGCCGTACGTAAACAACGTAAATTGCGTACGCAGGGCTCGCGCAACATTGTGAATCGGTGTTAGTATGCAATTTGCATACTATACGCTAAGCACAACGGGAACGCCACCTAACAGCCATCGCAAGAATGCAGCCTAAGATATGCGGGCATAAGAGCCTTATGCCGCGCAGATCTTAGGCTGCAGTCGGCGTAACAAGGTTCCTGAATCAGGAGCACTCGTTACGCCGGGGCAAGTAAGCAATTGCGCTGTGTAACCTATGGTTACACAGGCGCAATTGCTTCTTGAATCCACCCCATTGTATGTTGGCAGGTTAACTTTAAACCACCACACACTTTAACCAAATCAAAATATCAATGTTGGATGGACAAATTTATTAAAGTGACTTGTCTCCAAACTCAACCTGAAACTCAAAATGTTCTCTGAAGAGTATATGCTTGCCTCTCCTGTTACCAACGCTGCCACACACCTCTTATTTGAAGAGGGCTCTAAATACACTACAACACATAAAATGACAGGGATCAGAGGGAGAACCAGGAGACGGACACTTCCGAGAACTCCAGTTTCTGAAGAATATAGCTTCAGTAGTGTTCAGCAGCACGGGGAGCAGGAGGGGTATGTGTAAAAAAAAATTCTTTTTCCTTTTTGTAGAAAAACTTGATTTGCAGGCTTTATTTGCTGAGTTTCTTTAAATATATGTTTAAAACTATATATATATATATATATATATATATATATATATATATATATATATATATATATATATATATATATATATATATATATTTTTTTTTTTTCTTGTTCTTACTGTTGAACAGTAATGCATTTCAATCTGGACTGATTGCTCCCTTTGCCCTGCAATAGTCAGATGTATGCCTTTTTTCATGTTGCTTCTAAATGAGTCGTAAGGCGCGTACAAGATTGCAATTGAACATCACCCTTGTGAGTCAGCGCTGACCTCTTCAAGTGTTATTACAAGTTAGTTTAGCTTAGTGTGGCTTTAAAGTAAAAGTATAGGCATTTTCATTTTGGATAGCGCAAGGAGGGGTTATAACCCCTGTCACTTTATTTATTTATTTATTTTTTCCTGATCCGTGTCCCATTTCGTAGATTTCACTTCCTGTCACATAATCAAACAGGAAGTGAGAGGAAATCCCAGAAAATTTAAGGACATTCCTTGTGGACCCCCAAATCACCAGAACTAGTGTCGCCATCGGAAGATTTCCTCTCTATTGCTTCTCTGGGGACAACCCAACATTTGGGATTTTCTTTTACTTCCACTTTCAATGATGATGGTAAATGGGACAAATAGAGAAGGGAAAACTTCCTAACGGGGGCACAAACAATAAAAAGTGACAGGATTTCTAATCCATCTCCACTCTATCTAAAACTTAAAAAAAAAAATTAGCCTTAAGCTTTTTATTCTTTAAGCATTCTTCTTTTTCAACACAAAGCTGATATTGGAAAACAACATTCTTCAATTTAATTTTTTTTTTGTGGTTGTTGAAAAAGAACAGAGTAGACAGAACAATGTAGCTTGCAGAGGATTTACAGTAGAGTAAAGCCTGCTATCTACCAATTAGAGTAGAACTTCAAACAGACAGAAAGTACATCATATCAATTTGAATTGTAGTTGCATGAGCAGAATGTTGCAGTCTGAATAAAAAAGGTTTCAAGCAATAAAGATTGGTACCAATGTAAACAAACATTGGAATTACAGTTCTATAATTTACCAAGCATGCATAATAGTAGTATAGGCTGTTAAGGGGAACAGATCATTTATCTACCCTGTGGACTGTTTGGTACTAAACAGGTGGTGCTAGGCTGGGGTCAATAAGCCATCCGCACAATATATCCTTTCAGATTTGAGCACTACCCCTGTGGGGGCAGGTTAACGTGTAGAATAGTGATCACTATATCTATCCAAAGGTGTGTGTGTTTGGGAAGGAGGTTGCAAGTACTATACAAGTGTTTTCCTGCCTAGGTACAGGGTTTTGTTTGCTGCATCTTTCAGATAATGATCATTACATGGATACTCCAAAATTTACAGAAGGACCAGTCTTTGAAAACTCAGAAGAACATTTGTAGTTGGAATGCCCAATTATATCGGATACCACCTACTAGTATCCAACCAGTCTTTGGTATTTCCAGAACATGTGAATGAGGTTCCCTTTTCCCAAAGTATACCTAAGGCACAATGCGTAATCTCATTGTGGAAAGCGGAACATTCTTGAGGGACTCGATATACTCTATGCAGCAAACCACCAACCCCATCACCCTCCAGCCCCCCAAGGGGATTGCACCTCACCCTGCTGTTTGCTGGTTGGTCTGACACTTACCCAATCAGTGTGGGCGGGTGGCAGGCAGTGTGTTGCAGCAGCTCTGTGTTGTCCTCCTCCATGGCAGCTTCCAGCTGCTCCCCTCTTCCTAGGCGTCCAATGGGATCGCTTGTCCTTTCAGCCAATCGGGTGATCGGTGTCAAAACCTGCTTCCTAATTGGCCAGGAGGAGTATCAGTGTTGCAACAGCAAATAATTATTTGCTGTTGCAACACACCTGGGTGGGATCAGAGCGCGCTCTGTTACTCTAGCCCACCCTATATTGAAGCCTATTAGAGCCTCTGGCTCTAATTGGTGCTTCACAAAAAAACAGCCTACATTGGAATCCATGCGTCTGTGTCCTGAAAGGGACCAGGTGCATGGATGGGTGGCGCCCATGCACCCTTAATGGATGGGCTGCCCCTGTTTGGGAGGTTAAGAGTTGGGGGGCCTCCATTAGCTTGATAAGTGTATGGTCAGAGTCCGAGGTCTCTGTCTTCAGGGGGTTAGTTTAGGGAACATGAGTGTCTAAAGAATGAACACCTTTCCATAATTTTCTGCAAGGATATTTCCTGTAGAGGATACAATAGTGCCATTGACAGTTGATGGTCTATATAGTTTGCGGTAGTTTGAGAGGCTGAACAACATATAACCTGTTCAGTCTCGCTCCTTTTCCAAATTTTTTACATTTGCCCTCAAGTCCAGCCCCAGTTGTTGGGAGGAGTGTTGTTTTAAAGACCTCTCTCCTAAAAAGGCTTTCAAAGTATTCCATATGTTGGGTTGACTGCATGTTGCAGTCAGACCATTAATATACCAGGGATTTCATTTTCTGGAGTAAACAGTCATAAAGGACTGGGCATCCACATTTTCCGTTCCATACAGAGCTTTCGGAGATTTTTACTAACAGTGGGGAATGGTCAGTCAAGCCCCTAGGTGTATTTGTTAAATGGTAAACTGTAGCAAGAAAAACCTTATTACCCAATGCTAAATCTACTCTAAAGAGCATTTAGTGGGAGTGGGAACATCCGGTATACTTGGGTGATAACAAATATCAGTCAGGCCCAGTTCTCTCACCAGTAATGGCAGTAAAGTAAGTGGTCATTCTCAAAGTGGTACCAAATCTGTGTGAATAGGTCCATTAAATGATCAAGGTTTTCAAGGACAGTCCTAGGTGGATCCTGGTAAATACAGAAATGGTCATGGTGAAGTCCTTGGAGGAGAGAGCTTGACCTGGAAGTTAACAGCAAGCCACAAGAACAGTGTAATAGTGGAGAACAAAAAAATGGCAGATTACACTTTTTTCAGGCTGGCTTTTAATTGCAATCTATTTTTTTTTTTTTTTTTTTTTTTTTTTTTTTTGGGTTTTCTTTTCTTCAATTACTCAGATTTGTTTTCTGGTTTGGCAGGTACCACACCAGGGCTATCGGCGACCCCTCCAGCCTCTCTCCCTGGATCCCTCACTAATGTGAAGGCTCTCCAGAAATCCCCAGGGCAACAAAGAGAACGCAAATCTTCCTCGTCCTCCACTGAAGACAGGAGTAGGGTGGTGAGTATCAAGTGCACATGTCGCCTGCATATTGTGGTGGAAAACATCTAGTTAGCATAGGCAATATATGGTCTTAAAGTTAAATCGGAATTGGTGTTATCCCTATACAAGGCAGCACACTGTTGTTTGTCCCCACCCCTTACAAAATGCTTCTGTAAGAGTCACTTTAACATAATAGTCGACTTATTTCTTAGAGGCCACTGCTGTTTAACAGAGCCCTGAGGTAGGGTGAAGTGTATAAATGCACTATATGGCCAAAAATATAAAGTGGACACTGAGATCAGGTGCACAAAGCCAGCTCCATAAAGATATGGCCTACACAGTCCTGACGGCAAACCCTGCTGAACATCTTTAAGATTTGAATGCACCAGAATTTTTCATCCAAATCCGTACCTGACCTCACAAATGCTCTCTTGCTCATTGGGAACAAATTTCCACATATGTACTCAAAAATCTTATGGAAAGCCTTCCCCCGAAGAGTGGAGACTGATATATCTGCGAAGGGGGAGCCAACTCCGTATTTATGCCCATGGTTAGGGATTAGAATGTTGAATATTATTAATACCTAATATTCTCGTATCTCAAGGGTGTTTCTGGATGAATAGTATTGTTAGTCAGATTGACTTAAAAACAAAGTGTGCGTTTGTCTCACAGTTGGCATCATAAATGCAATGTAAAAAGTCTTAACGGTTTAGTGTAGGTAAAAATATATTTTGTCCCGTCTGTCCGTGTCAGAAGAAACAAGAAATTACATTCTTGGACTGCTGAGAGAAATCAGCTGTTTCATTTGTCAGTGGGTTTTCATGTAAATATGTCAATGTGTGTCTGTCTAAACCTACAATATCGAAGCGTTGGCTTTATATGTTGCGTCATAACCTTACAAAAACGTAGAACCTTGTATGACACACATTAATTTCTGCTAACTTCAGCAATATTGAAGAAAGGGGGGAATAAAGAAATGGACTTTGTAGGCACTTATTTATAAAAATACAAAAATTAATTTAATAGTACATAGAAAATAGATACAAATCCAAAAAATAAATTAATATTGAAAACACAGTATGGGGTATTGAGAATCAAAAGTAGTGGGCCGTGCTGAGTGATTCTGTTGGTGTGAAACTCTGAAGGCCTTCAATTTGCACGTTGGTCCACTCTTTGTTCAACCCTTGAGTGTGGAGCTGAGCTGCAGTTACAATCGCTGCTGCAGCGGCCAGGAAATCTAGGTCCTTTAGCACTCTTTACACACTGATTGGCTCCGGTAACGCTGCTGTTGTATGTCTTTGTTCTACTCCAGCAGCCTTAAGTGTTTACAATCTTTTCCAGTACCAGTGGTCCCCCCTAGGTTAATCCAGGATTGGTCCGACGGGTGCCATTGGTGCTTGCCGTGTGGGAACCCATACTCGTGTTCTGACCCGGCTGGGTCATTCAGGAGGTGGACTCCTCCGCAGGGCGGTGCCTCTGTACATAATGCTCCTCATTTGAACTATTAACCATTTTATATGTTCCAAGCTCCCGATGAAGCGGAATTAATCCGTGAAACTAGTAGAGCACTTCCTGGAACATTATACACGGTTTAAGGGTTGAACAAAGAGTGGACCAACGTGCAAATTGAAGGCCTTCAGAGTTTCACACCAACAGAATCACTCAGCACGGCCCACTACTTTTGATTCTCAATACCCCATACTGTGTTTTCAATATTAATTTATTTTTTGGATTTGTATCTATTTTCTATGTACTATTAAATTAATTTTTGTATTTTTATAAATAAGTGCCTACAAAGTCCATTTCTTTATTCCCCCCTTTCTTCAATACAATCAGGATGTGGCACTATGTTATTTAAGGATGTTTGATTGCCATCCAAGGGCAAATGCAATCAATTTTTCAAACTTCAGCAATATGTCTGTAAAAGAGGAGGTACTAACTCGGATATGGAGATATATATATCGATAGATAGATAGATACTTTGATTGACAAGCCCACATGTAACATATATATATATACTTGTAGTAATGTGCGGATTATGTAATTGAACACCTATTACCAACTTTAACTACATTAAGTAAATACTAATATCATTGACTGAGACCCAACTTAACAGTATTTAAACAAATATGTATTATTCCTCCAAATACATAAATGCTGGTCTATTCTGGACCTCCCTTGACATTCTATACCAGATACCTTCTATGTCATTCTTAAACTAGATACACAAAAACTTCTAGCATATTATTGACTGTTTCAGATAAAGATCTATTTTACTGAACATTTGATCAAGGTCATTCACACTGGTATTTTATTATCTATAATTATAAAACCAAATATATTTTGCAAGCTTGCCATGAATATAACACCTATAAGTACCATTATGAATTTGGAATAATATTCTAACGGATGTCCAACAAGCTCACATGGCAAAATCGGTAGTTTACCAGGGAGTGCCCAGTCAATTCCCCCCCCCCAAAACTTATTAGCTATCTAATACGGCTCTGATGGTCTATCACTAATCAGATCACACAGGTGCTGATGAGGGGCAACATTTTGCCAATCGGTGGCTCTGCCTCAACCCAGATTCCACTTAGCTGCCAATGGCCCATTTTCTCTTCCCCTCCCCTAACGCCCCCACCCACTCTGGCTATGCTCCGATGTTTCTTGCTGTAAAGATCATGTATCGTATATCGTTTTTGGCAGGTATTTACCTATTTGGTAGGCAGAGGAGAATTGCCTTAGAGAAATAGGATTAGGTCCACTTTGAAACTGCCCGTGCATGCTACATAATTGACAGGTTTTCAATGCTGTCCTCTTTGCAGAAAACACTTGGACGCCGAGATTCCAGTGATGATTGGGAAATTCCAGATGGACAAATCACAGTCGGACAGAGAATAGGATCTGGATCCTTTGGAACAGTGTATAAGGGAAAGTGGCATGGTACTGGCTTGTTTCAATTTCTCCAAAGGTCCTCCAAAAGCCCTTAAAGAGGTTGTAAAGGTTTGTTTTTTATTTTCTAAAAAGGTTCCTTTATGCTAGTGTATTGTTGGTTCACTTACCTTTTCCTTCGATTTCCCTTTGAAATGTATTTTTTTCTTTGTTTTAAATTTCTCACTTCCTGTTCCTCCTCGGTAAGCTTTTCCCCATCATCTGAGCCGTTCTGGCCGGGGGTTAGTCAGCCAGAACAGCTTACTGAGGAGAAATAGGAAGTGAGAAATTCAAATAAAGAAAACAAAGAAATACAAAATTTAGAAGGGAAATGGAAGGAAAAGGTAAGTGAACCAACAATGCACTAGCTTAAAGGAACACATTTAGAAAATAAACAAACCTTTACAACCCCTTTAAAGGAAAACTCTAATAAGAAATATCCAAAATCAAGAAGAGCCAGGTTCATTTTAAGGGTTACAGTAGGCATGCGACTGTCTTCCCACATGACCTTGTTGGCGCTTGATGATTGGCTGCTAAAAACACGAAGCACTGTCAGATTGGAGAAGTTGTTTGAGCTGGCATTCAAGTAAATCTCTAATTTTCCTTTGCATAGGCAAATCATAGGTTCCCTCTAAAACCCTGACACATAGCTCACTTGAAATCACTTTTTATAGCCATGTGTCAGATATAATAAATCAAATCAAATTGGCTTGAATTTACATTTTCTTTTTATTAAATGGTTTTCCTTTTCTGTCCAGTTATTTGTAGTTGTCACAGAAAATGTTGCCTTGCTGATTCAGCTCTTCTGTCTGCGTTGTTTCAGGAGATGTAGCTGTGAAAATGTTGAATGTAACTGCACCAACTCCTCAGCAACTACAAGCCTTTAAAAATGAAGTAGGCGTGCTCAGGTAAGTCTTAAAGTCTATTCTACCCCCCTTATTTATCAAGCTTAAGATGCTGTTTAGAGGGACTTGTGTGGTGGACTTTTATGTTTTAAGTTTTTAAATGAGTAAACACTGTTTTATGCATTTATTTTTTATTTTTATGTGTGTAATCTTTGTTTTCTGTATACACATTTACCACACAATAAAAGATCCCCCCAGAGCACTATGTCAGTTTTTAAAGTCACATCAGTAGCTGCCTGCTTTAAGGATGTCTGTCTGAGCGTTTCAATAAGGTATAATGGAAAAAGGAAAGGTAATGGGACTTTACCCAAGGCATGTCATTGCCATATATACAGTGAGGAAAATAAGTATTTGAACACCCTGCTATTTTGCAAGTTCTCCCACTTGGAAATCATGGAGGGGTCTGAAATTGTCATCGTAGGTGCATGTCCACTGTGAGACATAATCAAAAAAAAAAATTCCAGAAATCACAATTTATGATTTAACTATTTATTTGTATGATACAGCTGCAAATAAGTATTTGAACACCTGTCTATCAGCTAGAATTCTGACCCTCAAAGACCTGTTAGTCTGCCTTTAAGGGCTCTTTCACACGTCCGTTCCGTTCGTCCGTTTTTTGGACGTCTGTTAACGGACCGCAATGCTTCCCTATGGGTTAACGTCCGTTAGCGGATGAGCATCCGCTAACGTCCATTAGCATCCGTCTGCGTTAAGTTCCGTTTTTTTGGACGGAAGAAAACCCTATTTTTCTTCCGTCAAAAAAACGGAACGGACGAAAATCGGATGATCCGTTTACCATCCGATAACGCCGTGTGCGGCGTTTGGTATGAATCCTGAGGGTGAAGTCCCCGCCGGATTTTAAATAAAAATCCGGCATGGGATCCCCCCCTCGGGAGCATACCGGGCCCTTAAGTCTGGTATGGGTTGCAAGGAGACCCCCCCCACGCCGAAAAAACAGCGTGGGGGGTCCCCCTACAATCCATACCAGACCCGTATCCAAAGCACGCTACCCGGCCGGCCAGGAAAGGAGTGGGGACGAGCGAGCGCCCCCCCCCCTCCTGAGCCGTACCGGGCTGCATGCCCTCAACATGGGGGGGGGTTGGGTGCTCTGGGGCAGGGGGGCGCACTGCGTCCCCCCCCACCCCAGAGCACCCTGTCCCCATGTTGATGAGGACAGGGCCCCTTCCTGACAACCCTGGCCGTTGGTTGTCGGGGTATGCGGGCGGGAGGCTTATCGGAATCTGGGAAGCCCCCTTTAATAAGGGGGCCCCTAGATACCAGCCCCCCACCCTAAGTGAATGGATATGGGGTACATCGTACCCCTACCCATTCACCTGGAGGCAAAAAGTTAATAAACACGACGCAAGGGTTTTTAAAATAATTTATTAGTCTGGTCCGGAGGCCCCCCCCCCCCTGTCTTCTTTATTAGCTCTTTCACCAGGGGGGGGCTTCTTCTTTGACGTCTTCGGGTGGGGGCCGCTCTTCTTCGCCGCCGTCTGGTTCTCTTCCACCACCGGGGGGGGTCGCTTTTATAAAAGCGCCCCCCCCCCCCGCGGGTTTCCTCCGACGTCTTCGGCGGGGGGTGGTGTGCTTCTTCTTCCGCTATCCGGGGGTCTTCTATGTTTGCCGCTCTCCGCTGTTGACTCGGCGCACCCCGGTTCTTCCTCCCGCTGTCCGGTGCCTTCTCCTTTAGCGCTGAACGTCCCCACTTTCCTGGCCGGCCGGGTAGCATGCTTTGGATACGGGTCTGGTATGGATTGTAGGGGGACCCCCCACGCCGTTTTTTCGGCGTAGGGGGGGGGTCTCCTTACAACCCATACCAGACCTAAGGGCCCGGTATGCTCCTGAGGGGGGAACCCATGCCGGATTTTTATTTAAAATCCGGCGGGGACTTTCCCCTCAGGATTCATACCAAACGCCGCACACGTGTAGAATTGGCGGGAATCCAAGTCGGATCTCCCGTCGCTTCTATGACGTGCTTGCTGGAATGTGCTTTTACTATTCCAGCGAGTGCGAGATGTCGGCACCCTGTCGCCGAGAATCAGCGCGATGCCGTTGTGCTAAAGACACATTCTCGGCGGCAGGCACTGTATGTAAAAAGCCCCCCCAAAAAAAATAAACGGATGAAAAAATGGATGGAAAAAACGGATCAACTGATGAAAAAAAAACTGATCTAAAAAACTGAACTGACGTGTGAAAGAGCCCTAAAATGTCCACCTCCACTCCATTTATTATCCTAAATTAGATGCACCTGTTTGAGGTCATTAGCTGCATAAAGACACCCGTCCACCCCATACAATCAGTAAGAATCCAACTACTAACATGGCCAAGACCAAAGAGCTGTCCAAAGACACTAGAGACAAAATTGTACACCTCCACAAGGCTGGAAAGGGCTACGGGGAAATTGCCAAGCAGCTTGGTGAAAAAAGGTCCACTGTTGGAGCAATCATTAGAAAATGGAAGAAGCTAAACATGACTGTCAATCTCCCTCGGACTGGGGCTCCATGCAAAATCTCACCTCGTGGGGGTCTCGATGATCCTAAGAAAGGTGAGAAATCAGCCCAGGACTACACGGGAGGAGCTGGTCAATGACCTGAAAAGAGCTGGGACCACCGTTTCCAAGGTTACTGTTGGTAATACACTAAGACGTCATGGTTTGAAATCATGCATGGCACGGAAGGTTCCCCTGCTTAAACCAGCACATGTCAAGGCCCGTCTTAAGTTTGCCAATGACCATTTGGATGATCCAGAGGAGTCATGGGAGAAAGTCATGTGGTCAGATGAGACCAAAATAGAACTATTTGGTCATAATTCCACTAACCGTGTTTGGAGGAAGAAGAATGATGAGTACCATCCCAAGAACACCATCCCTACTGTGAAGCATGGGGGTGGTAGCATCATGCTTTGGGGGTGTTTTTCTGCACATGGGACAGGGCGACTGCACTGTATTAAGGAGAGGATGACCGGGGCCATGTATTGCGAGATTTTGGGCAACAACCTCCTTCCCTGAGTTAGAGCTTTGAAGATGGGTCGAGGCTGGGTCTTCCAACATGACAATGACCCGAAGCACACAGCCAGGATAACCAAGGAGTGGCTCTGTAAGAAGCATATCAAGGTTCTGGCGTGGCCTAGCCAGTCTCCAGACCTAAACCCAATAGAGAATCTTTGAAGGGAGCTCAAACTCCGTGTTTCTCAGCGACAGCCCAGAAACCTGACTGATCTAGAGAAGATCTGTGTGGAGGAGTGGGCCAAAATCCCTCCTCCAGTGTGTGCAAACCTGGTGAAAAACTACAAGAAACGTTTGACCTCTGTAATTGCAAACAAAGGCTACTGTACCAAATATTAACATTGATTTTCTCAGGTGTTCAAATACTTATTTGCAGCTGTATCATACAAATAAATAGTTAAAAAAATCATACATTGTGATTTCTGGATTTTTTTTTTGATTATGTCTCTCACAGTGGACATGCACCTACGATAACAATTTCAGACCCCTCCATGATGTCCAAGTGGGAGAACTTGCAAAATAGCAGGGTGTTCAAATACTTATTTTCATCACTAATATATATATATATATAGAACATATATCAAATCGTATATCAATACTCATCATAATAATGTAATCAAAGTTGACATATCAAATATAGTATTTAACACATATAACAGAGCATTATTGGTACAAAGAATACAAAGTTAATATAAATCAGCATATAATGTAAATATGATTGACAAGATAAATTCATGGCTTTACTTGTACACCCAACTCCCGGACAGCAAGACGCCTAGTTTTCATTCCTCTTTAAGGTATGAGGTCAGGCATGCATATCTGCGGCTTTGGACATGACTTTTCTTCTCTTTACTGCCTTGCAGGAAGGTTCACCCTGGAAATTCCTTTTCCCTACTCCATTTGGCTTTGTGGTCATTTGCCCTTTTTTTTTTTAAAAGGACTTCTGCCCACATGGAATGACTTCTTCCTCGTTTGCCCATTCCCACATTTGAGGTCTGATCTTTGAGTCTGGGCAGCATCTAGAATGGAGACATCCCATGGTCTATAAAATGTCCTATTCTGTACAATCACTACTTGTAAATTCCATATTTTGGACTACAGAACACTGGTCCCTCCCCTTTCTCTCTCTATTGTTTGCTGAAAAAACTATCACCTCACAGGGTGGATGGAGTTATTTTGGGTACAATAGGGTGCAGGCTGTGTAACCCTTTTTCCAGTGTCTTATCAGAAGGTAGCAGCATATAACCTATGGCCTATAAATCGCTTTCTGTGTACTGTATGAAATTCACAGGCACATCAAAATTCTATTTTTTTTACTCTTCTAGGAATGCATGGGTGAATGTTTTATGTGTTAAACTGATCTCTCTGTTGCAGGAAAACTCGGCATGTGAATATCCTGCTTTTTATGGGCTATTCTACCAAACCCCAGCTGGCTATAGTAACCCAATGGTGTGAGGGTTCCAGCCTATACCACCATCTACACATCATAGAGACCAAATTTGAAATGATCAAGCTTATTGACATTGCACGGCAGACGGCACAAGGCATGGAGTAAGTTTCCCATTTTTTTATATGGAACATTACAACAGGTCACGTCTGGCTAATCTGTGGCCTGCTGCTTGTTGATGGCCTTTTTAAAAAGTGTGGTTTGGCATTAGGAATATATACCTCTTGACCTCAAATGCCAGCATGGTTCGTCACTATCAATAAACCAGAGATGACTGTTCACTGTATCGCTGCTAAAAAAAACTTTTTTTAATAATAAAAAAAAAGTGCAACACAAAGGTTCTGATGTTTTCCCACTGCACCCTGTGTGTTCTGTGTAATTATAAAACTAGTTTATATCCTTTTGTCCTGTGCTAATTATTTTATTTAAAAAAAAGTTATATTAGCAGTGATACATTGGTCTTTTTGATTAATGGACATTTGCAGTTAATGAGCCTAAACTGCATCCTGCCAAGTTGGGAGAGTGCGGACCAAGCTGAAACGCCATTCATTTTATGATGCTTCACTATCCTGATTGGGCGGCATACTGGTAACCATGGTAGTCGGTATCTTATTCACTACCTTTCTTGTACCTGTGGCTTCCGTAGAGTATAATGGCTTGCTTGTGACCATTTGTATGGGCTACGTGATGGCAGGGAAAGGGACTAGTATCACCACGCACCCAATGGCCTTGACACATAATTGGGTGTATATGCTTCTGTTCCTAAGCCCCATAATATTGCTGGATATTTTTATGCCCCTGATGTATATGAAGCCTTTTTTGGGGGGGGGGGGGGGGTTTAAATCAACTTTTTTTTTTCTTCAGTTCATGTTTTAATTGAATCTGTTCTTTTGTCTCAGCTATTTACACGCCAAGTCAATCATCCACCGAGATCTGAAAAGCAATAGTATCCTTTTCTAACATGGCAAGCTTCAAGATTGTTACCGAACCCCATTTGTGTTATCAAGTATTTATAGTCTAATAAGAGTGCCAAACAAACTTCCAAGAGTCCAGAATTTTTTTATTGTTTAGTGATAAAAATCCATTCACAGCAGACAGCACTCTGTGAAATCTGCCTAAGCTAGGTACAAGTATGTAACTTAAAGCGGGAGTTCACCCAATTAGGTTTTTTTTCCCCTTAGATTGATGCTCGTTTTGTTTAGGGGAATCGGCTAGTTGTTTTAAAATATGAGCTGTACAGTAGGTGAACCCGATTTTTGTGTCAATCTCGCTCTCTTTCTCGGCGAGATTGAGCACCTACGAGCCCCATCGCGGGAGCCAGCGCCGAGCTGGCTTGCCGCGATGGAGACAGAGCCGTCATAGAAGCGACGGGAGATCTGACTTGGAGAACCGGGGAAGAACCGGGGTGCGACGAGTCAACAACGGAGAGCGGCGAAGACAGAAGGGGAAGAACCGGGGTGCGACGAGTCAACAACGGAGAGCGGCGAAGACAGAAGGAGAACCCCGGAGAGTTGAGAAGACCCCCCGGATAGCGGAGAAGACCCGTCGGGATAGCGGAAGAAGAAGAGCCCCGCCGAAGACGCCGGAGGAAACCCGCCGGGGGGGTGGGGGCTTTTTTAAAAGCCACCCCCCCCCCGGCGGTGGAAGAGAACCAGACGGCGGCCCCCACCCACCCGAAGACGTCAAAGAAGAAGCCCCCCCTGGTAAAAGAGCTAATAAAGAAGACAGGGGGCGGCCTCCGGAGCAGACTAATAAAATATTTTAATACACTGTGTGGTTTATTTGTGTTTTTACCACTTTTCTTGCAGGTGAATGGGTAGGGGTACGATGTACCCCCATACTCATTCACTTAGGGTGGGGGGCCGGTATCTGGGGGCCCCCTTATTAAAGGGGGCTCCCAGATTCCGATAAGCCTCCCGCCCGCATACCCCGACAACCAACGGCCAGGGTTGTCGGGAAGGGGCCCTGTCCTCATCAACATGGGGACAGGGTGCTCTGAGGTGGGGGGGCCGCCAGTGCGCCCCCCTGCCCCAGAGCACCCAACCCCCCCATGTTGAGGGCATGCAGCCTGGTACGGCTCAGGAGGGGGGGGGGCGCTCGCTCGTCCCCACTCCCTTCCTGGCTGGCCGGGTAGCGTGCTTTGAATACGGGTCTGGTATGGCTTGTAGGGGGACCCCCTACGCCGTTTTTTTCGGCGTAGGGGGGGCTCTCCTTACAACCCATAACAGACCTAAGGGCCCGGTATGCTCCTGAGGGGGGACCCATGCCGGATTTTTATTTAAAATCCGGCGGGGACTTCCCCCTCAGGATTCATAACAAACGCCGCACACGTGTAGAATTGGCGGGAATCCAAGTCGGATCTCCCGTCGCTTCTATGACGCGCTTGCTGGGATGTGCTGTCACTATTCCAGTGAGTGCGAGGTGTCGGCGAGATCTCGGCACCATGTCGCCGAGTATCAGCGCGACGCTGTCGTGCTAAAAGCACAATATCACAAACACCTACTGTACTTACCGTTTTCGAGATGCATCTTCTCCGTCGCTTCCGGGTATGGGTCTTCGGGAGTGGGCGTTCCTTCTTGATTGACAGTCTTCCGAGAGGCTTCCGATGGTCGCATCATCGCGTCACTAGTAGCCAAAAGAAGCCGAACGTCGGTGCGGCTCTATACTGCGCCTGCGCACCGACATTCGGCTTCTTTCGGAAAATCGTGACGCGATGGATGCGACCGTCGGAAGCCGCTCGGAAGACTGTCAATCAAAATAGGAATGCCCAGTCCCGCAGCCCATACCCAGAAGCGGCGGAGAAGATGCATCTCGTAAACGGTAAGTACGGATCATATTTTAAAACAACTAGCCGATTCCCCTAGACAAAACGAGCATGAAGCGAAGGGAAAAAAGTGTCATGTGCGGGTGAACCTCCGCTTTAACAAGTGCTTACAAAAGCCCTTCAACTTTTTATTTGTCGCCATTTTTCTGCCTTTCCCATCCTCCAATGGCCAGTGTCTTTTTTTTTTTTTTTTTTTCTTCTTGCATCCATGTTTTGGTTTAATTGACGTTTTGCCCTTCAGCTGTATTGTCATACTGTACTTTCATAGGATAAATCACATGACGTCATGCGCCTCATCCTGCACATGCCCTGAACAACATTAAGACTGGAAAGTCACATGACGAGTTGTAACCCAAGATCGCTTGACTTTCAGGTCGTACAAGTGTGAAAGGGGCATTACACAAAGTCAAATGTATGATTAACCAGTTATACCACGCAGGTGCCAATAATCGTCAATTTCATATGTAGGTTGAAACACGGTCATAAACTGAAACAAAAGCAGCTGTGTAGGAGGTATAAAACTTGGTGAAGAACAGGCAAACTCTTCTACTGAGGTGAGGTTGTTGAAGACAGTTTCATGTCACGGGTCATACACCATGGCAAGACTGAACAGCAACAGGCCCAAGGTAGTTGTACTGCATCGGCAAAGATTTCAAAGCAGACTTGGGGTTTCAAGATGTGCTGTTCAAGCTCTTTTGAAGAACCATAGAAATGGTCAATGTGGCCAGAAGGGGACTTCATTGAAGAATTGTGGCCAAAAAAAATCATATTTCTGACGTAGAAACAAGGCTAAACAACTCAACTTTGCAGAAAGACAAAATTTGAAATCTTTGTAGCAGGAGGCAGTTTGTTTGCTGACGGGCTGGAGAGCAGTAAAATTACAAGTGTCTGCAGGCAACAGTGAAGCATGGTGGAGGTTCCTTGCAAGTTTGGGGCAGCATTTGTGCAAACGTATCCATCAATATACTGTATATATAAAGCGCTGCGTAAATTGATGACCCAATATAAGTACCTGTAATAAACAAAATCATACCATACCATCAGGGAGGCGTGCGATTGGCCCCAAATTTATTCTGTAGCTGTACAATGACACCAAACATAAAGCCAATGTCATTGAGAGCTATCTTCAGTGTAAAGAACAAGGAATCCTAGAAGTGATGGTTTTGCCTAGAAGGATTTGAAGCAACCTATATCCACAGAAGATGATCTATGAAAAGGTCTCCCAAGATGTCTGCAGCAACCTACCTGCCCTCTTCTTAAAAAAAACTGTGAGTGTACATAGAGCAAGTTATGCTGCTTTAAAACCAATGGTTAGTCACACCAAATGTTGATTTGTTTTGGATTTTTCTTCTGTTCACTCAGTTTGCAATTTGTAAATTGATAAAAATAAACAAAAATATATATTTTTTTAAAAAAACATTCTTAATTTACAGCAGAGGTGTCCAACCTTTTGACCTTCCTGAGCCACATTGGAAGAAGAGGCATGGTTTTGGGCCACACATAAAAAAACACTAACAATAAGGCCCCATTCACACTTCACAATTTGGAATCGCGGGCAGAATCGCCACAATTCTGCCCATGATTCTAAATTGTACTGCAATCGAGTCAAAACGCACCACGTGTGTTTTGAGTGCCATTCATTCCTAAAAACATGGTGCAAGTTTGTTTGCGATTTTCGTGCACTAATTGTGGCAAAACTCCTTGCCCAAAAGAAGCTCCTCCTTTTTAGGTGACAAGGTTTGCACAATGTGTTTTTTGCCTCGCAAATGAAATCTGGAAGGGTGCAGCCCATCCAAACACTCCCCTAGGTCCGGCCATGTGGCACTTATTTGGCTGGTGCTAGCTTAACAGGAGTCCTTTTTCATATGCCGTTTGGTACTTCCAGAAAAACTTCTTCATCCCTTCAGACATTTCTGGGCACTGCTTGTGTTTTTCGGCCATTGCCGCAGGTGCTATGTCAAACTCGGCATCCCTCCAGTTTGGAGCTTTTATAGCCGCAAGTTTACAATTTTTTTCTAGGCCGCATGCATAGCTGCTGGTCGCTGGTTGAATACCCCTGCTTTACAGCATTTCTTCACACCTGATTTGAGAAAAGGTGCATAATCATGTTCATCTTGCGAATGCACAGTATGACAATACTGCAAATCTCGCAGTTTAGGAGAGAGCTTATATTTTGACCCATTGAAAATCTGTATCCAGTGCCTTGTTTGCTTACATGTTTGAGGTGGCAGGAAGAGAGATAAGACCTTCTGAAGCCACCCTGATTGGTCATGGAGGATGCATGGGATCTCCTCTTTAGTTTTGCATTCAACCAACTGTTAGGAACTTGGCTTGTCCCTCCTTAACCTTCCCTAGATATTTTTCTTCATGAAGACCTCACGGTAAAGATTGGTGACTTTGGTCTTGCCACAGTGAAATCGCGGTGGAGTGGCTCACACCAGTTTGAGCAATTATCGGGTTCCATTCTATGGATGGTAAGATTGTCCATTTCTGTTTTTGCTAAATATATTTTATAATCTGTACATAAACTTGGGAATCCTGAACTTTGTTTTAAATTCTTTTTTTTTTTAAAGATTTTTTTTTTTGTGCCATCATTCACCACAGAATTAGGTATTTTTATCATTGCGTCAGGTGCATACTGTCAGGTGGTATTATGAGTCTTTTTCTATTGTATGTCTTCTAGCAAGTTCTGTTTTTTATTAAAATGGTAACTTTAGTTTCATGATATGCCTTTTAGGCTCCAGAAGTCATTAGAATGCAGGACAAAAATCCTTACAGCTTTCAGTCCGATGTCTACGCATTCGGTGTTGTACTATATGAATTAATGACTGGGCAACTACCATATCAGAATATTAACAACCGAGATCAGGTAAGTCCGTTCCAAAAATGCAAACCTGTGTTTTTCATCATGTGGGCAAAAGCAGCAGTAAATGCTGACCTCCACAGCTGCTGCTCTTCCTTTTTTTTTATTTATTTTTTATTAATTCGGAGCCCTATTTCTCTGCCAACAAATTGACATGGGCATGCAAATCCCTTCCTTTCCTTCCACCTGTAGCTGTCAAAGGTGTTTGGGGGGGGGGTGTTGGAAACCTCACCTCAGCACTGTGTAAGCGAAGAAAAATACCCAGTACTTCTGCGTATGAGGGAACATGTGACTTGCTCCTCCCCTTCCTCCCATATGACCGTGCTAATAGATATTGGCAGCTGTTGTGAAAGTCTTGAAAATTTCCAGTAAAAGTTCAGCTTGATCCTACT
Organism: Rana temporaria; assembly: GCF_905171775.1. NCBI lineage: Eukaryota > Metazoa > Chordata > Amphibia > Anura > Ranidae > Rana > Rana temporaria. The sequence continues at coordinate 386,246,640 of NC_053491.1, forward strand.
CCTATGCCTGTTATTGTGATGGCTTTACTGACCAATAGAAAGGAGGTGAGGTGAGGTCATGCTCAACCGCTACAGTTAAGATCTTGTCCTTGCCTTTTGGATCTATTGATTTTTTTTTTTTTTTTTACATGTGGTATTCACTGAAGCTGCCCTCTGCTTATCTTTTGGTCTGAATCGATTAGAAGTTTATTGTGACATTGCATGCTTATAACACTTTACTGTTCTGTTCTTGCCAGATCATATTTATGGTCGGCCGAGGTTATCTGTCTCCGGACCTCAGCAAAGTTCGGAGTAACTGTCCCAAAGCGATGAAGAGATTAATGGCGGACTGTCTGAAGAAAAAGAGGGATGAGCGGCCCCTGTTTCCACAGGTAATGTAACTTCAGCTGGAACTGAAATTAACTGGAAAAATCTTTCAGACAGTGTCCAGAGTCTTGAGTGAAGGCAATTTAAATGTTATCCTATTTAGTCTACAGAAACTTTTAAGCAACCTATTGAACTGCAGACCCTGTAAGGCCCTGCTCAATCCTTGCAGAAAAAGATTTCTTAAGTTGGCTAGAGGTATTTTGTTTCAGGGAAAGGGTGCAAGCTACCTCTTGTCTTGAAAAACAATTATAAAAGCATGATTTGGGGAGGAAGGGTCAATTGATGTGGGGGTCTGAGTCTAATGTTTAGCTTAACTTTTAATTGTGTTTTTTTTTCCTTGGTTGTTCAAGATGTGGTTCATTTAACTGAACACATTTACCCCCTTCCTTCCCAGGCCAATTTTCAAATTTCAGCATTGTCACACTTTGGGAATGACCATTATTCATGCAACACTGTACCCAAATTTAATTTGTATCAATTTGAGTTGGAGGGAGATTTCTTTTGGTGGAGGTTCACCCGAAAACTTAATTTTTAACATTAGATTGAGGCTCATTTTGTCAAGGGGAATCGGGTAGTTTTTTAAAAATCGAAGCAGTACTTACCGTTTTAGAGAGCGATCTTCTCCGCCGCTTCCGGGTATGGGCTGCAGGACTGGGCGTTCCTATTTGATTGACAGGCTTCCGACGGTCGCATACATCGCGTCACGATTTTCCAAAAGTAGCCGAACGTCAGTGCACAGGCGCCGTATAGAGCCACACCGACGTTTGGCTTCTTTCGGCTACTCGTGACGCGATGTATGCGACCGTCGGAAGCCTGTCAATCAAATGGGAACGCCCAGTCCAGAAGGCCATACCCGGAAGCGGCGGAGAAGATCGCTCTCTAAAACGGTAAGTACTGCTTCGATTTAAAAAAAACTACCCGATTCCCCTTGACAAAATGAGCATCAATCTAATGTTAAACATTTTTCGGATGAACTCCCGCTTTAACCACCACTGGGTTTTTTGCTATATAAATGAGAAAAATACAAAATTTGCTGTGACCAATCAGATCACACCGTACTAAGCAAGGCATTGTGAATGACAGCCTTACCACTGTAACTTCCATGATTTGTCACAGCGTTCACATGGAACCAGGGACATGATTGGTAATCCGCTGTGTCCAGAGAAAACGTATCAGATGTTTAAATTGAGAAAATGTACCATTTTAAGAAAAAAAAAGGGCAATTTTGAAATTAATTGCAGCAACACATCTCAAAAGTTGGTACAGGTCAACAAAATTGCAGCTACGTAAATGGTACAAAGAAGAGCTGGAAGAACATTTTGCAACTAATTGTACGTCACCACGTTCTTGACGATCGGAATTTCTGACAAGATTTGTGTGACCGTGTGTATGCAACACAAGTTTGAGCCAACATTCCGTCAGAAAAAATCCACGGTTTTCTTGTCGAAATTTCCGATCATGTGTACGCGGCATTAGACAACATGACTGTAGTAGAAAAGTCGGGCACTTAACTGGCCTGCCTGCAGTCCAGACCTTTCACCAATTAAAAATATTTGTACATCTTGAAATAAAAAATGACACAGAAGCCCCTGGACAGGTGAGCAGTTTGTATCTTTTATCAGGCAAGAATGGGACAACATTCCTCTCCCAGAACTCCAGAAACTGGTCTCCCAGACATTTACAGAGTCTTAAAAGAAGGGATGCTATAATGCAGTGAACATGGTCCTGTCCCAACTTTTTTTTAAGGATGCGTTGCTGCCATCGATTTTAAAAATGACCTTATGGAAAATGGTACATTTTCTTAGTTTAAACACTTTGATGTGTGTGTGTGTAATATATATATATATATATGTATGTATGTATGTATGTATGTATGTGTGTGTGTGTGTGTGTGTGTGTGTGTATATATATATATATATATGTGTGTGTGTGTGTATGTATATGTATGTATGTATGTATGTGTATGTATGTGTATATATATATATATATATATATATATATATATATATATATATATATATATATATATATATATATATATATAAAATGTGTGTGTGTTTTGGATAGAGCGGAGATGGATTTAAACACCTGTCGGTTTTTATTTCTGTCTGTGCCCCCATTCAGGATATTTTTCCCCTCTATTTATCCTGTTTACCATTATCGGTATAAAAGAAAATCACAAATTTTGGGTTGTCCCCAGGAAAGTAATAGAGGGAAAATCTTCCAATGGGGACACTAGTTCTAACGACCTGGGGGTCCTCAAGGAATTCCCTTAATTTGCAGATTTCCTCTCACTTCCTATTTGACTATGGGACAGGAAGTGAAGGACAAAAATGTGCCTATAGTTCTAATTTGAGATTGTTGTTGCGGGCATTTCTTGTTCTGGAGTGACAACATCACATGGAGACTAGAAGTGGCTATTTCAACACAAATTCGCCGGCATGGTGCACTATTGTCCTTATCAGAAAATCACAAATAGTGGCTTCAATTGGGCTGCTGGAGTTCAGCAGCACTGAGATGTAACAAAGGTTAAAAAAATATATATATTTTCCTAAACTAAAAGAAAATGGCAATTGTTTGATACACAATGCTTTAGCAAAGTGTTGCTCTGTTGTGTTTTTTATTTTTTTCATTATTATTCTTTAAAGAAGGAGAAACTTGATCAGCCTCATTTTCCTATTAGCTGTCTTGCACCAATCAACAAATGTTGTCTTTCTTCAATAGATTCTTGCCTCCATTGAACTTCTGGCCCGGTCCTTGCCAAAAATTCACCGCAGTGCATCTGAGCCATCGTTAAATCGAGCCGGCTTCCAGACAGAAGACTTCAGTCTGTACGCTTGTGCTTCTCCGAAAACGCCCATCCAGGGTGGCGGTTATGGTGGGTTCGAGAATCACGGATTGTTCAGCTGAGCTCCCCCATTCCAGATACTAGTGCCCCTGCTGGCAGGAGTCTTTAAATGTCTGTGTGACGCTTCATTGTACACACCATGCACCAATAGCTGTATAGTCCTGTCTTTTGTAAATATTCCATTAATTATTTGTATATACTGAAGTGCTGGCTGCCTTCACTTTTATTGTATTTAGATTATTCAGGTGTCTAATGGTAATGAATAAAATAAATTAAATAAAAATGACTTGTCACTTCAGTAGGTTTAGTTGACTGCAAAGTTGTACCTCGTCGCATCTCATCCATGACCTTTTTATTCCAAATGAAAATTTTCAAGGGAACATGTCTAGGGTAGATATACTGGAGGAGGTGCATTTGTGAACTTGTTTTCCTAGTTGTACAGGAAAGGACACAGGCTTGTGAACCACTTGCTTACTGGCCACTTAAACTCCCTTCCTGCCCAGACCAATATTCAGCTTTTAGCGCTCACACTTTGAATGACAGTTGCGCGGTCATGCAATGCTGTACCCTAATAAAATTGTTATTATTTTTTCACACGAATAGAGCTTTCTTTTGGTGGGATTTAATCACTGTTGGGTTTTAAACTTTTTGCTTACCTTATCTGATCACATGGTAAGGGGCTGGGACTGGCCCCTTACTCCTATCTGTGATCAGCCGAGTCTCATAGACTTGGTGATCACAGGGTGTGCAGAAAGCTCATGCACAGGAGGCCCTAATATGATGGCCTTCCGGCAATTAAGGCCTGTGCTGTAGCCGCCATAGCGTGGGCGCAAGGTGGTTAATCATTCTGACTGAGTTAAATGCAGCTACCTTCATGTAATTGGACACTGAAGACCCCTGTGGGGTGGAGCCCATCCTGGAGGAGCCCTCACACTAATGCATGGGCATATACACTTCGCCAAATCTCCAGGGTGAATCTTCTCTCAATCCACATGTGCAGGATTCCTGGGACTTGAAGTATAAAAGGCAAATTTTTCTTTAGTTTTGGATAAAGTGGAGATGGATTAAAACCCCTGTCAGTTTTATTGCTGTCTGTACCCCCATTAGGGAGATTCCCACTCTGTTCTGTTTACTAAGTGAAAGTAAAGGAATATCTCTACTTTACTGGGTTGTCACAAGAGGGGAAATCTTCTAATGGAGACACTAGTTCTGGTGAAAGATTCCCTTAACTTGCAGGCATTTACACTCAATTCATTTATGGGACAGGAAGTGAAGGTAAATCTCCCCATTGGGACAAAGAGGGCAAAAATAAACATTATAAGGGTTATAATCCTCCCTTACGCTATGCAAAAAGGGGGTAAAAAATGTTCTATAGTTCTACTAGAAATGCTGTTCAGCTGAGACGCCATGTACGAAATACCTTGATCGGTTATCCTTTAAAGTGGAACTCCAAGCATTTCCTAAATATCTTTAAAATTGTTCCCACCTCCATTGTATCGCCATTTCTGTGAAAAGATGATGTGAATACTTGCTGATCTGAGGGTGCTCTGGTCCGATCACTTACGGCATCTGGGGAGAGGAGGGACAGCTGTCAATGTTGGCAAACCACAAAAATTGAGGTTGGCTGCAATTAGGAGGGCTTATATAGGGGTGAAAACTCACCTGAAGGTAGTTGCACAGAACCCAGTAGTAATGATTAAAGAGTCTGTGTCCTGTCCTGTACTCTATAAAATTGATTTCATCCAGAGGCATCTCCCACATCCTTGCTTCTAAAGGTGCAAATAGGGATTTCCAGCTTCACTGGCTGCATATTTGTTCTAGGTCAGTGACTCACTAAGGCTACTTTCACACTGAGGTGGTTTTCAGGTGCTTTAGCGCTAGAAATGGCCTCTGAAAAGCGCCTCCTATTAATTTCAGTGTCCACACCGAGACGGTGAGCTTGCGGGATGTTACGAAAAGTTTTGTAAGCAGCATCTTTGGGGCGGTTTGGGAGCGCTGTAAATGGCGCTCCCAAAACGCCCTGCCTGTTGCAATGAATAGGCAGCGCTTCCAAAACACCTGAAAAACTGTCCTTTTTTACTCTTTTTTACTTTTTTACTTATATATAAAAATTTGGAGGTGAAAAGCGGCGCTTTAGCGCTAATGGCCAGGAGCTTCAGTGTGAAAGGGGTCTAAGCAGTTAAGTGATATCTAAACCTAAGCACACAAATGTAATATAATGCAGCTTATCAGACCTTACATGTGGTGGCTTGAAAAAGGAAAAACGAATGAAGCCAAGTACATTTTTCTACAAATACAGAAAAATACCTGTTGATTCTACCAAAAAGTGTCCAATGGTATTAAAGCGGGAGTTCACCCAAAAATCAACTTTCTGCAGTTAGATGCAGCATACTGCTGACATCTGCAGTATGCTGGTCTTTTTTTTTTTTTTCTTTGGTACTTATCGTTATAGCAGTATCTCTTCTATGGCTCAGAGCGGGCAATCCTTCGGGGAATGGGCATTCCCGAAGGCAAGCAAGTTGATTGACGGCCTTCGATAGCGCGTCACGGCTTCCGAAAAAAGCCGAGGTGACACTTGGCTGTTTACGGCGCCTGCCGTGTAGAGCTGACTGCGCAGGCGCCGTAAATTGCCGAGCGTCACTCGTGTATCTTTGGAAGCCGTGACGCGCTATCGATGGCTGTCAATCAACTTGCTTGTCTTGAAGGGAACGCCTATACCAGGGAGTATTTCCCGCTCGGAGGCATAGAAGAATTACTGCTAAAACGATAAGTACCAAAAAAAAAAAAAAAAAGACCAGCATACTGCAGATGTCGGCAGTATGCTGGATCTAACTGCAGAAAGTTGATTTTTGGGTGAACTCCCGCTTTAACCTTCAAGCTATATTCTGTAAACTACAAAACCCTACCTCCCTATACCCTATGAAAGCAGCCCAAGGTGACAATGCTGCATGTTGTCAACCTAGGCAGAAGCTGTGCTACTGGCAAGATCACCATGTGGTAAAAAAAGGTAAACTAGGCAAAAAATGCAGTCACTGCAAATAAGGACTGGTAAGCTGCAAATATATACTGTATGTTTTTTTTTTATACCCTTTAAAGTAACTTTTAAATAGAGAAAATATATTCAAGGTGTTTATTGTGTCTGGGTCTCCACTGTCAAATGAGTGAGAAATTGAGAGGAATTGCAAAGTGTTACATTTGTCACAATAAGAGGAAGTGTGGTCATGCCTTCCAGTATGGGTATTTGTTTCTGTGGCAACTTAGAAGGGATTTCCTCTCACTTTCTGTTGAGTCTCAGGGACAAGAAATGCAGAGAAATCTGATGGGACAGACACTTTTTTATCTTGTTTGTGTTAATTTTGCAATTTACAATTCATTCACAATCCTAATCACCCGTCTTTTGGAGATCTTTATATTTTGTACATGTTTGTGTGTTTTTCATCTCTATTATACATTCTTCCATCACTAACCTGTCTAACTTTCTCTTTAATACTTCTCAGACTTGCATCTTCTTTTAATAAACTTGTGATTCTTTTGTACTCCCTCTGCAGGAGAATTTACAGCCTTCAAGTAACTGCACAGTCACCACAAGCACCTCTGTTACTACTTTAAGTCTCGTGTTCCTCTAGTTTCTTAGCACTGGGACTACATACAAAAAAGCAGATAAAACACCCATATTAAAAGGGAGCAGCATGAACCATCAATGAAACAAAAGGGGTATAGGGTTGGAGAGGGACCAGCAGAAACTTCTGTACACCCTTACCAGTGTACACACAGCAGAGGAGAGGCGTGGCCTTGGGAACGAGAAGGCGGATCTTCTTCACTGCAGAGACTGTGTTTTTCCGACTCTTAAGATACTAACACTGGGGCCTTCACAATCTCTCTGGATTCTGCTCCAATCATAACAGGACTGTCTGCTTAAATAATTTTACCCCCACCCTTCAGAACTTTGGAAAATAAAATGCTGGATCTCCTTAGCCCCCACCTTTACATCTTGCTATGTCCATTTCCTCCTATTTTAAGGAGTAAAGCAGCGCAAGGCGCAAACCTGGGAATTGTAGTGTAGTAACCCATAGCAACTGTATCTGTTTTCCATTGAACAGATCTCTAAAAGCCACACTGTGGTTTAAGCACTTTTCTTTTTATCTTATTGGACAGCAGTGCTGACCACTCGGGAATTACTTTGTCTATTGTCAGACAGTGTGCATCTGAAAATGTAATCGGTCTTAGGTAATTGGGTACATTAAAAAAAGAGTAAGTCCATCTAAAATCATTGACTTTAGTCCAATGTATTGAGAGTTATGGCTTCCAGGTTCCCTCTCCCTCCTCAACCAGAGCCCACCCCAAGAGTTATGGTTTTGTACCAACCCTGCTGGATTCTTCACAGGAATAGACAGTAATCTGGCTATTCTAACTATTGCATGACCATAAGGAATGAGGTGCGACAGACCATAGTTTGAGTACAGTCCAGATCTCTTGTGGAGAGGACATTCTAGTTTTCCAGTCACTAGACACTGTAAAGATGGTGGATTCACAGCCCAGATTCCTCTAAGCATACCCTTTAACAATTAACATTTAATTTATTAATATTAGTATCTGTATAAAGAGAATAATGGCATTTATAGAGACGAGATTAACTTTGCCTGAGTTGGTTGTGATTGCTCTGATCAAAGATCACTGTGGATGCGCCAACCTTGCTCAACCCATCTTAGTCAAGCACTGGCTTTGTTTTTGTCTAGTCTTAAACTGGGTACACACTATTTAAATTTCATATGGCTCTTGAGGTACCCAAATTCTCTACATGTGAGCTGCTTTTTGCCACCTCTAATGAGATGTGGCTGTCAAATTGCTATAGTCACAGTGGGAAATTCTTCCATCAGTGCTGTATAGTGTGGATGGGGGAAATTTGTTAGATTATTTTTTTCAGCCTGCGGGTTGTGTGTGTGTGTGTGTGTGTGTGTGTGTGTGTACCCATCTTAAAGTTTGTTTAATAATGCATCCTCTATAATTTAAGTTAATGTATCAAAAGCAGAGTTAGGTGAATTGTTTCATTTTACCAATGCAAAGAATGAGAGATTAAACTTGATTAGTTTCTGTATACAAGGATCATTTTTCCATTTCCTTGAGAATATCTTTGCAATAGATCAGCATGATCATTCACTTGGGACGTGGGTGACTTTTCTGTCGACCTTGTACAGAATTCCTCTGTATGCAGGCAGAAGCTGAAAGTTGTATTTCAGAGCAACCACAAATTAAACCTATCAATTGTATTTTATAAATGCATAATAAGGCAAAGGGAGAAATCGTTAGGGGGGGGGGGGGGGGAGCAGCAGGTTTTCGGTTATGCTGGTCATGGAATTGTGGTTGTGAATCGGAAGCAATTCAACTTGCTTATTTCAGTAGTAAATATGAGTCTTACCCATAGTCAACTGATTTTGTGTTTTTATTTAAAAAATAAAAATACAAGACTTTGTGAAAATTAGAGAAAATAAAAAAGAGGGGTTCTATCACAAACAAGCCCAACCCATCTTTAAGGGCCTTCTCCAAATTGTAATATTGAAAACAAGATGTGAAGTAGCACACAATTAAAACTTGAAGGCACCCAAAAATGTCTCGGTGAGCTGGTAAACTCCAGAGCATTCCAGAGCAAAATGTTTTTGCTCCCAATGGTGGATTATCTGTAATAGAAAATGATTTGATATCAAAAATTCAACATAGAATAGGTGACTCTTGTGATGGGCTCAATGGAGGGGGTAGAGTTGCGAATCAAGAAGGGAAGGTTATGGTCTGAGGGGGTTCCTAAGAATTTAGACATTTTAGAAAGTTGTATAACTTGTCCGTGTACATCCAGCACTGGAATTTTGAGTTTAGGGTAGACCTACGCTTAAATTAGTTATTTAAGACGACAAAATCTGAGCAAAGATATTAAGAATATACCTTCCATTTAAGTGAATTATGTGAATTTTTTTTGGAATGTGCCATGGAAGTCGAGGTATAATCCAAGTCAAGAGCAAAGACACTTCAATATTAAAAAAAAAAAATCACGTATGTGTATACATGCTTATACATTTTAATAGATATTTTTAAAGTTGCACAAAATGATCTTTTAAAATTGTGTTTCATGATCCCTCCGTCTGCTCCCTGTTTTAAGATGCAGCCTTGGAGGAGGTCATTCTGCAGAGGCTCAAGTTGGTATCATGTGAACTAGTTACATGACACTGGAAAATTTGACCTGCAAATTGGGCAGGGAGAAAGCGGGAGATGATGCGCAAGGGTTCCACCCAACCGTGATGACACCAAAAGTGTTTGAGTTTTTTTATAGCGGTACCACCGGTACAGCCTGTATAAATTGTTAGCCAGATCAGAACTAATATTTGGTGACCAGGTATCAAAAATGGTGACTATAATGCAATAATATAAAAAGTAAGGCACACTGTTTAGTAATTAGGGATTGCTACAGCTGAAAAAAAAATCCCCTGGCTTCCAATTAAATTTCTGCTAAGTTTTTTTCATAATTTTGCCCTTTGCCATTTGTTCCCTCTCCCTTTTGCTCGGGTGCACTTAATATTGAAATGCTTCCACAGGACTCCTTAATTTAAAAAGAAATCCATTTTTTTTTATCCAGCTATTTAACAAGAATTTTTTTTTTTTTAAGGGAGATTCTGCATTTTATTTCTTTCCAGCTCTGTTTAGCTAATTTGGACTGTCCACTTCTACCCTACATCTTGTCCCTTTTTCTTTTTAGCTCCTGTTTTTTTTTTTTTTTCTTCTAAAGGATACAGTTGTGGACCTTCTATCCCACAAATCTGCTCTAGCATTTAATTCCTTTTGGTGAGGCCTTGCATGGACTAAATTGGACTTATTGTGTTTTCAGATTCAGCTCTTTAAAAAAAACTCTTTACAGTGCATTTCCATATCGTACAGAACGGATGGCTGGTTGCCGGAAAGAAAAAAAAATGGTTTACATTCCATGCTAGATAGTCACATTCATTGCATTATTCTTTATTTTCGATTTGACTCCAAGACTTCTGCTTTGCGCCTACAGACTGATGGAAAGAATGGCGTTTTTTGTTATTGAATGCTCACAGCACTCGATGTGCAGGTACTACATTCGAGTTAAATGACGATGGCCCTGATAATGTAGAACTTTTTGTGGGTCTTTTGCTTGAAAGTGTCTGAAGGATCAAAAGGTTTTTGTGGGATTGTGTTAACAGGGCAAATGTGTGATCTGCCCTAGCAACAGACAGTTCTAGATCTTCCCTGTGTGTGTATCTACTATGAAATGGAAGCTTTTTACATCTGCCATGACATACATTGGAGTAAAAGAGGTAGGTGATTAACTTAAGCCCAGAGTTGATCGCATCACCCTTTTGCCATATTCAGACTTCAATGTGTTTTTTTTTTTATTTTTTTTTATTTGTATAGTGTGATCAATTTCACTATCCCACAAAGCAGAGGTTCATAAACATACCGCCAATAGATTGTCCAATATGATTCCATATTTCCTGCACCAGACTGTCAAAATCAGCAGCAGTCCTATTGGTACCAGTATGACTTCCAAAGATGTCCATGATTTGGTTTTACTTTACTATGAGCAGAACAGCGGAAAGATAATCGTAAGAATTTTATAAGCATGGCAAATCACAAATACAGTGTCTAGCTACAGCTAGTGAGTGTATTGCTGTTAATTTTGTGCAATCAAACGATAGAACGGAGGTCCAGTTACTTAAAATGTTGCCTGTCATTGACACGTCTCTGATTTTTCTACTTTCAGGTTCAGTAATGAAGATAATCCCTTTTCAGTTTCTTTGTTATTCAGTCCCATTTAAGAATCTCTATGATAAAAGATATAGATTATTTCTATCAGCCTCCATCTCAGAGTGGATAATAATTTTCCCTACCATGGCTTTTTGACTTATAAGGCCAACCAATATGGACATTCAAGGTTGTCTATAAAGAGACCCACAAACCCATCGAGAACTTGCAGCATCTCTGGTTGAAATTAAGTCCAAAACTCCAGCTTTTCAGGGTTGGGTACAAACCACCAAGAAGCCTCCCTTTGTTTCAAGCACAGTATTAGGCAATGCAAATGATCTTCTGATTGGTTACTATAGCAATAATAGATGGATGCCGTTTATTCCCAAATGTATATGTTGCATATAGCAACCAGAAGCTCCCAATCATGTTCTTGAACTGTGGCAAGGCAATGGAGGCCGAGGCCCACACAGCTCACATCAGTCTACTTGTGATTTATTTTATGTTTTTAAGCATTTCTTATAAAATGTTATCGCACATTAAGGGCAAAGTGACCCTCTTTCTAGTAACAATAATCTTTCCCCCTCTGATATTCATTTTTTTTTTTTTTTTCCCCATGCTGCCCTGTTGCTCCATTGGAGCTGGGAATCTAAAACTTATGTAAGCTCCATGTCGGATGATGTCAGAGCTCACACAAGGCCAACTTCTTTCTCCTCCTGGGTGGTGACAGTGTTCAGGTCTGGATACTGCATCCTGTGAGGAGGTCACATGATTCCTCCATATCAGAAATCACTAGGTTTTTAATGAGGGATCTGTATGGAACTAAACAACTTCCATGTGTGGTCTGAGGGACATTAAAAGTAAAATTTCTGGTAAACTTCGAGAGGATAAAAATAAAAGCAGTTGGTTGTTATGTGCAATAAGAGACCTTACTTATAAGGCCCTGCTTATGTTCCCCCTATTAAGACTCACAATGCATCCACCAGTGCTGGACATCCTGCCCCACCTGGCTCTTCAGACACTTTCACAAAAGGCCCAATATTCTTCCAGTGTGTTTTCTATTTTTTCACTTTTTACAGGAAAAAGTTCCCACACTGTAACAATGTGCAAATGCTGTCTGGATCAACACAATGATCACTGTCGCATCCCAGATTCTGTATGTGTGTGTGTGTGTGGTTTATATGTTTAGCTGCTGGTTCCACAAATAAGACTAAATATTTATGACTCCAAAGCCAGACCAGTAGCGCACAATGAGGTCATTTCCTTTTTTTGTACATTCAAAACTATTTCATGCTATTTATTTAATTTATTTTGCTGGAGAGCAAGCTTGGATGTGGAAAGCCGGAAGATACATTAAATGATACTTTCTTGTTCTTGTTTTGTTTTTTCACCTTTTTGTATATTTTATTGTGTGCCGTCTAATAGATGGACACCATACTGCAGTCATTCGGTAATCGTCTGGCAACTGCATAACCTATTTTTAGCAATTGTACATATCATTAGGCGTGTATATGTAGGATGGTCAGATATGCGTCGTTGTTTTTAAATCTTATTTAAAGATCACCTGTCATACGTGCACACTGAGGGGAAAGCCATTTTGTCCCATAGAAGGCAGCCTAGCAGTTTGTGAAAGTAGTTTCCAGTAAATAGAAAGATTGTTGCATGGACAAGATGGCTGCCAACACTGAGCATGTGTAACATGTACATTTTTAAAGGTTCTGTCTACCTGTAATGGTGGGTACCAGTAGACTGGGTCACCCTCTGTTTTTTTTTTTTTTATTATACCTTACAGTGATGCCAGTTCATGATCTGCCTGCCAGGCTTTACAGCTCTACCCACACATTGTGGAGTCTCAGCAGACAAGCTCCCTTGTTATATCCACAGCTTGTAGGTGGAGCTGAGAACCTGCAGAGATTGCACCGTCAGAATACCTGACAGATACAGAAAGTCAGAAGATGATTCAGATCACTGGACCCCAAGTGGACTGACCCTTAAAATAAATCCTAAAAGCTATGTATTTGCTTTCTGGTTAATGGGTCATTCTAAGGAGCCCTGATTTCTATTTCTATTGGTGTATTATTTGGTTTTAACTGTAAAATTTATCATTTGTATTTTCCTACTTTTAGGCATATGTAGAATTCTAAACTAAAGTAACAAATTTAGCAATGTAACATACAATGTAATTTAGTTTAATGCACTTCATTTCCCCATTTTGTCACAACGCATAATACACTAGTGTGAAGACTCTGGAAGATGGCATTCCCTAACTTTTTGGGCTGATTAGTTCGGGGCATCGTTCACAGATGACCAATGAAGTTGTTCAACCTAACTAATATGTAGCCAAGGAGTAAGAGTGGCAGCGTTTATGCTCCTCACTAAGGTAGTTTGACAGATTCCTTAATGTACAGAAGTCCCATAGAGCAGTAGAGGATGCACAGTATTGGATATCGGTGTAGCTGTAGTGTGGACTACCTGTCATGGGTACATTTTGTAAAGGTATTTTTTCCTTCATAAAACTCTGTTTCTTTTTCAGCCCAACTGACCTAAATCCAGGTCTTCTCTACAATACAGAGAATTTAGGGCCTGTTCCCATTGGCGATTCAAACAGACCCTTATAGGAGGTATTATATAATTGGCTGTCCTGTTTATTTTAGACCTGTAAGAAGGGACCCATGTTTTGAGAACTGGTAGGATTGTTGGGAGAGAATTCCAAAAGATAGTGAAAATTATAATCTCTCATCCACAAAGTGATTTTAACAATTACAATCTGTGGATAAACATTCTCAGGTCCAGTTCCCTGTGCTTAGAGATTCTTAATGTACACCCTACCTGTGAGGTAAGAGCACACACCTGCCTTTGACAGCTGCAAGTCCAACAGTTGATAACCAGTCGGCTTGGTTTCTGATCAGCATGCCAGCCAATCATGGTGACCACATGCAAGGAGGATTGTTTTGCAGAAAAACTTTGGCACCATGCCGCTGGCATGGTGCCTCTCTCCCTGTGCATTTTCTATGCACAGAGAAAGTATATAAGAAATCATGATTTTTAGTTAAAGATTGGCCTCAGCGGCTCCCTAGAATCACCATGACCATTTGTTTCAGGTTGTTGTTTCTGCCTGTGTTCGACAAGTCTCCGGCACCAAGTCTTTTATCCGAAGGTACATCCACACTTTGAGTAATGCTCACAGATTGCCCCATGATATGTTGCTGTACATACTTTCAAGTCACTGACTTACCAGTGATCATTCAGGTTGGAAATGTTTGGGGGTAATGTATAAAAGTGGTGTATAAATTATAATAAAGACCATATTTATAAATGTTTACATTGTGTCCATTAAAGTGGAGTTCCACCCATTTTTTTATGTTTGTCTGTGCTGCATGCTCTAATCTCAGTGTTCAGAATGGACAATTTTTATTTAACTTGTTGCTTGTAAATACCTTTATTTTGTAGTCCTTCATTACTTCCTCCTCCTTATTTGCCTAGGCTATTTGCAAGGGTTTCTGGGATAGGCATCATGTTTCCCAGCAGTCCTTGCAAACCTGACTGAAACCTATTACATTGCTTGTGCACTGAGCATGTGCGAGATATGCAAAGCTGAAATCCAGGAAGTCATACAGTCTGGCTTCATGATGCCCACGGTCTATTTCTAGATTATAAACTATTTAAATGCTGTAACAACCTAACAAAACGGACCTTAGTTTACAGACTAACTTTACTAGAATACATTAAGCTTGTGTATTACCGGGGTATTTATATTTAAAAAGTGAAATTGTGGGTGGAACTCCCCTTTAAACCACTTTTTAAAATGCAACTGTCAATTTTAAAATCTTTCTTAATATGGTGGTTCTAAAAATGTTTTCTTCCCATTAGCAAATTTTAGTTTTAGTTTTTTTGCTCTCCTTTTTAGTAACTTAAAATTAAAGTTTCTTACTGTACATACTGTTGCATGCCTTAAAAGAGAACCAGCCACAAGGCTTAGGCGGGTGTTTAACTGCTTGCCAACCAGCGCACGGCTATATACGTCGACAGCATGGTCACCGACAGGCAGAAGGACATGTATACAAGTCTCCTTTAAGAAGCCGGCATTGTGGGCGGGCGCCCGCCGGGAGCTCCGTGTCGCCGACTGCTGGCATACCTATGATCGTGTCACGGTGAGGAAGAGGGGGGGAAATGCTTATGTAAACAAGCATTTCCCCAGTCTTCCTAGTGACAGGACAGTGTACACAGCTTCCTGTAATCGGAAGCTGTGATAACTGTTGTCACACAGCCCATCCCCCTACAGTTATAACACATCCTTAGGCACACTTGACCCCCTTCAGCGCCACCTAGTGGTTAACCCTTCCACTGCCAGTGTCATTTTCTGATCGCTGTAAAAATGACCATGGTCCCAAAAATGTGTCAGAAGTGTCCAATTTATTATATTATTATAGCAAAAATTTAAGAATATTGCTTTTTTTTTTCAAAATTGTCACTATTTTTGTTTATAGCGCAAAAAATAAAAACCGCGGAGGTGATCAAATACCAGCAAAAGAAAGCTCTATTTGTGGGGGGGAAAAGGATGTCAATTTTGTTTGGGAGCCACTTCACACGACCGCGCGCTTGTCGGTTAAAGCGAAGCAGTGCCGAATTGCAAAAAGTGGCCCGGTCATTGACCAGCAAAATAGTCCGGGGCTTAAGTGGTTAAAGTGCAACTCCACTTTTGTTGACATTCCCGTCCATGTTGAAGGATTTTAACATAACTGTTGTAGAATCCTACCTTTTTCTGAAGAAATGGCTGTGTTTTCCACCATGTCCTTTGCAGACTGAATCTGAATGATGGGGTCTGGTGAGAAAAGCTGAAGGGTCTGCATCCCTTTAGGAGTATTTAACCCTTGTAGAGTATCTCACCAAAATAAGAATTTCCTATTTATAGGTGATGCCTAAAATCTGATTTGTATCTTCTGGGAAAATCATTGAGCCAATCGCACAAGCAGGAAATTAAATTTCTAGGGGTGTTCTGTAAACCAGTGGTGCTCAACCCGAGTCAATGGCTTGGTATTTTGGACAGCTATTTTATCTAAGAGAAATTCCTAAAACATGGCCTGTTGGGGGTACTTGAGGACAGGGTTGAGAACCACTGCTGTAAACCAACGGTGTACAGAACCTCTCCAAAATGCTATAGTGCTTTGCCAAAAATTACAGAAGATGTACAACAATAAGGTGAAATTCAATAACATTAAATTACAATATGGCTTGCGTAGCAATTGTATGTTAATTTTTTTATTTGCTAGATTTTTTGCAGAAGTAGAGTTATCCTTTAAAGTGAATATGAACCCATATTCCTCTGTAGCAGCCATCAATAAATGGCGGAACGTGGTCCGCAAATGGCGCAAGTGACACTCCTGTCCGGACTGCTCACCAGACTAAAGTGCCAGATCCCTGCTGCTCAAGCATTGCTTGTTGGGACCATGGACATCCCAGCAACCAATGATGTAAAGTGTGTGCCCCACCCTCCCTGATATCGCTCCTGGTTCTCACTCTCTGCCCGCCTGTAATGTCAGGTGTTCAGCCAGGTTCTCGGCGCAGCTCGCTACCTCTGCCGGCTCCTGCTTCCTGTCTGCCCTCAAGGTATGGTGTGTGGATATGTCACAGATTTACAGGGGCACTCTGATGGGCACATTTTATGTTGGGTGGCACTCTGATGAGGACACCCAATGTAAAGGAGCACTCTGATGGGCATGCCTGATGTGATAGGGTGTCACTACCAGATTGCCCCAATAAGGGAGTACTGTGATGAGGGAACCTTATATATTGGGGACAAATGATGATGTAAGGGGCACTGTAATGGGAGACCCCAAATGTAAGGATGCCTTTGGATGCTGAAATGTGATGCAAGGACACCTGATGGAGACACCTGATGTAATATTGCACTCTGATGGGAGCGCATTAATTAAGGGGGCACTCTGATGGTGACACCTGATATAAGGAGGTATTCTGACAGTGGTAACTGATTTATGGGGGTAGTCTTATAAGTGCACCCAATGTAATAAATTATGCAGGTAGGGGAACCTAAAGTAAGGGGGAACACCAAGGGGGACAGTTTTCTTTACGTGATAATACCAGTGTATATGAAGGAAACCGTAACAAAAGGGCCAGAAAGCATGGCTTGCGCCAAAAAAAAGGAAAGTACGGTATAATCTTTCTCATAGCACAGACTTGAGATTCCAACCTTGGCCAGAAGCAAATTTTAGTGGCCAGACGTTCTTGAATTTTAATTCAATACCCCTGCTGTATAGTTTGTGTCATTTCTGTTTGAGTCGCTTCGGATACGTTTTCCTGACACCAAGAAAATTAATTTGACTGGAGAGGATTTCCAGCACACAGCCTGAGCTCTGTTCTGTGTGCTCTGTGAAGGGAGGGTGGAGGGGTTGTCCCTCCCCTCCAATCAGCTCTCGGAGCTCTCCTCACTGAGCTCTGCAATGTGTAACTTCAGCTCCCCAACCACTTTAAATATTTGGTTTTAAATGGTTACACTTGTTCAGCTTAACTTTTGAAAATGTGGGGTTTGGCTTGTTTCCATGATCATCTACAAACCCTGGCAAAAAGTATGGAATCGCTCTTGCAAAATTTTCATTCATTTATTTGTGTAGAAAAAAAGCTATTTTCATTTAACATTCCAACATTCTGGAGAGGATTATAAAATGTCTTCAAAAAGGGAAATTATCAGGGAATGTTGCAAAAGATGTTGGTTGTTCCCAGTCAGCTGTGTCTAAAATCTGGACCAAGTAAAAATCAAATGGAAGGTTGTTAAAGGGAAGCGTACTGGTAGACCAAGGAAGACATCAAAGCGTCAAGATAGAAAACTTAACCAATTCAGCCTCAGAAGAATTGGCTGCTTAATGACTGGGCAATTTTTTTAACGATACAGCACTGCGTCGCTTTAACTGACAATTGTGCGGTCGTGCGATGTTGTACCCAAACAAAATCGATGTCCTTTTTTTTTTTTTTTTTTACACAAATAGAGATTTCTTTTGTTGGTATTTGATTATCTCTGCGGTTTTTATTTTTTGCGCTATAAACAAAAAAAGCGACAATTTAAAAAAAAAAAAAAACACTATGTTGTACTTTTTGTAAATTGATTGGTTTGTGCAAAAGTTATAGCGTCTACAAAACAGGGGATAGATTTATGGCTTTTTTTTGTTAAACTAGTAATAGCGGTGATCAGCTTTTTTATTTTATTTTTTTTTAATTACTGGGACTGCGACATAATGGCGGACGTATTGGACACGTTTGGGACCATACAGCGCTTGGTCCAATAAAAATGCACTGATTAATAATGTAAATGTCACTGGCAGGGAAGGAGTTAACTGTGTTATAAGAGTAAGTTGAAGCTGAATTGATGAATACCGTTTGTCGATTTAATTAAATCCATGCCTCAGAATTCAAGCTGTTATAAAAGCCAGAGATGGTGCAACAAAGAACTAGTGGAGTACTGTGTTTTTTTTTCCCTCATGATTCCATAATATTTTCATCAGAATTGAGCGATTTCCGATTTTTTTTTTTTTTTTTTTTTTTTTTTTTTTTTTTTTCCTCTCCTTGATTTTTCTACACAATTGAATGAACATTTTCCAAGAATGGTGATTCCATACTTTTGGCCAGGGGTTGTAAAAGTAAACAGCTGGGTGCGTGCTCTTATTCTGGGAGGATGTACCAGGGTGTGATCTGTGTCGGGTGGTCACAGCTGATCACAGTGCTCAATACAGGGCTGCTGTGATTGGCCTAGGTACCATGTAATTGCTGTGACTAATCACAGCGATCATATGTCCACTAGTATACAACTGTCATGACTGGCATCCGTTCTTCATAGCATTGTTTGCGATTGTGACCTACACAGCAGCCCTGTACCATTTGATAGCTGTTGCCAGTCATAAACCATCACAATAATAAACAATGAATTGTGAATAAAAGCTACTCATGACAATTAAAACGATTGTTTTTACAGTGATCATCCCTGTAATAAGCAAAGTATATAAAAAAAATATATATATTATTTTTTGCTTATCTGTATGTGGGCTGAACGGAAGCGAGCTGGAGAGTGCTTAAAGGGATCAAGGTGATGTCATCTTAAAGTGAGCCTTAGGACAAGAAAGCGGCCAAAAGAAAAGGATCATTCTCGAGTGTCACTAACAAGACATTTGAAGTCTTAAAGACAAAAGCTGTCATTGACCATACAATATTCGTAAAAGGTCAAGGAGTCCAGGTGAGGGCACACCCAAAATTAAAAATAGGAGAAGAGAAAATTGGCATATAGTGTTGGCGGGAGAAAAGTCACTCGGCACAACATGATTTTTGAGAGACGTTTATAAATTTTCTAAGTTGATTACTGAAAGACATTGTTATTGTTGAGCATTACAGCGTTTGTTATATTTTTATATATTCAAACATTCATTTCTTATGAACAAAATTATCTTGACCATTTGTGTGATTACATCCACCAAACTGTCTAATATCAATAAACAGATCCATCATGCTGGAAAATATGCAAATCTTACAGCACTCTGTGATGCACTTCACCGTTGCTCCACTCCAGGTTTACACTTAAAGGGGTTGTAAAGACAAAAATATTTTCCTCTTAAATTAAAGTCTGACAGAAGCTGATAAAGTAAAAAGTAATGTTTTGCATTATAACTAGTTTGATACCTGTTGAAATCGAGCTGTTTTATTCACCTCCATCACTCCCGAATCATTATTCTCACTGACTTCCTGGTTTGCGGTGCGCATTCATTCTTGCTACATCACGGCCTAATGGGAACTACAGTTCCCATCAGGCTTAGCCTCCATGCCTATGAGGGATAAGAGAGCATCTTCACGCAGGGCTTTAGTCATAGGGAGGGGGTGAGCACATTCTGCTTTCCACCATGCAAAACGGCTCAGATGCTGGTGGGAAGCAAGAAGAGGAGTGACAGGAAATGGCATTTTCACACCTGGATTACTGTATTTTGGAGGTCCAAAGGAAAAACGAGGTAAGTGATATTTAAATGCTCTAGCTTACAGCAATCAATGGATCTAATAAAAATTGAACCTTTAGTGTTCCTTAAACTTAAAGTGGTTGTAAACCCTCACATATACCCATTTAAGTGGCCTCAGGTGATACACAGAGATGAAATAAAACCTAGTTGTACCTGTTTATCTGCAGTCTTGTATTATTTACATGTGTTTAAAGTCCAGACTTGCTAAAGCTTGTCTGAGCATTCAATAAAATGGGGCAGAGAAGTTATATTCTGCAGAGCTCAATGAGGAGAGGTCTGAGAGCTGATTGGTAGAAAGGGACACATTGCTTCACACAGGAACAGAACTGAGGCTGTCAATCTGCTGGAGATCCCTCCCCTGCCACCTTTTTTCTCCTGGTGTCTGTAAAACTTGTGAGAAGTGATTAATGCTGATAGCGTTGGAACGAAGCATCAGACAGAAATTACACTTTTAGTGCTCCTAATTGAGACAAGTATTCACTATAGAAGTATATGCTTTGTTCATATTTTATGTCTGAGGTTTACAACCACTTTAAATGTATGACACTATTACACATTATAGAGGACATATACAACCTTCTTCCGCGGTCCAGGTATCTCACCCAATGTCCGCTTCCTCTTAGTTTCTCAAGGCACGCAAAAAATAAACTAGATAAAAAGATGACATTTATTAAAACCTTAATGGGGGGCGTGGCCAAGCCGGCAATGGAGATGGACGCCTAAGTGCAGCTCTCCGGCCACCTCAGAGAAGCACAGCGGATTAAACGGCATTTAATAGCCTCAACGGTTGCCCAAAACCACCTCACAGGCTCAGCACAACTAACCGCCATACACCCTGAGAAGCGCCAGACCGCAAACCGCCACCGCCCGAAACCGCCGGTAGACAGCGCTCCGGACCGGGGGAAGCGCCTCAGGAAACACCGCGGCTTGGGCCTAGTCGCGGAGCGGAGGACGGCGGCCATACTGTACCTTGAGTAAATAGCTCCGGACGGCCCCACAGACTCCCCATAGCTCTCCTACACCTCACCAACGCCGGGTACAGCAACAGAGGGACCCGAGGACGCCGCCACAGACCCTCTCTCCAGGTAACAGACACCTGAAGGGCCGCAAACCAGGCCAGCAGCTAGAGTCGGCAGCCATATTGGCTCTCTCAGGGGTGACTTCTCCCTCACATTACCTGTTCCTCCAGACTCCCCACCGTTCCCTCATACAGTAGTACGGACACCTGGCAAATAAGGGGCCCTAGTGACTCTATCAGCAATTGGAGCATATTGCAGACAGGGCTAAGGACTCCTATAAGCCCTCAGATCGGTGGCCATATTGATTCACCCTCAGAGAACCCAATATTCACCATACCGCCCCCCCTCCTTGCTAACACCTAACACTTTTGCAGTCCACTGTCAGGTTACCCACAATTGAATCATTCCTAATTGCCCTATGGGAAAGAACTGCCTGTCATTAAAAGTAAAACTGCCTGACAGACTGGATAACATGGGGACCGCCTCCCGTAGTTCCTCAGGTTCCCGGTCCCGCTCCCCACGAGGTCACACCGGGCCACAAAACCAAAATACTCCAGAAGTTTTCCGCACGCCCCGAGGAAACTTGGCGCAGACACGCCGGGGCGCCCCTCAAGACCTAATACAAAACACCGCACAGGACCAAGCGGACATAGTGCTTAGTGCATCAGATGCAGTGCCTCCATCGCCACCGGATAGAGGCCAGGGTGATTTGCAGCCCACTACAGGTTCACACCTCAGTATTACAGATCTGAAAGCGGTGGCAACAGATATTAAAGACACCCTATCGGCGGCCATTGCTGAGCTCCGCATTGACCTGCGCTCACTCTCTGATAGGGTCACTCGCACCGAACAGACACTGGATGAACATGATACGGTTCTCCAGAAATCAACAAGAAAAATCGACGACCACACCCTCCAGCTAAGGGAAGTGAACCGTCAACTGGAAGATCTAGACAATAGGGGCCGCCGCCGAAATTTGCGTGTGAGAGGGCTACCCGAATCAGTCGAAGGAGAACAAATCCAAAATGAAATTACGGCCCTGTTTAACTCCATACTAGAGAAACCCAGACAGACAGCCATTAATTTCGAACGGATCCACCGCGCTCTTCGTCCCCGGGGAAAAGACACGGATCCCCCTAGAGATATAATCTGTTGCCTAATTGACTTTAAGCTAAAAGATGAAATACTGCGCCGAGCAAGGGGTCAAAGGCTCTATTGCGGAGAGACCACAGTCCAATTGTATCAAGACCTCTCAGGAATAACTCTTCAACACAGACGTGACCTCAAGCCACTCCTGGAAGCCTTAATATCGAGAGGAATTAGATATAAGTGGAAATTCCCTTTCTGCCTAGCTGCATCTCACCAAGGCCGCAACGCCGCTTTAAGAGTACCGGAAGACCTGCCTAAATTTTGTGAAACGCTCGGCCTACCACCAATTTCTGTACCAGATTGGTATGCACCATACCGCCGCTCGGTAGGCAGATGGGGCAAACCGCCTGAAACACCTATGGAGACCCAAACGACAAATTTTCGAAGGAGAAGATCCCCGTCCACCCCAAGACATCCCCAAGGCTCACGTGGTGCAAGAAGGGACCAAGATCAGGCGACCCCCCCGGATGCCCGTAGGGCCAGGATCGACAACTGAGAATAAGTGAAGTAACATTTCTCTCTAATACTTTCTGAGGCCAGAACACCCAACTTTTAGACCTTCGTCAATGGAAGAGACTAGTCAAGAAAGATCTACGCGATACTCTTCAGAATGACACCCCAATCGAAGACACAAGCTTTCGATGGGAGTAAAACAGTCCTCTACCGGAATGGCTGTGCCACAAAGACTGCCTTAAAGAATGGACGTTCCACACAGATAAGTTTTTAATAAGGTTACACATGGTTCATAGTATAGACAAAGGGTATGAGAAGATGTATTTGACATTATACAGGGCAATCGTCCTCCCTTATGGGGGAAGAAGGGTACCCCGAGTTGTTAACTTAGGAGGGAGAAGGAGGGTCTGTCAGTCCTATAAAGTTATAAAAGTGGCTGGATATACATACTCAATTAGATGTTAAGTAAGGTTACACATTATTCATGCCCCTCGAAAAAATGGACTCATTCTGAGAGACCCCTCAAACCAACATACCGAATCCCGGCTTGTTGGTAATGTATTACTCAATTTTGTTGCACACAGTGCTATTCGAATTTATGCTCGTAATATCTGCCTTCTCTCAGCATGACTCTATTCTGGGGTGGCACGGACATGTTTGAATTTTTGTTATCTCTAATCGTAGATCAGTTCTCGAAACCATATTTAAGTATTTTAGTATTTCAGTATTGTTTCATTCCATTGTCTTGGTATTGGTCAACCCCACAACGGTGGTGCACCTGTCCTTCTAGGCTCCCTTGGGAGGGTGGGAGCGAGGTGCTCACCGTACTAATCCGATTAATTTGTATATATAGGAAGTGGGTGAAGTACATTTCACCACTTAATCGGTTACTGTAAATATAAGGGGTTGGAGACCCCCCATCAGACCTCTGCGTAACACTACAGTTCCCTCTGAGGCCTCTTGGGTCCCCCCCATCCTGCCCAGATCCTTCCCAGTGTTTTACCCCCCCCCCCCCCATCGGGGATCCTCTATAATACAAAATGATCTCAACCTTGAACCCTCCATCCACAGATAGGACGGGAGGACCCTTAGAGCGGATCAAATTATACTCACTAAACTCCCGCGGCCTGAATACCCCTGAAAAGCGATCACGCCTATTGTATACATTATGGAAGGAAAAAATTCACATTGCACTTCTACAAGAAACGCACTTCTGATCTGACGGAATTCCAAAACTTACCGATAAAAATTTCCCCTTGGTATACCACGCCCCTAACAATACAGCGAAATCCAAGGGAGTGTCGATCCTGATCTCACGGCGTTGTCCCTTTCAGGTCGAAGAAACTCTAAGGCCGGGTACTCACGACCAAACATGTATGGTGAAAGCGGTCCGTCGGACCGTTTCCACCATACATGTCTGCCAGAGGGCTTCTGTACGATGGTTGTACACACCATCGTACAGAAGTCCGCGCGTAAACAATACGCGGGGCGTGTCCGCGGTGTCGCCGCGTCGATGACGCGGTGTCGCCGCGACAATGACGCGGCGACGTGGGCGGCCCGCCTTTAAAATGCTTCCACGCATGCGTCGAAGTCATTCGACGCATGCGAGGGACGGCGGGCGCCTGGACATGTACGGTAGGTCTGTACTGACGACCGTACATGTCCGAGCGGGCAGAATTCCAGCGGACTGTTTTAAAACAAGTCCAGGAATATTTGTCTGCTGGGAAAAGGCCCGGCGGGCAAATGTTTGCTGGAATTCGGCCCGCTCGCGCCCACACACGACCAAACATGTCTGCTGAAACTGGCCTGCGGGCCAGTTTCAGCAGACATGTTTGCTCGTGAGTATGGGGCCTTAGAGACCCAAATGGCAGATTCATTTTTATCCGCGGATCTCTACACAACTTAACATACACAATCGCTAACATATATGCGCCAAACACGAAACAAGTAGCCTTTTTTCGTTCCGTAACATATCAATTAACGGCCTTTCAAAGAGGTACACTTATCGTAGGCGGAGACTTTAATGTCCCATTGCAGCCATTTCTAGACACGTCCAATGGATCCTCATGCATTAAATTTAATGCCCTAAGGACAATCAAATCTTGCCTAACCACATTGTCCCTCCACGACGCTTGGCGTACCCTATACCCCAATGTAAAAGACTTCACATATTACTCCCCCTTACACAAGAAGTACTCAAGGATTGACCATTTCTTTATATCACAGGCCGACCTTACAGCTCTGGTGGATGCAACCATAGACCCCATGCTGTTATCCGACCACCACCCAATATCCATCACACTTTCAATCCCCTCCCACCGGGCTAGATCACCCATCTGGAGACTGGATGATTCCATCCTGTTAGACAAGCCCAACATTACGAGCATCTCGAAGGTCTTAACTGACTACTTCCGAGAAAACACAATAGAAGACTCCCCCTCTCCACTGGTGTGGGCTGCACACAAATGTGTGGTTCGAGGATCGTTTATCTCCATAATGGCTAAAAGGGCTAGAGCACGCAAAGCACGGATTGTTGAGTTGTCTGACAGGATCAAAGCCTTGGAACTTACACACAAACGCACGTTAGCATCCCAGGTACAGGAGGATTTAGTGAACGCAAGAGAGGAACTTCTGGGGGAGATTGGAAAAAAGCTTATACGTAAATATACCCTAACTAACAAACTGTTCTACGAACACGGTAACAAGTCGGGCAAACTTTTGGTCGCCGCCCTACAAAAGAAAAAAGCCTCTTATACCATTAATAATATCACAACAGCGACCGGAGAGTCCATTGTAACCAATAATGAAATTGCTGAACAGTTCGTAAAATATCTATCTAACCTATACAATCTACATCCTCCAACACCATCACTCACAACGCCAAATAGAAAAACCTTGATTGAGGATTTTCTAGCTGTGCATTGTCCATCCCTCTCCACACCCGAAGATATTGAGGACCTTGGCTCCCCAATCACCATGGAAGAAGCCACCCAAGCATTAAAACAACTTAAACCTGGGAAAAGCCCGGGCCCGGATGGCTTACCAGTCAGCTACTACAAAGCTTTTACCGACCTACTACTACCAAACTTTTTAACAACTTTTAACGACGTCATTGACTCCCCATCCTACAATAAAGACCTCCTGGAGGCACATATTTCTCTAATCCCCAAGCCAGGTAAAGATACTACCCTCGTTCCCAACTACCGCCCAATCTCACTACTAAATGTGGACATTAAACTATACGCCAAAATAATTGCCAACCGTCTTACTCCACTGATCCCCAATCTAATCTCAACAGAGCAGGTTGGATTTGTCCCGGGTAGAGAAGCCAGGGACAACACCACCAAAGTTCTCAATATACACCATTGGCTAACAACCTCTAATAAAGCTGGATTCTTTTTGTCCCTGGACGCTGAGAAGGCATTCGATAGAGTGGCCTGGGATTACATGACAGCGGTGCTGTATAGAATTGGTTTTCCGGTCCATCTTGTCCAAATGATCCTCATGCTATACTCTGCTCCTTCGGCGCGGATTAGGGTTAACGGCCACCTATCGGATGCCTTCTCCATCGCCGATGGAACTCGTCAGGGTTGCCCTCTTTCCCCCCTCATTTTCATCCTTTTAATGGAACCCCTCCTCAGAAGATTGCAGGCCAACGCCGCTATTAGGGGGATTGAGATCCGGGGGAAACAGTATAAGATTGCCGCGTATGCGGATGATGTCCTGATGTTCCTCTCTGACCCAATCACCTCGATTCCTTACCTCCTTTCGGATTTCAAACTTTTCAACTCATTATCTAATCTCCAAATAAATTTTGATAAATCAACAGCGCTAAACGTCACCCTGCCGACCACAACAACAGACTTATGTAAAAAGAATTTCCCCTTCAAATGGGAAACAGAACATATCACATACTTAGGTATCAAAGTCCCGAAAAACTTAAATAAACTGTTCGAACTCAACTTTCTGCCCGCTTTGATGTCTATTAAGACAGACATGTCGGACTGGAATAAGGGTAAGATTTCGTGGTTTGGCAGGGCATCAGTACTTAAAATGAATGTCCTCCCACGGATTTTGTACCTTCTTCAAGCAATCCCAATTAAGCTCCCACAGACCTTCTTCAACACATTCAAGAGGCATTGCAGAAACTTTCTTTGGGCAGGTAAAGCTCCGAGACTAAGCTGGGCCAAATTGATCCAACCAAAGTGCAGCGGCGGCCTAGGCGTTCCTGACATATCCACTTACCACAAAGCCTGCCTTCTTACGAGACTTGTTGACTGGCACCTCCATGGGGCTAACAAAGAGTGGGTCGAATTGGAAAATGCATATCTTAAATTTCCCATCTCCCATTTACCCTGGATAAAACCTGGTTCAATTCCTAAAAACTGCATAGAACATCCATTAATCGGGCCCACGATACTAAACTTTAAAGCAGCTTGTAAAACCCTTAAAATAAATCCCTCTCCTGGTCCATTGACGCCTCTATCACTTAGCCCAGACTTTCCTCCCAATGTAACCTTTACTCACCCAGTTTCGGACCCGACTCTTCAGACACTCCGAGCACACCATTTTTACCAAAGTGGCAAGTTGTTAGCATACCCGGACCTGGTCACCAAGCTTCCACACATCTCTATTTCTGTTTTTAAATACCTCCAATTTAAACACTTCCTTAGCTCTACCCGGTCAAAATCGTCGTGGTGTAGAGATCTATCACCCCTAGAGCAGATATGTACTTCGAAGGTACCCATGCGCCACCTAATCTCGATTTTATACTCCCTGCTCTCCCAGGACAAAATTCTTATCACTAACACCCGAACTGCCTGGGACACCGACCTTACCTTACGCTTATCTGACGAGGACTGGAAACTTACCTGGGAATACACACATAAAGGCTCTATTAGTGTAACAGCACAAGAAAATAGATACAAAATATGCACTAGATGGTATCGGACACCTGACAAGCTTCATAAAATTTTCCCGACTGTGTCCTCAAATTGCTGGAGATGTGAGGGAGCAGAGGGCTCATTTCTACATATTTGGTGGGAATGCCCCTCATTGACACAATTCTGGAAAACGGTACACGAACGCATAGTCCAGGTCACCACTCTGCCAATAGCGTGCTCTCCGGAACAATTCTTACTACATCATTCTCCCATAACAAAATCGAAATATCAACATTCTCTGGCGCTCCACCTAATAAATGCGGCCACACAGTGCATCCCTCTGTACTGGAGATCCAAAACCCCCCCGACAATTGATGACTGGCTGAAAAGGGTAAATAAAACAGAAGAAATGGAAAGATTAATACATCAAGCTAAAGATTCACATGGAAAATACAGACACATATGGGCAAACTGGTTGCACTACATAGATTCCCTTACACAACTAGCGGTCCCCAGTCCTACAGATCCTTTATCGACAACGGGAAGGGGTGACGTTGGTTGACCGGTATTCTCACCTCCCTCTTAGCCATTATTCCCCCTTACCACTTCCCTATACTGTCCTCCTAAGAGTAGAAAGAAACCAGTAAGTTGGGTACAAAGTAGCATTAGGCAAAGGTCTGCTGTTGGTTCGGAGAAAGAAACCCTCTTACTGAAGGGTGTGTTCCCCTACATGTCACCCACAGATTGTTCCCTTTGGGGGGTGGGTGGGTTGGGGGGACTCGCTTCTCACTTTCAGAAATATTGGTTGATTAAGGATGTTTGGTTTTATTTTCACGGTTCTTTCATATGGTTCATAGGTCAGTCACCTTAATTCCTATATCTTATTTTTTCTAACAAATCTATCAATGCTTCTGAGGGGGTTATATTTTGTTGTCCCTAAATTGAATCCCAAAGAGCAGAAAGGAACCATTGAGTATGGATACAAAGTAACATTAGGCAAACGTGTACTGATATTTTTGAGAAAAAACCTTCTCACTAAGAGATACATTCCCCTACTCGTCACCCACAGATTGTCCCCTTTACGGGGTGGGTGGGATGGGGGGAGTCACTTCTCACTTCTCACTCTCTGAAGTATTATCTGATTGAGGATGTTTTGTCTTATTTTTATTGTTCTATTATAAGCTTGTTGATGATAAATTACATAATCACTATTTTATGTACTGTTTCAATATGAACAATTCTGTATTGCATAAATACTCAATAAAAATTTTCTTGAAAAAAAATAAAAATAAAACCTTAATGACACTCGGTCATCATTCCTCTAGTGCACATAGGTAAAGCACATCAATAAAAGCACTTCTGCTCAATGTACAGCATGTAGTGGTACATATACTTTCACTTCCAATTACTTCTACATCTAAGATGACTTCACCCAGCTCCGCCCAATGCATTTGGTCACATGACTTCTTCAGGACATCTGGATTGGGTAACGGCATCCATCTTTCAGAACCCTCAGATTACCAGAGTTACTCTGATGCCATTTTATTGACGATTTCACCAATTTCTTGCACACTTATTATGTATGCTAATCGACCATTTAATAATTGGCATCCAATTTTTTTTTTATTAGCCCTTTGGTAATTAGTTACCCTGATGCCATTTTATTGAAGGTTACACTAATTTCATGAACACTATTCCAACCATTTCATATGGGGAAAATGCTGCATGCTCGATTTGAAGTGTATCAGGGTGCCCTTTCAAATTAAAGAGCTTCCGTAATGCAATGGGCATTAGTGTGCAACAATGAATTACCACACCACAGCAGACCAAGCTGGTACAAATGGGCCTTCAAAGTTTATGACCTGAAATCCAATTCGGCAATCTTCATTGCGGCTCGGTTTAAAGTCACATTCTTTAGCCCTGGTTCACATTGATGCGCTTTGACATGTTCAGTTGCGTGCCAAATCAGCGGCAATGGCAGCGCCCGAATTGGTGCGACGCACTGATTCGCAAAAGTAGTTCCTGTACTACGTTTTTGCAATTTCGGGGTGCGATTTACCATTGACATCTGTACAGAAATCGCCCCCTAAGTCTGGACTGACATGCAGAAATGAAATAGTGCGAGTTCAGCTGAACTGGCACGATTTCATTCCCACAGTCCGTGTGAACCTGGGCTTAATGTGTAAATAGATGGCTGTATTATTAATCATGTAATTTGTGACCTATACCCCTGGCACAATCCTGTCATTGGCAGCAATATCTGAAAAACAGGTGGTTAATGTGTAAGAAAACTTCTCGGCAATGCTTATAAACAAGCCAAACTTGAAAATATCCAGTACTCCAAATTCCAGCAACTCTCTATCAAGACATCTCCAGAAGTAAAGTCATGATGGTGGTCTTGGCCCTGCTGCTGAGTATCACTGTGGCAATGGCTGCACCTCAAGGTAACTTTAAAGAGACCGTATAATTTTTTTCAGCCAGTTCGTATTTCAGTTATTATTGCAGTATTTTCCTTAAAGCGTATCTAAACCCAAAAACAGAAATGTAGTATAATGCAACTTGCTGGTCCTTAGATGTGGCTGCATTTGTTATTTTATTTTTTGGTATTATTCCTTTTATATTCACCAGTTAATCCTGCAAATAACAAAACGAATGCTGCTACCACATCTAAGGCTCAGTAGGTTGTAATATATTATGTTTTACTTCTTGGATCTAGTTCAACTTTAAAGTAGATTTTGATTACCTACAATCTTTTACATGCTTGCTTTTCCATATATTAATTATATTGGTATAAATAAAAAAAATTGTAGATGAGCTATTACTGGAAGAGTAGCTGCACTGCTCTAATGGTTCTGCCTGACTGCTTAACAGCTGCTGAGGTAAGATAACGATCACATGGAGTGTAAACAAATTTTCAGTGACTTCCATTGTGGGAAGGAACAGTAAAGCACAACCATTCTGTAGCACTGCAGAGCAGGAAGCAGCGCCTGCATAGGTAACCGACAAATATAGCTGCCCCCATGAACATGTATAAATAAAAATTATACAGTGCTGTGAAAAATTGCTGTAAAGTAAGAAAGCTTCCTGATGCAGAAGTGTTGATTTATTTTTATCAATGAATAAAACAAGTAAAAAAAAAAAGCAAAACGGAATAGAAATTCAAATCAATATTTTGTGTGACCACTCTTTGTCATCAAAATCGCATAAATTCTAGGTATACTCGCACACTGTTGTATGAAGGAATACGGCAGGTAGGTTGTTCCAAACATCTTGGAGAACTAACCACAGATCTGTTGATGTAGGCTGCTTTAAATTCTTCTGTCTCTTCATGTAATCCCAGGCAGCCTCAATGATGTTCAGAACAGGGCTCTGTGGGGGCCAAACCATCCCTTACAGGGCTTCTTTTTAGTCTTTATACTGAAGATCTTTTTTTCTTTTCTTTTTTTTTTTTAAAGTGTATTTTGTGTGTGTACTCGAGAGAGGAGCCGGACTGCAGGAGTTGGGAGGCCTCCCCCAGAGGCAATCTGCCACCTTTCTCCATGCCTCGGGTGGCAATGGCGGGTGTGAGGGGGTCCTCTCACACAGCCCACCCTACCTGCTCCGCTTTGAAGCCCAATGGGGCAGAGGGACTCCCTATAAGGGAGTGAGAGGATGGCATGGCACGATGGATAAGTATCTGCCTGCATTTCTCAGCATTGAGAACACCTTTGATCCTGACCAAATCTCCAACTTCATTTGCAGAAATGCATCCCCAAACTTGCAAGGAGCCTCCATCATGCTTCACTGTTTCCTGCAGACACTTTGCCAACAAACTGCCTCCTGCTACAGCCAAATATTTCACATTTTGATTAGATAGTCCAGAGCACTTGCTGCCATGTTTTCATGCAAAAGACATGGAAACAAGGCTAAGCTAACATGCTTGTTTGTGAGAACAGGGCAGGCTTAACTTTTTTATTTTTTTTTGGGGGGGGGGGGGGTTAAGCTGCTTGGGTGTAATTATTTTTTTTATTTATTTATTTTTTGCACTTTTTCACTAAAGCCTTATAGCACGTAGGGAACAAAAAGTCCCCTTTGTGAAATAATGTCTTTGTGTCAGGCTCTCTTTAATGGGACATATGGGGATTTTTTCACCCCTGATGTCCCAACTGCCCTAAATGGAAGCCAGTAGCTTCCTCCCTGGCCAGAGAAAGTGACACCTGAAACTGGAGATGTAAGGGGAGATCAGAGAACTGATGTTTGGGTGGGGGGGGGGGGTAGAATTAGGCACCCTTCCGGGGGTCTATATTAGAGGCTAGAAAATGGACAGCCGACTCCAAAAAACCTTTGGGTTGTCTTTATTGTAAAACAAATGGAAAATGCACTACAAAATGCAGCAAAAATAGGGATAGCAGCCTACGCGTTTCACACTATGGATCAGTGCTTAGTCATGGCTTCCGGGGGTCTGGTATACAGCCTCTCCATCCCTATAATGAAAAAGCCAACAGTCAGTTTAAAAGATGCACACTCCTGGCAGCAGTGTAGAGTTAAAGTGATATTAAATGTGACTTTAAAATATATATATACTTTTCTGCTCTTTGCAATGATATTGCACAGAGCGGTCTCTTACCTCCTCTTTGGTGGTCCCCTCCGGGCACTGTCATGGGTGTTGCTTTCAAAATTATGGAATGCCTTAAAATAACATGCTTTGGGGATGTCTTAAAGCCTGGTTCACACCTATGCAGGTTGCAGTTTGCATATTGCAGGTGCAGTTTACGTTTTTTAATACGTGCTTTTGATCCATTAAAGTCTATGGAACCAAAAAACAGAAAAAAGAGTCCCCGCCCCTTTCCATAAAATGCATAGATGTGAACTACACCCATTGGAAACCATGTTAAATGGACTGTAGTGTGTTTCTGCAAAACTGAAAACGCAATAAAATAAATTCATAGGTGTGAACCAGGCCTAATGCCTGGTTCACACCTGCATTGGCTATTTTTGTATAACTTTTTATGCCAACCATACAGTTTTGGTCTGGAGCACCTTTCTATATTTCTATGGTTTAAAGTGGAGGTTCACCCGGAAATGTTAATTTTTAATCTTAGATTCATGCTCATTTTGTCAAGGGGAATTGAGTAGTTTTTTTTTAAATCAAAGCCGTACTTACCGTTTTAGAGATACATCTTCTCCGCCGCTTCCGGGTATGGGCTACGGGACTGGGCGTTCCTACTTGATTGACAGTCTTCCGACGGTCGCATCTATCGCGTCACGATTTTCTGAAAGTAGCCGAACGTTGGTGCGCAGGCGCCGTATAGAGCCGCACCGACGTTCGGCTTCTTTCGGCTACTCGTGACGCGATAGATGCGACTGTCGGATGCCTGTCAATCAAGTAGGAACGCCCGGTCCCGAACACCATACCCGGAAGTGGCGGAGAAGATGCATCTCTAAAGCGGTAAGTACTGCTCGGATTTAAAAAAAACTACCCGATTCCCCTTGACAAAATGAGCATCAATCTAAGGTTAAAAAAAACATTTCGGGTGAACTCCCGCTTTAAGCTACTGTAGTACAGCCCCCTAGAGGGCTGCTTTGATTTACCAGTTCATCTACATCACCCTGAACCTGTGAACATTCCAACCCACCTGGCACTCTGCATTCAGACAACTTTTTTTCCAGGCCCCTTTAAATGACACTCAACACAAGTCAAATATATACAATATATATAATTGTGCAGGATATGGAAGAGGACAATTTTTCTGAGCGACTAATTTTTTTGGATGAATCAACTTTTCATCTCTCTGGTAAGGTTAATTGCTTCAGTGTTAGAATTTGGGTGAAGATCCTTGCATAGTCGTCAATAGGGATGCACTGAAATGGAAATTTCAGAACCGAAACGAAACCGGAAAAAAAAAAAAAATTTAGTCCGAAACCGAAAAGGACTTTTCTTTGTTTTCCCCCTATTTCAATTTTTTTTTCAATAATTGTATGTATTACATGATGGGCACAGTGGCTGCGTTGGATGGGCACAGTGGCTGCGTTGGATGGGCACAGTGGCTGCGTTGGATGGGCACAGTGGCTGCGTTGGATGGGCACAGTGGTGACGTGTGGGCACAGTGGCTGCATGTGATGGACACAGTGGCTGCGTTTGATGGGCACAGTGGGGACGTGTGTTGGCACAGTGGCTGCATGTGATGGGCACAGTGGCGACCTGTGTTGGCACAGTGAGGCTGCAATTGATGTTTTTTTTGGTAGTCAGAGAAGGCAAGCATGGCTCAATAACACAAACGTTTTTAAAATTGAGCCATGCTTGCCTTCTCTGACTACCAAAAAAACAATCAATTGCAGCCTCACTGAGCCACTGTGAAAAAATGGCAGATGGCATTTTCTTTTTTATCTGCCATTTTTTCATTAAGAAAGTGCTGGTCACCTCGGTCAGTATTAAAGCGGGAGTTCACCCATTTAAAAAAAAAAAAAAAATCTCCCCTTAGCTTCCTGCTCGTTCGGTCTAGGGGAATCGGCTATTTATATTAAAATATGTGCAGTACTTACCCGTTTTCGAGCTGCATCTTCTTCCGTCGCTTCCGGGTATGGGTCTTCGGGAGCGGGCGTTCCTTCTTGATTGACATTCTTCCGAGAGGCTTCCGACGGTCGCATCCATCGCGTCACTCGTAGCCGAAAGAAGCCGAACGTCGGTGCGGCTCTATACTGCGCCTGCGCACCGACGTTCGGCTTCTTTCGGAAAATCGTGACGCGATGGATGCGACCGTCGGAAGCCTCTCGGAAACCTGTCAATCAAGAAGGAACGCCCATTCCCGAAGCCCATACCCGGAAGCGACGGAGAGGATGCGTCTCGTAAACGGGTAAGTACTGCACATATTTTAAAATAAATAGCCGATTCCCCTAGTAATAACGAGCAGGAATCTAAGGGGGAAAAGTGCCCTCTAAGGGTGAACCCCCGCTTTAAGTTAACCACTCACCACTCTCCCCCCCCCACCCCCAATCCAGCCATTTCATTTGTATTAAGGGTAACTTCTAACAGGTTCTGTTCTTGTTCTGCTTACTTTTTTAGCAGCACAGCTCCCTCCCTGCCCAGCGCTCCGAGTCCTCCATCGCCTCCGGCCGTGACGTCAACGCGGCTCACGCCGCTGGACTGAACCAAGAGACTCTCCCATAGAGGAGGGGGGGGAAGAGGGGAGTAAAAAAACCTGAAAATTGAGCTAGGAAGAGCGCTCGCGGCAGTCGGCACACAATATGTACAGTGCCACTGCCGCTGCCCGCGCTCTGTACTGGTCTGGCGGCCGCGGCAACATTTGTACAAGAACTGCGCCCCCTCCTATACGCAATGGTACCGCCCATGGAGGGCGGTCATTATCGGCAATTTTAAATGTGTTTCGGCATGTCCCCCAAACTGCCATTTTCGGCCGATATGTATCGGCCACCGATATATCGGTGCATCCCTAGTCGTCAAACGTGGGAGACTTGCCGAAGGGGGTACATAAAAGAAAGGGTGTTTGTCCCACCTATGCCTGCTACTCTTCAAGATCTGAGACATTGAAATGTTGAAGTTGTAATTTCAATTACACTAGTATCCATTTGATGTGTGGCAAGAAACGGTCTACCGTTTTGATGTTTGTTGCGCAACACATGATGCTCATGTTGAGTGCATACCTCAAGGACCATAAAGCTTTGAGCTTTCCTCTATCCAGTGATGTATGGAATGTGCTTCTATCCCTTAGTTTGTTTGAAATAATCTGCTCAGTCTTTTTGAATAACCCAAATATTTTCTGCTGTGATATAAAGGCTTTTACTTTCTAAAATTTCACAAAGATCTCACTTATATCTCTTCTAACAGTTGTTTCATACATGCTCTTCAGAAGTGACACACTCAGCCATTTTATACAAGGGCAACCATGTTTTTTTCTTTTTTTGGTCATGTTAATAATTTGGAATTCTGGTTCTTTCCTTCAGAGCGATGGGTTAATGATTATGACCAACCTCTCAATTATGAGTGCCCGAGCCACCAGAGCATCGATATGATCATCAGGTAAAAAAAAGTCTCTTAATGCAACATACAAGAATTGTCACGGAGGTAGAGTTCATTTTTTCCAAGTGAGAGAAAATGTTTGATGATGGCAACTCTCTAAGTTCAACTCTCTATTCATGCAGGTGCTCAGCCCATTCTTGCATAAAGAGTGTTTTTTCTTGCATTCTAGTAAATTAAAAAGCATTGGCTGTATATACTCACCAGTTCAATCGAGTTTGACAGGTACACAGGAACCAGTGTTGCTAACAGTCCGTATTTTTACGGACAGTTCGTAAAAAACAGGCACTTTTTTCTCCCGTTCGTAAATGTATGTGGTTGCGGAAATGTGCCAGTAAAAATAGCCGAGATCAGTTCGGCTTGGAACTGCGCATGGAGATTGGAGGTAGGGGGTGATTGGAGGCAGAAGGGGATGGTGGCTGCGGTGGCACCGCAGAGGGGGATGGAGGCAGGGGGTGTTGGTGGCATCGCAGAGGGGGATAGTGGCACTGCAGAGGGTGGGGGATGGAGACAGGGATGGAGGCAGGGGGCCTGGGGGAGATTGGAGGCAGGGGGAGATTGTGGCACCACAGAGGGGGGTGTTGGTGGCAGAGGGGATGGAGGCAGGGGGTGATGTGACTAAATAATTTGCCCTTATTATATCGAAAATAACAAAAATATGTTTTTTTACCTTAATATCTACCTTAAATCACATTGCTATTTGCCTAGCGTACTTGTTTGTATCCTAAATATTGAAATTTGCACCTAAAAATGTAATTTAGTAACTTTTGTGAAATGCCAGTAAAAACATGGCTGCGCCAGTAAATTTCAGTCTGGTCGGTTGGCAACACTGACAGGAACTGGTGCACACACCCCAACACAGAGTCTGTACTTTCAGGTCCATGCACCCCTCTACACAGGGCCATCTTTACTGCGGGGCAATTGGGGAAACTGTCCAGGGCCCATTCATTGTTGGGGGGACCAAACAGCTGCCACTGTATTGCAGTGGTGCCCGCCAGGGTTTTGTTTCAGCCGGAGTTCAGCCACCTCCGACGCTGCTCAGTTCCGTCACTTGTTAATACAGAAGCGCTGCCTCTGTATTTACAAGTGACAGCGCTCCTCCACAGCCGCTCAAACCTGGGGCCAGCAAGCTACACCAGTGCCAAGCGCTATAGGAGAGCAGAGGAGGGAGGGGCGGGGAATATACACAAGCACCGAACACTATAGGACAACAGAGGAGGGAGGGGCGAGGAATCTACACAGAGAGAAGCTCCTACTGACTAGCAGCCTGCACATACACACTGTGAGTACTCTGCAGCTCCACTCTGACATTTTCTAGGAGGTAGGATAGGAACTGGGGGAACTCTAAACTGGGGATGAAAGCTTTGTATAGTAGAAGGGGGAGATGTACACAGCACGCCCCACACACAGCACACCCCTCCGCCCTGCACTGCGCGCACAGCGCAACCCTCCGCCCTGCACTGCGCGCACAGCGCACCCCTCCGCCTTGCACTCCGCGCACAGCGCACCCCTCCGCCTTGCACTCCGCGCACAGCGCACCCCTCCGCCCTGCGCACAGCGCACCCCTGCGCACCCCTCCGCCCTGCGCACAGCGCACCCCTCCGCCCTCGGTGCACAGCGCATCCCTCCGCCCTGCAATCCGCGCACAGCACACCCCTTAACCCTGCACTTCGTGCACCACAGAGCCCTCAACCCTGCACTCTGTACATAGCGCACCCCTCATCACTGCACTGTAATGATGTGCTGTAACCTCTAGCAACCAACCAGGGTTCTCCCAGGTCTCGGCTGCTGCAGACGCAGCACGGGAAACCAGGACTACAGGATTCCTCTGCCTCCTTTAGCGTCCCTTCCTCCTCCGCCGCATCCCCGGCCAGCAACCCCCTAAGGTAAGGCCTGTTGTGTTCTTCCCCGGATCTGAGCCTCCTCCGTTGGGACAGCCCCCGGCCGTCCTTTTCAGGATAAGCCATGGTCTCGGCCCGACATCGGCCTAAATCT
This sequence comes from Rana temporaria, assembly GCF_905171775.1. Taxonomy (NCBI): domain Eukaryota; kingdom Metazoa; phylum Chordata; class Amphibia; order Anura; family Ranidae; genus Rana; species Rana temporaria. The sequence continues at coordinate 386,284,127 of NC_053491.1, forward strand.
TTATCAGTCTCCCCCGGCTACCTCCCGATCCGGCCAACCTCACCTCCCGCAGCTAGGAAAGTCCCTGGCTTCAGCCGGGGCCTAGTAGCGTGCCACATACCCACCCTGCAACCTCAATTCCAACCCGCCCATTACACAACAAACATCCTGCACCATCTCCCCGCTACCCCCCAGCATTCTCAACCTTTTTAAGGGCCCGGGCAAAAAAAATGTTTGCCCAGGGTCCAATAAATATTAAAGACGGCCCTGCCTCTACAACTGTGAAACTCTGCTGTGCAGATGAGTTCATACACCTGATGCTTACTATTATAGACCATCTGCAAATAGCTTTCTGCAAGTACAAAAATGCAACACAGCTCTTCACACTATAAGGGGCTGAGCGGCTTTGTTAGGGCTCATTTAGACATGTTGCAAAATGTGGCATTTTGACACATTTTTTTTAAAGCAAAGAATGCCAATAAAAGCACCTCACTCTGAATAAAATGGTATGTTTACATTCCTATTCTCACCTTGCATTTGCTTTGCTTCAAAAATGTTACCCCATATAGTTTTCTTAGTGCTTCAAAATGACAAAGCTCGCTCACCGCACCTGCAGCTTTTGAGGGGCTTTTATTCAGTGCTACGCTTTGTTTTGGAGGTATTTCAGGTATTATGACATATCCCAGTATGCACTGGGAAACCAACAACTGAGCCGGAAAGACATCAGCAGTCAGTTCCGGTTCATGTGTATATACAGTATTCTGGAAGTGTCTGGTGAAGACCTCACATCTGGTGTAAAGCCTTTTACAGAAGGAAGGTGAGCAGGTCTAAACTGGAGTGTAGCAACTAACAGAGGGCACAATTGGTGCGCAACATTGGAAGGCTATAGCGGAAGGTGAGTGGGGACCAGAGAGAGAGAGCACTGAGCAGCGGAAGGTGAGTGGGGACCAGAGAGAGAAAGCACTGAGCAGCGGAAGGTGAGTGGGGACCAGAGAGAGAGAGCACTGAGCAGCGGAAGGTGAGTGGGGACCAGAGAGAGCACTGAGCAGCGGAAGGTGAGTGGGGACCAGAGAGAGAGAGCACTGAGCAGCGGAAGGTGAGTGGGGACCAGAGAGAGAGAGCACTGAGCAGCGGAAGGTGAGTGGGGACAAGAGAGAGCACTGAGCAGCGGAAGGTGAGTGGGGACCAGAGAGAGAGAGCACTGAGCAGCGGAAGGTGAGTGGGGACCAGAGAGAGAGAGCACTGAGCAGCGGAAGGTGAGTGGGGACCAGAGAGAGAGCACTGAGCAGCGGAAGGTGAGTGGGGACCAGAGAGAGAGAGCACTGAGTGGCGGAAGGTGAGTGGGGACCAGAGAGAGCACTGAGCAGCGGAAGGTGAGTGGGGACCAGAGAGAGAGAGCACTGAGCAGCGGAAGGTGAGTGGGGACCAGAGAGAGCACTGAGCAGCGGAGGGTGAGTGGGGACCAGAGAGAGCACTGAGCAGCGGAAGGTGAGTGGGGACCAGAGAGAGAGAGCACTGAGCAGCGGAAGGTGAGTGGGGACCAGAGAGAGAGAGCACTGAGCAGCGGAAGGTGAGTGGGGACCAGAGAGAGAGAGCACTGAGCGGCGGAAGGTGAGTGGGGACCAGAGAGAGAGAGCACTGAGCCGCAGAAGGTGAGTGGGGACCAGAGAGAGAGAGAGCACTGAGCAGCGGAAGGTGAGTGGGGACCAGAGAGAGAGAGCGCACTGAGCGGCGGAAGGTGAGTGGAGACCAGAGAGAGAGAGCACTGAGCGGCGGAAGGTGAGTGGGGACCAGAGAGAGAGAGCACTGAGCCGCAGAAGGTGAGTGGGGACCAGAGAGAGAGAGCACTGAGCGGCGGAAGGTGAGTGGGGACCAGAGAGAGAGAGCACTGAGCAGCGGAAGGTGAGTGGGGACCAGAGAGAGCACTGAGCAGCGGAAGGTGAGTGGGGACCAGAGAGAGAGAGCACTGAGCAGCGGAAGGTGAGTGGGCACCAGAGAGAGAGAGCACTGAGCAGCGGAAGGTGAGTGGGGACCAGAGAGAGTACTGAGCAGCGGAGGGTGAGTGGGGACCAGAGAGAGAGAGCACTGAGCAGCGGAAGGTGAGTGGGGACCAGAGAGAGAGAGCGCACTGAGCGGCGGAAGGTGAGTGGAGACCAGAGAGAGAGAGCACTGAGCGGCCGAAGGTGAGTGGGGACCAGAGAGAGAGAGCACTGAGCCGCGGAAGGTGAGTGGGGACCAGAGAGAGAGAGCACTGAGCGGCGGAAGGTGAGTGGGGACCAGAGAGAGAGAGCACTGAGCAGCGGAAGGTGAGTGGGGACCAGAGAGAGAGAGAGCACTGAGCGGCGGAAGGTGAGTGGAGACCAGAGAGAGAGAGCACTGAGCGGCGGAAGGTGAGTGGGGACCAGAGAGAGAGAGCACTGAGCGGCGGAAGGTGAGTGGGGAACAGAGAGAGAGAGCACTGAGCGGCGGAAGGTGAGTGGGGACCAGAGAGAGAGAGCGCACTGAGCGGCGGAAGGTGAGTGGGGACCAGAGAGAGAGAGCACTGAGCCGCAGAAGGTGAGTGGAGACCAGAGAGAGAGAGCACTGAGCGGCAGAAGGTGAGTGGGGACCAGAGAGAGCACTGAGCGGCGGAAGGTGAGTGGGGACCAGAGAGAGAGAGCACTGAGCAGCGGAAGGTGAGTGGGGACCAGAGAGAGAGCACTGAGCGGCGGAAGGTGAGTGGGGACCAGAGAGAGAGAGCACTGAGCCGCGGAAGGTGAGTGGGGACCAGAGAGAGAGAGCACTGAGCGGCGGAAGGTGAGTGGGGACCAGAGAGAGAGAGCACTGAGCCGCAGAAGGTGAGTGGAGACCAGAGAGAGAGAGCACTGAGCGTCGGAAGGTGAGTGGGGACCAGAGAGAGAGAGCACTGAGCCGCAGAAGGTGAGTGGAGACCAGAGAGAGAGAGCACTGAGCGGCAGAAGGTGAGTGGGGACCAGAGAGAGCACTGAGCGGCGGAAGGTGAGTGGGGACCAGAGAGAGAGAGCACTGAGCTGCGGAAGGTGAGTGGGGACCAGAGAGAGAGAGCACTGAGCAGCGGAAGGTGAGTGGGGACCAGAGAGAGAGAGCACTGAGCAGCGGAAGGTGAGTGGGGACCAGAGAGAGAGAGCACTGAGCAGCGGAAGGTGAGTGGGGACCAGAGAGAGAGAGCACTGAGCGGCGGAAGGTGAGTGGGGACCAGAGAGAGAGAGCACTGAGCCGCAGAAGGTGAGTGGGGACCAGAGAGAGAGAGAGCACTGAGCAGCGGAAGGTGAGTGGGGACCAGAGAGAGAGAGCGCACTGAGCGGCGGAAGGTGAGTGGAGACCAGAGAGAGAGAGCACTGAGCGGCGGAAGGTGAGTGGGGACCAGAGAGAGAGAGCACTGAGCCGCAGAAGGTGAGTGGGGACCAGAGAGAGAGAGCACTGAGCGGCGGAAGGTGAGTGGGGACCAGAGAGAGAGAGCACTGAGCAGCGGAAGGTGAGTGGGGACCAGAGAGAGCACTGAGCAGCGGAAGGTGAGTGGGGACCAGAGAGAGAGAGCACTGAGCAGCGGAAGGTGAGTGGGCACCAGAGAGAGAGAGCACTGAGCAGCGGAAGGTGAGTGGGGACCAGAGAGAGTACTGAGCAGCGGAGGGTGAGTGGGGACCAGAGAGAGAGAGCACTGAGCAGCGGAAGGTGAGTGGGGACCAGAGAGAGAGAGCGCACTGAGCGGCGGAAGGTGAGTGGAGACCAGAGAGAGAGAGCACTGAGCGGCCGAAGGTGAGTGGGGACCAGAGAGAGAGAGCACTGAGCCGCGGAAGGTGAGTGGGGACCAGAGAGAGAGAGCACTGAGCGGCGGAAGGTGAGTGGGGACCAGAGAGAGAGAGCACTGAGCAGCGGAAGGTGAGTGGGGACCAGAGAGAGAGAGAGCACTGAGCGGCGGAAGGTGAGTGGAGACCAGAGAGAGAGAGCACTGAGCGGCGGAAGGTGAGTGGGGACCAGAGAGAGAGAGCACTGAGCGGCGGAAGGTGAGTGGGGAACAGAGAGAGAGAGCACTGAGCGGCGGAAGGTGAGTGGGGACCAGAGAGAGAGAGCGCACTGAGCGGCGGAAGGTGAGTGGGGACCAGAGAGAGAGAGCACTGAGCCGCAGAAGGTGAGTGGAGACCAGAGAGAGAGAGCACTGAGCGGCAGAAGGTGAGTGGGGACCAGAGAGAGCACTGAGCGGCGGAAGGTGAGTGGGGACCAGAGAGAGAGAGCACTGAGCAGCGGAAGGTGAGTGGGGACCAGAGAGAGAGCACTGAGCGGCGGAAGGTGAGTGGGGACCAGAGAGAGAGAGCACTGAGCCGCGGAAGGTGAGTGGGGACCAGAGAGAGAGAGCACTGAGCGGCGGAAGGTGAGTGGGGACCAGAGAGAGAGAGCACTGAGCCGCAGAAGGTGAGTGGAGACCAGAGAGAGAGAGCACTGAGCGTCGGAAGGTGAGTGGGGACCAGAGAGAGAGAGCACTGAGCCGCAGAAGGTGAGTGGAGACCAGAGAGAGAGAGCACTGAGCGGCAGAAGGTGAGTGGGGACCAGAGAGAGCACTGAGCGGCGGAAGGTGAGTGGGGACCAGAGAGAGAGAGCACTGAGCTGCGGAAGGTGAGTGGGGACCAGAGAGAGAGAGCACTGAGCGGCGGAAGGTGAGTGGGGACCAGAGAGAGAGAGCACTGAGCAGCGGAAGGTGAGTGGGGACCAGAGAGAGAGAGCACTGAGCGGCGGAGAATGAAAAGAGCTGGGGGACTGGAGCAAGAGAAACTAGCAGATGTCACATGCGATGCACAGCGTGGGAGAAATATAGTGGGAGGTCCATGGGGACCAAAGACAGAGAATAATCTGCAAACCAGAGGCATGGCTGGGGTTACTACTGGGGGGGTGTAATCAGTCAAGCTGGGCGTTTTCAACTGTGCGGGAAACTACCCAAGCGGTAGTTTACTACTGAGCAGGGGATCAGCAAAGCTTGGGGTACTACTGAGTGGGGCATTAGCAGAGCTTGGGGTACTACTGAGCAGGGGGTCTACTGAATGACGATACTAGTAAGCTGGGGATCTGCTGAATGAAGGTATCCATGAGCTAGGGATCTTCTGAACAGGAATACTAATAAGCTGGGGTTCTGCTGAATGGGGGTACTACTGAGCCAGGGTTTGGCTGGGCCCCTTGAAAACAAATATAAAATGAACACTCACACACACGGCATATGCCATGCTTTATTAAAGCTTAAAAAGCATGTTGAAGCGGTGGGCGTGCTTAAGGTTTTGTGTTTTGTAATTTTTTTTAAAGATAATATCAATCTCCTGCTGCTTGAAGTCAACATCTCCCTTGAAATTGGTACATGTCTTCTCTAGACAGAGAACTTGTGCCCCAACTAACCTTTTTTTATATCTTGCTATTTGTATAATACAGTATAAGAAAGGACCATACATTGATTTTCTGTTTCATCTCCCAGCCAGCATGCCAATAAACACGAAGACCGTGTTTGGGATTTCAGTTGTCAGAACACTTTCAGCAATGCACCTTCTTGTTCCTGGAGCGGATACGTCAATGATTTTGACCTACAGTTCAGTTACATCTGCCCATTCGGCTCTGTCATAAATGGCATGCAGAGCTACCATGATAACAAGAGAGAAGATAGAAGGTGAATCACACTACTAATTAAGGATAATTATATTTTATCGTCATTCCAAAAACATGTTATATATGAAAGGAACAAAATATGTTTTTTTAATTTTTTTTGTACATGTACACAGAGTGCCACTTCTAACCCTAAATCCATATCTATACAGTAGCTGTATTACCCCAAAAAGTGTACAATATAGTGAAATGTGTATATAAAGTGATACTGTATCCAGAAGGTTCCTAAAGTGACTTAAATTATCTTTAAATATTCCAAAAAAAATTGACACATTTAGCACAATTGTTTATAGTACATAGAGCACAAGAGTGTGAAGAAGTTTTTCTGATCTTTAGTTTTTTTCTAATATAATCTTTATTCTAATCTTTACTTGTAACGCATTTATCTCCTTGCGCAAGAACTATAATTTTTAAATCGGGTACTGTACCATGGGTAGCAGACTTTTAGGTGGGGTGCAGTGTGGTGGGGTAGAATAACATACTCAGTCCCAGTGAAGAACTTGTATTGAAATAATGCAGAAACAGTTCACAAATAACCAGGTGGAATTGTAGCCCAACAAGGAACACTTACAGTTCCAACAGCGTATAGAGAGCAGAGTTCAGCTGGACTGTCACGTCTGTAGAGAGGGGAAGAATGCAGCCTGGTCATCTTGTGCCCAATAGGCAGGTGTCCAGAGAAGTTGCGAGTCCTATGCTTTCCCTCTTCATCAGGAACCTTTCCCTGCTGTTAGTACTGTCCCTACCAGGTGGGGTACCTGTCTGTACTCTACCAGCTCACAAATGCACGACAAACCTGGGAGCCAGGCTCTTAAATAGGCTCTGCCTGACCCAAGTTGGCTGCCAGAGTCACATGGGCCAATTGAATGTGACCCAGAAAACTATAGAGGAACTGACTTCCTCCTGACTTCCTCTCCAACTGCAGTCCAGCTGCAGAAGAGCACCACCTGCAGTGGAGAAAGTGTACTGCACATGCCTACACACTTCCATGTTTTCAAAAAGTAAAGTCCTTGATAGGCCTTGTACACTATGCTGGTATCATAGGTTATTTGAGATGTGCAACCCCAGATATTTAAAGTGGATGTAAACCCAATTCATGACATTTGAGCTGGGCACATATCTGCAGTATTAAGTCCCGTAGCTCTCTCCTGACTTATTCCTCTGTTATCAGCTTGATAAATCCTGACAGATTTTTGGGCACAGCAGATAAAAGCAGCCTGAAATTTCTGTCCGGGGAGGTTGTTATAAATAGATTAGCAGGCAGCTGGACCTGTTACAAAACACCTCTGAGAGTCTCTGCCTATGTGGAGAGGAGTGTGTGCCTTTCCTCCAATCAGCAATTTTAGCTATCTTGGCTGTATGCCCAGACATCACGCTCTGTGTTAAATAGGAAGAGAAGATTTCCTAACATAATCTAAACTTTCTAAACAGTATATAAATGTGAAGACAGCAGATATAAATGTAAAACTTATGTAGGGAGATTTGGTTCATCCCTGTGTATCATCTGAGGCTGTTCACTTCACTGGGTGTATGAAGGGTTTACATCCACTTTAAAGAAAAAGATTATCTCAACAGCTGCACCCCTGATATAGAGAGAAGGGAGAGTGGTGCCATTCTCCCTGAGGTCCATCAACAATCATCTTTTTTGTATATTTTATGTTAATGAAGAAATTGTTAACTTTGCGCCTGACTTCCAAATTCTCCACTTCCTGCCTGTACATGGAGTCCAACTACTGCTGTAACATCTGCAAATTTCATTAAAATTCTCAGATACTTGGTAGCAAATGTAGGATAACTGTGTGTACAGTAAGGGGCTCAAGATGCATCCCTGGAGAAGCAGATATTGAGGATGATGATAGGGGATGAAACATGAATTCTAACATACTGCGGCCTATTTGTTTACTGGGCACATATATCCCCTTCCTGCCCAGGCGAAATTTCAGCTTTCAGCACTGCAACGTTTTAAATTAAAATTGCGCGGTCGCGCGACGTGCCTCCCAAACAAAATTGACGTCCTTTTTTGCCCACAAATAGAGCTTTCTTTTTGTGGTATTTGATCACCTCTGCGGTTTTTATTTTTTGCACTATTAACAAAAAAAGAGCGTCAATTTTGAAAAAAAACACAATATTTTTTACTTTTTGCTATAATAAATATCCTATTTTTTTTTAAAAAAAAATATATTTTCTCAGTTTAGGCCGATACGTATTTTACATATTTTTGGTAAAAAAAAAAATCGTAATAAGCGTATAGTGATTGGTTTGCGCAAAAGTTATAGTGACTACAAAATAGGGGATAGAATTCTGAAATTTTTTTTCTTTATTTTTTTTACTAGTAATACTGCGATCTGCCAATTTTGTCAGGACTGCGATATTGCGACGTACACATCGGACACTTTTGACACATTTTTGGGACCATTCACATTTATACAGCAATCAGAGCTAAAAAAAATGCATTGATTACTGTATAAATGTGACTGGCAGGGAAGGGGTTAACACTAGGGGGCGAGGAAGGGGTTAAATGTGTATCCTGGGTGTGTTCTAACTGTGTGTGGAGGGGGGTGACTGGGGGAGGTGACCGATGCTGTGTCCCTATGTACAAGGGACATAACATCTGTCGCCTCTCCCTGACAGGACGTGGAGCTCTGTGTTTACACACAGAGCTCCACGTCCCTGGCTCTGTCATTGCCGATCGCCGGCACCCAGCGGACATCGCGGCCGCCAGGCACGCGCATCGGCATTTCGGGGACGCGCCGGCGCTCGCCCCCCAGTGGCCGGAGGACCCGAGGACGTCATATGACGTCGTCCTGGATTTACAGAGCCACCGTGAGGCCGTCTTTTGACTATGGCCCGGGGGTCAAGTGGTTAAAAAGTCCAGTACTCCGTTGCACAAAATTGAACCTATTCTTCCTAGTGTCTGTTTATCTAAACAGATATAGTAAAATAAAAGTATTTAAGGCAGCTCTAAAAAAAAAATATATATATATATATATATATATATATATATATATATATATATATATATATATATATATATATATATATATATATATATATATATATTTTTTTTTTTTATCTAAGATAAGAGCTAGGTGAATCACCAAGGAGATAGCATCTGCAGTGGATCAGTTGATTGTATGCATATTGATGGGGTTCCACTCCGAAGTCGATAGTTTTCTTCATATGTGCCACATCCAGCCTTTAAAAGCACTTGATAATTATTGGGGTTAGTGTTGGGCTTTGTTAATTCAGACTTAAAGCGTTTGTTAAACCAAAAAAAAAAAAAAAAAAAAAAAAGATACTGCTCCTTTAAAGCATGTTATATGACACAGTGCTTGTCCTGAGTCATTTGGCCCCCTGTAACACCTCAAAAACCTGGCTAATCCTGTCAGTTTCTCCCCACCCCTCTGTAAACTGACCACGGTGTATCATGGCTGCTGAGACAAGACACTGTGGTCAATTTACGTGCCTCCGTCATCAGCAGCCTGATATCTGCTCCTGTGTCCTCCTCCCCCTCCCCTCTCTGTGAGTTAGCCACCCCTTCCCCTCCATTCATAACACTAACCTGTATATACCATCAGCACTGCCTCCTATTGCAGTGTCCCCATCTGTGAATAATTTATAAATATTAATGCTGTAAGTACCTCATTTAAGAGCCGAGATTGTGGCGCGTGACTTGCGGCTGATGGAGTAGGCAGCGTGGTGTGCTAGCTCTGCCAAGAATACAGGCTTTTCTCCTGTTATTGCCGTCCTGATACACCCGTTTTACTCCTAACCTGCTCTGGAGGCATCCCTTCATCATTCCCGGACCAGCGATCCTGCATAATCGGCGATCATGTCCCGCAAAGGGGGGAAAAGACTCTCTGCCTGCAGCAAAGCATGGTGGGCAAGATGGCGCCCGGGCCCAACGCTCAGCTAAGGAGGCGGCCATGAAGCTGTTCGGTAAATCTCTGGGAAAGGACACCCTGCCCAAAAAGCCATCCCTCCTCCTGGAATCTGCTGACCAGGAAACCCCTGCTAGAGAATCCGGAGACTGCATGGCCAGAGGACTCAGAGCGTGCCTCATCATGGGACGCAGTGAGTACTCCAGGCCCTGCTAACACAGCCAGGGCTCTAGAAGGCCAGGAGCTGCATGTCCCTGAACTGACCCTTAGAAACATTTTTGCAGCAGTCACCTCCTGTAACATATCTATTACTACCCTGACTACTGAGATTAAAGGATTAAAACTGGAGCTGAATCTAGATAGACAAGATATGCAGAAACTGCACGACTGCACTGGAGCCCTGGAGGATAGAGTGAGCAATGTGGAGGATGATGTTATGCCACTGCAGAGAGAAGTTTGCCATATGCAATTGATTATCACAGGCCACTCAGCCCATTTGGAAGACATGGAGAACAGGCAGAGACTAAATAATGTTCATGCGGTGAGCATACCGAAGAAGGCAGAGGGGAATATCCTATGACGTTTATGGAAAACTGGCTCCTTAATACATTTGGCAAGGACTCCTTCTCCCCCATGTTTGCTGTGGAAAGGGCACATAGAGTCCCACCCAGGCCACCAAACCTGGAGAGCCTCCTAGACCATTCCTATTCAAATTGCTTAATTTCAAGGATTGGGATACCATACTATATCAGGTCAGAACCAGAGGGGCCCTTATTAAGATGGATAATGTACGCATATCATTCTACCCTGATTTCTCTGCTGACCTACAGCGTCGCAGGGCCAAGTTTACTGAAGTAAAGAAGCATCTCCGCAGATATGACGTCACCTATGGAATGTTGTATCCTGCCAAGCTTAGAAATGCAGCGAATGGCGAGATGCAATTTTTTGATTATCCTGCTAATGCGTCCAACTGGCTGGATCATATGGAGCACACCCTTAAAAAAGAACCAGCACCCATGGTCTAATTGTGTTTTAATTTCTACTACTGCTGAGTGAGAATACCTTAGGAGAAGATTTGAGCATGTTGCTCTAATTTTTTCAGTCTTCTCTTTAAGGCAGAGAGGAACACATATGTTGTTTGCACTACATTTTACCAATAAATTGGATTTGCAAGTCCCTTTGAATCAGAGTTGAACTGAGACGTTGGGCCCCCCCTAACATCGTCATGCGTGGACATGTAACATGTTACCTGGCTTCTTAAAGGGGTTGTAAAGGAGAAAAAAAAATTCCCTAAATAGCTTCCTTTACCTTAGTGCAGTCCTCCTTCACTTACCTCATCCTTCGATTTTGCTTTCTAAATGTCCTTATTTCTTCTGAGAAATCCTCACTTCCTGTTCTTCTGTCTGTAACTACACACAGTAATGCGAGGCTTTCTCCCTGGTGTGGAGAAAGCCTCTTGACGGGGGGGAGGGGAGCAGGCAAGTCAGGACACTCTCTACTTTGCAACCCCTTTAAGGATCCAAAGGTCTTTTTTACTTTTTTTCTTGGTTACCTACTGTTTTTCTTTTCTTTATCAACACTGACCCCTGCTGGTTGCAGGGTGGACATTCTGCATTTTTGTGTTTGTCCAACTGAAATTGGCAAAAAAAAATTGGCAGACACTGTCACCTATTCCCCTGGACTTTGTCCTCCTGATGACTTTCAGCACCCAGAACTCTCCCTACAAGTTACTTACCATTCTGTTGTCCTATGTCTAATGTCTGTATTTTGATTTTGTGGAATGTGATGGAGTGAAGCGGGTGGCATTTTTCTCTACGGTGAAGGCCCACAAACCTGCTGTGGTGTGCTTACAGAAAACACACTTACAAGCTAACTCCATATCTCCATACCGTAGTTATCCAACCCAGTTCCACTCTACTCACACAGCTTATTCAAGGGGGGTCAGCATACTCATGTTTCATACTGTCTCCTTTCAGTTGCTGCACTCCCTGGTTGATGATCAGCACATTTTTTTTATTATGCAAGCTAGCAGGGTTGACATGTATTATTGCAAACATCTATATCCCTCCACCCTTCTCCTTTGACAGCCTGAAATGTCTAGCACAATTTATAGCCTCATACTCCAAAATCCCTATTTGGGTGATTGGAGATTATAACAATGTTATGGATTAGCAGATGGATACATTTTCACCCAGAGCTAGTGGCAATCCTCAGCTGGGGGGTCCTACCCCCTTTGCTCTATTCCTTGCAGAAATAGGCCCGCGAGATGTGTGGAGGGACACGAATCCTAATATGCACTGCTTTTCTAGCTACTCAGCATCCTACAAATACCTCTCTCGCATAGATGCAGGGCCGCCATCAGGAATTATGGGGCCCCTTACACCGCTTCAGGCATGGGTCCCCTGGAGCAGAGAACCGGGGCTGCTGCCGCCTGAAATTGAGAAGCGGGGGGGCTGCCGCGAATTGAGAAGCGGGGGGCCCTTTACAAAAAAAAAGAAATAAAGAAAAATATATATATATAAAAAGGGGGTAGCCATCCAGGGCCCTGGGGACCTATGGGCCCTTTAATAAAAAGAAAAAAGAAATAAATAAACATTTATAAAAAAAAAAAAAGGGGCGGTTTGCCATATGGGGCCCTGGGGACCTCTGAGCCCTTTAATAATAAAAAAAAGTGTATATAAGTGTATATATAAAATAATATTAAAAAAAAATGTTATAAAAAAAAAAGGGGGGGGTTGCCATCCGGAGCCCTGGGGACCTCTGGGCCCTTTAATGATAATAATAAAAATATAAAAATAAAAAATAAAAGAAATAAAAAAAATATAGAAAAAAAATTATTTTTTTTATAAAAGAAAAAGGGGGGTTGTAATCCAGGGCCCTGGGGATCTCTGGGCCCCTCAAAAAAAAATTGGCCCTTAATTAAAAATAAAATAAAAATATATTAAAATATATATTTTTTTTATAAAAAAATAAATAAAAAAAGGGGGGGTTGCCATCCGGCCCCTGGGGACCTCCGTACCTCTAAAAAAAAAAAAAAATGGCCCTTTAATAAAAAATAAAATAAAAATATATTTAAAAAAATATATTTTTTTTTATAAAAAATAAATAAAAAAAGGGGGGGTTGCCATCTGGGGGCCTCCGGGGCCCTGGTCGACCTCCGGACCTCTAAAAAAAAATGGCCCTTTAATAAAAAATAAAATAAAAATATATTAAAAAATATATATTTTTTTTTATAAAAAAAAAAAGGGGGGGTTGCCATCCGAGCCCCTGGGGACCTCCGGGCCCCTTACAGGTGTACTGCCTGGCCCTGTACCCCCCTGATGGCAGCCCTGATGTCTGGGCAACACGTTGGCACATCAGCTGACTTACTCCGTGATGTACGCTTCACGAAACATCTAGGATCACTCTCTCCTAAGCGTCTACGTAACTGTTTCTCCTAGCCACAAGCAAAGTTATCACACAGATTACCACTATTAAAACTAAAACCAAAGAGTGAGAGAATCTGGTAATGAGTGAGGTTGCCAGATCAGAAGAGTCATACATTGCTGCCCCACACCTCAGAGTCTGAACGTAGATGGCTGGAAGCTCAGGCCCTGCATCAACAGGTTTCTACTACTGCAATGGAGAATTAGGCTGCATTCACACCTGAGCGTAGGGCGTTCGGTCGTTTTTTCGGGCGTTTTTTTTCGCGCGTATTCATGCTTATTTGCGCGTTTGCATACAGCGTCGTGCGACGTTTTTGTACTTCGGCGTTTCTTATTTTAGCCAATAGGAAAAATTATCATCTTTTCATCACTTGTTGCTATGTTGGTAGATTTTTTTTAATCTTCTGCATGGGCGACAAGTTCTATTGATTAAAGCGACGAAACGCCCATAGCAAACGCCTGTTGTCGCGCGATACGCTCAATACGCGCGTTTCCCATTACTTTCTATGGGGGAAAAAAAACGCTCAAACGCCTCTGTCGCTCGATTCGCGCGACAAAAAAAGGTCCGGGACTTGTTTGAGATTCGCGCGACAGGCGTTTGGGCGTTCAGGCGTTCAGGTGTGAACAGTCACCATAGGGAATAATGTTAATTCTCCCCTCTGGCGTTTGTGAGCAGTGCGCTTCAGGCGTAAAAACGCCTAGGTGTGAATGGGGCCTAAGAGATTCTTCCTGCAGCAAAAGTACTTTAATGAAGGGGAAAACACAGGACACTTACTAGCAATGATAGCTAACGCCCAGCAGGGGACAACCCATATAGAGGCCATCCAAAATGTAGGGGGGGAAACGGTTGTTGACCAGACCCGAATACCTGAAGTATTCTCACATTCTTTCTGGGACTTGTACACGTACGTCTAAAGTGCATCCCACACAGGAAAAGTTGGGTAATTTTTTGGACCAGTGCTCCGTTCTATGTATATCGAGACAGGGCCATGATGCACTTAATAGCCCACTAACTCTAGAGGAACTTCATTTAGCAGTGGCACAGAGGGCCAATAATCACCGTGAGCTGACGGCCTACCCACGGAAACATAGGGGAAGTACGGGCATACTCTTCTGCCTGCCCTGCTGAAAACCCTAAATTATGCCCTTCATGATGGTGGCTTGCCCGTCTCTATGAATGAGGCTATCATAGTAGTTAAACCAAAGACTGGCAAAGACCAGTTACAGCCTGACTCTTATAGGCCTATCTCACTGCTCAACGTGGACGTCAAATTACTAGCACGGGCAACTGGCTTACAGACCTACCCCCTCTAAAAGGGATGTATCCGTGCGGTAGATGCTCTATGTGCAAGTTTATAGACAAAACTGACACCTTTTACAGTGCTGACGGCACCAAACAATTCAGGATCAACAGCTTTATTAATTGCTCCACCACCCGAGTAATCTACCTTCTCACCTGCCCATGTGGGCTGATGTATGTCGGTAAGACTAAACGTCAACTAAAAATTTGTTTATTTGAACATGTCCAAAGTATCACCAAAAAAGATGACGACCGACCATTATCCTTACACTTTCTTAAATACCATAATGGTGTCTCTGATGGACTTAGATGTAGAGGTATCTACAGGCTTAATCTACCTCCAAGAAAGGGCGATTTTGATAGGATTCTCTACCGCAAAGAGAAAATGTGGATATATAATATAGGCAGTCTCCAGCCCCATGGGTTAAACAATGAATGCAACCTGGGCAATCGCTAAAACCAATGAGGGTGGGAGGTCTGTGAATCAGTAATCTTGAGCGACAGATAACATGGATGAAACACTAACATTTGCTAAAAGTAAATAATGAACATAATAAACATGAGAAGCATGTAAATCCAAGCACTTATTACACTAAAAAACAGAAAATGGTGATGTGAATAGTAGTGCAAAAAGTCCAAATACAACACAATCCAGGTGAGGTCCCAGAAGAGGGAAAATGTAAAACTGTAATAAATGAAAAGTCAAATATCAAAAAAAGAAAGGTGCGCTGTGAGCGATGATAAGGGCCCAAGGGGGTATCCAGTGATTTCAGCAATGTCACCTCTTATGGAGGAAGTACAGAGGTGACATTGCTGAAATTAGCAGCAGAGGAGTCCATACACCCCTCCGAGCACCCAACAGTGTTTCATCTATGTTATCTGTCGCTCACGATTACTGATTCACAGACCTCCCACCCTCATTGGTTTTAGCGATTGTCCAGTGGTGGGGCATTTTGCTATTTATTTTGCTTTGTATTTGCACTTTCCCCTTTCCCCACACAGTGCAGTCACCATCATTCATTTCATTCACACATTTCTGGCTAGGACCGGTTCCAGGTAACTGCAGCAGTGCCCCCCTTAGTATTTAGCACCGATAGCGCGAGAGCCCTTCCAATCTAATGAATGCAACCTAGCTGTCTTCCTGGACCCATAGACCCTTCTGATTGGTCATAGGTAATACTATGGGTACTGGAATACTCTCTATGCCTGGTTTCCCCTTCAATGTATTATCATTTATGGTATATGATTCATGCTGCCATACTGAATAGAATATCAACGCGGATCCTCTCACTTTGTGTATGCTCAGCTGACCATCTTTATATATACTCTTTCAATGGGGTGAGTTGAAAAAATCTCTCAACTTAATCACTTAAGCATCCTGTATGTCCTTGTGAACAAGGCATTAACTATTGGCAATCTGTTATCCTATCATGGCCACCCCCTTTCCTGATCTGCCTGTATATGATATGAGATCTGCATCTGAGTGCAATCAGAACATGTGCAATGCTTTTGTGTAAAATTAAAGGTTGTGGCACAGATTGAGGTATGGTAATTTAGGTAAAATACCCTTTTGCGATAGCAATGGATAATAATCTTAACGTTTGATATACCTTCTCGGTCTATTTGCTCTAAATCGGTGTCATTTAATTAAAAGGATATATCTTGCTACACAACTTCTATTTTAATGTATAAAAACATTTTATTCTCTATTTTTATTTTTATTTTTATTTGGGTATTAAAAAATTTGGGCAATATGCTACCTTATAAACACTTCCTTGGTGAGTTTGTCTGTCTTGAATGTTATTGTGTTGGATGTGTCTAATTAACCCAGCTGAATCAAACAATCAGTAATTACCTGGGGCTATTTAGTAAGAGACCCTGAACACACATGTAAGCTCCGATGAAGATCAGAAATTATCGAAACATGTAAGCATTACGCACATCAGCGATGAAGCAGGACTAGCCACCATTCCAGCCACTCAACTACATTTTTACTGGGGGTCCTTTCTCCCAATTTGAGAATTTTCATATTTCAGCATAAATCCCTTTAAAGCGGGAGTTCACCCAATTAGTTTTTTTTTTCTCTTTTTCCCTTAGCTTCATGCTCGTTTTGTCTAGGGGAATCGGCTATTTGTTTTAAAATATGAGCCGTACTTACCGTTTTCGAGATGCATCTTCTCCGTCGGCTTCCGGGTATGGGTCTTCGGGAGCGGGCGTTCCTTCTTGATTGACAGTCTTCCGAGAGGCTTCCGACGGTCGCATCCATCGCGTCACTAGTAGCCGAAAGAAGCCGAACGTCGGTGCGGCTCTATACTGCGCCTGCGCACCGACGTTCGCCTTCTTTCGGAAAATCGTGACGCGATGGATGCGACCGTCGGAAGCCTCTCGGAAGACTGTCAATCAAGAAGGAACGCCCAGTCCCGCAGCCCATACCCGGAAGCGGCGGAGAAGATGCATCTCGTAAACAGTAAGTAAGTGTCATATTTTAAAACAACTAGCCGATTCCCCTAGACAAAACGAGCATGAAGCTAAGGGGAAAATGTGTTCTCTATGGGTGAACCTCCGCTTTAAGGACATCGTCTTGAGATATACAGCAAGGAAGCAAAGCTGCATGCTGATTCTTTACTGCTAATTCACACTGCCATCTACTGGCCTCTCCATAAAGGAACTCATCCACTCTGGAAGCAGATCCCCTGATTGCTGTATGCTCAGGACTTCAATTGACGGTGCACTCCAAACCCTCCTGCTGGAGGAATCTGCAGACACGCCAGCATTGTAACCAGAGGGAGTTCTGTGATCCACAGAATGGAAAACTGTCCACTGGTGGTAAGAATTGAGCAAGAAGCTGTTTTTTGATATTGTGATCTCTCCTTCAGTTGTACTGACCTATGGTACGCTTTGCTGATTGTAGCCTCTACAGCAATCTCTGCTTGGCTTAAACAGATCCTATCACATGCTAATCAAACGTCTTAAGCCGCGTACACACAGTCGGTCCATCTGATGAGAATGGTCCGACGGACCGTTTTCATCGGTTCACCGCTGAAGCAGACTGATGGCCTGATGTGCGTATACACCATCGTTCCAAAAACCGATCGGGTCAGAACGCGGTGACATAAAACACAACGACGTGCTGAAAAAAAATGAAGTTCAATGCTTCCAAGCATGCGTTGACTTGATTCTGAGCATGCGCAGGTTTTGAACCGATGCTTTTGTGTACTAACCATCGGTTTGGACCTATCGATCAGCGGTCCATCGGTTTGATTTTAAAGCAAGTTCTCGAACTTTTGTCCGAAGGACAAAAGACCGATGGGCCGTACACACGGTCGGTTTGGACCGATGAAACTGAACTTCAGTCCGTTTTCATCGGTTTGGACCGACCGTTGGTAACCGGCCTTACTGTTAAACTAGCAGTGCTTTCAAATGATATACCTGCTGATGTCCACTACTGAACTGTAGGTTAACCTACCTCCTCCCTATGTGGAATATATCTCTATGAACTGGTGATAGAATTTGATTGGAATCTATCTAGTATCACAGCTCTGTCTGTAGCTATACCTCTACTAATCCAGTCCCTTGATATACAGTATCATGCCCCAGTTCTCTGACTGGTCCCTTTAGGTGTATGTATGCAAGCTGTGTGCATGGCTGTGGTGGCCACCTATCCTTTTTAGACTAACATCTAATTTTATTAGTGCTGTGGAGACACTGGCACCTCTGTGTAATTAAATGTGTTTTTTTATGTGGATAACTAATCAATAAATTGCAGTCTTAATCCATATTCCTCTCTGACTAATTCTTTCTGAAACCCTCTGGTTTCTCCCTCCCCCTTTTTTGATTACTAGCACGGGTGTTGGTCACTAGACTGTCGGAATTGTGGTGGACTTGGTCCATCACAACCAATCTGGCTTCATTCCTGCCCGATCTACTGTGTTAAATATCTGAAGACTATTCCTAAATACTCAAATCTCAGTAGATAACCCGGGCAATAGAGTTATATTTTCCCTCAACGCTGCCAAAACTTTTGACAGCGTGGAGTGGAACTATTTGTTGGAGGTTCTGCGTCGATTCAGTCTGGGTGACCGATTTTATATCTTGGGTACAACTTTTATATGCTGCCCCTACAGCAGTGTTTCTCAATTCCAGTCCTCAGGCCCCCCCGACAGGTCAGGTTTTCAGGATTTCCCTCAGATGAAAAGGCTGTGGTGATTACTAAGGCAGTGAAACTGATCAAATCACCTGTGCAAAATAATGGAAATCCTGAAAACCTGACCTGTTGGGGGGGCCTGAGGACTGGAATTGAGAAACACTGCCCTACAGCAAGAATAAGGATTAACGATACCTTATCGGAATCTTTTCCACTGTTTCATGGCACGCGGCAGGGGTGCCCATTGTCGCCCCTGCTGTTTGCCCTTGCATTGGAACTCCTGGCAGCTATTGTGCGGGTCTCCTCCAACATCGAGGGCTTCCCGAAGGGGACAAAGAAAGGACAAAATCTCTCTGTATGCAGACAACACTCTGCTGTATCTGGGAGATACTGGAGACTCTTTGAGGGCAGTGATGTGCCTAATCGATCAGTTCGTGGAGTTGTCAGGTTTTGGCATTAATTGGCACAAGTCGGCTCTTCTCCTGTTGGATCCTCTTCCGGCACCTTTGCTGTAGGATGTATCCCAAATACAGGTGGTCACTTCATTCAGATATCTGGGTATAGTGGTAACCAGGGACCCATGGGATTACATAACACTGAACTGGACGTGTAAATCTCATAAAGATGATTTGGGCCCCACAACTACTGTACATTCTGCATAATGCCCCAATATGGATACCACAGTATTGGTTCCAGCGTATAGACTCACAGTTCAGGGCTCTTATTTGGAGATGTGGAGTGGCACACATTAAGCTTGCCACTCTGCAACTTCCCAAAGGTCAGGGTGGAATGGCTGTTTCACATCCACAAATGTACTATTTTGCAGCCCAATTACAACACTTAACAGGCTGGGATCTTGCAGCGGCTGCAGACTCATCTAGGGATCTACTCCTTGGCCCTGAAACAGGTTACAAAGCCCTATCCCATATGGAAATGGGGCCCCCCATGGTCCCATCTCATTGCCCCACAATTCAGCTATTAATGAAAATCTGGAAAGGGGTCAAGAATAAATTGGGACTGACTGGGTTTTTTTCGCCAAACGCCCATTTGGCAGAACCACTTTTTACAGATTTAGCTAAAGTTGTAAAACACCCGATCAGGGAAAGGGCAGGGATTAGATTCCTCAAGTACTAAATTATTCTGTCTTAAAGCCATATAATTCAACTTCTGAGGGAATTCCCAGGGCTGAAGGGTCATCATTACCAATACATACAGCTACAACATGCAATGCGTTGCCAGCGTAGACACTCTAATCTGAAGTTAGAGGACTCCACATTCTTGGAGTCCATATACACTGACCCTCAGAAAAAGGGTATCATCTTTAGAATTTTTACCCATCTACTATCGCATATATAAGCCCCTGACCTTTTACCCTGCAGGGAGGGATGCGAGAGAGATGTTGGTCCCATTGATGGTGAACAGTGGGATCAGATTATTGGAGTGGAACCGTTGGTGTCGGTATCCATGGCGCAGAGGCTGTCACACCTGTTTATATTGCACAGAGTTTATCGTACACATGTACAGCTACATAAATGGGGTAGAGGAGAGAATTTCATATGTCCGAAATGTCAGGCTCACCCGGGTGATCTCATCCACATGTTCTGGAGATGCTCCAATTTGGTGCGATATTGGAGCAGAATTGTCACCAAAATTAACAATGTATACCAGGTTCAGCTGGCAGTGGACCCATTGACGTGTCTGTCTTATTGAGGAACTGTACCCCCCTCCAGTGTATATCACTCTCACAGGGCTCTTATACCTAGGAAGTTGATTGCCCGACTTTGGATTTCGGCACAGGTCCCGACGTAGGCACAGTGCATCCAAATGGTTGATACTATCGTTATCCGAGAAAAAAACACCTACTAACACAGGAAATCGACTAAAAAATGTATAAACATCTGGCAGAGCTGGTTGAACTCTGCAGAGGTGGCACCTCCGCAGCTGGCTCTAGACAGATTACTAATGAGCTAGATGGTTTTCTGCACTAACTTTAAGTGACTGTATGAGACTATAAGTGGCCTGTTGGAGGGGATTTGCTTTATGCTATCTTTGACATTAGTGGGATGGAATTGGGATCTCTGTAACACAAAGTAACTGCTGTATAATACCAGTTGGACTGACCCCTTTTTTTTCAAATTTTTCTTTCCTACTTTTTCCTTTGTTTGTTGCTCTGTTGAATTTTTGCACTTTTCTTTCCAAGAGTGCTTGGAACTAAAAGTAATAATGTCATGATTCCCAGTCCTTTGTTAGATAAGTTGGCTGTACAGTTACTACCATTCATTTATTGTTATGAGTATTACAACTCCTGTTTCTATGGATTGTATACCAATGCAACTGTACCATGTAATACCCTTTGTTCTATTCAAAAACATATATATATTTTGTTGATTAAAAAAACAAAAAAGCTGATATTGCGATCACATGACCAGCCAGCTCTCTCCTCCTCTCCTCCTCCTCCTCCCCTCCAGACTGACATCAGCAGGGAAATTTCAGCCCCGCCCACTGCATCTCTCAGAGGAGAAAAGGAGAAAGCAGACCAGTCATGTGATCTCAATCTTGGCAGTGAAATTAGGTATTTGCAGCATTTGTTTTTATAAATCATACGCAGAGGGGGATAATACAATAGGAGGCAGTGCTGATGGTGTATAGAGGTTAGAGTGGCTTAACCACTTTAAGGCTTCATATACACTAGCAGCTCCTAAACTTGAGTTTAGGAGCTCTTGGCATTTGTAACGGCACCCCAAATGGGACAGGGGTTAAAGCCGTTTAGGATATTCTAGTCCCGAACCCAAGGCAGCTATCAACACTCCACAATCCGGTGAACACGACCCATACGAATTGCCCCATTAACAAGACACAGCTCTGTTTGAGGTTCAACAGGAATAGCTCCTTTGGTTTGGAGTGCGGCCATCCATCCTTCATTTTACGCCAAGGAATAGCTCCTTTATTGAGAAATACAGCTCTTTATATACAGTTTAGGATACTCCCGTAACCAAATGAACAATGACCCAACTCCACCCACAACATCATACAATGCTTACCTAACCCCCAATACACATCTTCTAGTAGGAATCCTGACTCAGGCTCTGACCTAATTTACATGAGCTAATTAACTACAGCTGATTATTCAGACACCTGACCTTTAGGCTGTCTGTTAACTCACAATACACATTCCCATCTATAGACCTTCACATAATACAGGGTCAATTAGCACAAGCCCCAATGAAAGATCCTCAGAAGCCATCCTAGATTCATTTACATCACAACAGACATACAGGTGGGCTGGAGTTGATGACATTAACACCTAACAGTATGTGTCCCCACATTATGAATGAGACACTCTTTCAATTAACCTGTTGAGTTCAGAATCAACAAACAGCAACCAGTTCTCCACAGATATCCTGGAATATATTGTGGATAATAATTACATAATAGTCCTATCTCAGGTAGTCCAAGATATATTCTGACTGGCCATTATTTTCTGGCTCATGCTTTGTAAGAGCTTCTGGGTCCCACAGCCTTCCCGTTACAGCATTTTGTTTGCCAAAGCTCCTAAACTCAACTCTATAAAAGCCTATGTGTCCTTGTACACGTAGGCTTTTAGGATCATTTCAGAGCTGCTGAGGTTAGAGGAGGTTAAACCTTCTCTAACCTCCCTCTCTTGAACGCAGAAGAATTTAGTTTAGGATGGGAAAGTTTTGATCACCGGCTGCAAAACATGCAAAATGTAATTCAAGTGTACATGAAGCCTAACACTGTTTTGCTCTCTGGGACAGAGACAATTGTATTTTTCTTAGGGCATGTAGGGACACCTGAGAAAGGAAGATATTAAAGATGTCCGTCAACACCTCTGAAAGCTGATGTGCACAGTCTGTAAGGACTCAGTCTGTATTATTATCTGGGCCTGCAGTCTTTTTGGCGTCAACTTTCCGCAGGGTCTTCTGGCCATCATTAGATGCTAACAGAAACAGTTTTTAGTAACGATTTCAATAACCATGCTGTTATGAGGGTCATGGTGGTGGTATTTACAAAGACAGGCATCAACACAAAATTGTACTCTGTGAGGTTAGCTTGGGTAAACTTCCTTGAACTTCTGCTCTTCCACATAATTATTTTTACATGTCCCAGAACAATGGTAACATCTTTCATTTTTAGGTGGAAATTCCTTTGCTGCCAAGGAGAAGCACCAGTTACCCGTAACTGCAAATGGAGTGATTACATGAATGACTTTGATGCCTACTTGAGATGGGATGCGCCTCCCAATGCATACCTGACTGGTGCACAAAGCTACCATGATAACAAGAGAGAGTATGTATTTTACTCAGCTTCTAATCATAATACAGTTCTTGCTAAGATGATGAACTCTAGTCAGGAGATCTATTGAGCATATACTGAGTGTACAGGCCCCCTACAAGGCTTTGGTTTGATATAGTTGGGGATCCCTTGAGCAGTGGCAGATTGATATCCCACCTACAATGGCCACCAAAATAAAGGAGGCAAAGTCTCACTGACATTCACTGTAAGCAGTCACGTTTACACTGATCTCCAAGCTAAGGCTTATTGCCAATGATTATTAATGGAACATCAACACCAATAGCTGGTTCTAAGGCAAGTCCAATAATGTGTGCATTAATCTTGGTAAAAGACAAAGCAAACACAATTCAGAGGTTTCAGGGATGAGAAACAAGAAAGCACAAAATAATACGTCAGAATAACTAAAAGCTGTGTGCACAAAGCCCAGGTTCTGTGTTTACAAGCGACAGTGCACTTCTCCCAGCAGCTCCACACAGAGTGCACTGTGGGGAAAAAGTTTTGTCCGCAGAAGATAGTCGGGGTGAATGCTGCATGGTGAAAGGTATGTGCAAATGTAGAAGATGGTTGAGCTTTGAGGGGGGAGGGGGGTGTTAAAATGAGGGCAGTGGAGAGACAGTGTGTAAAGAGGTGAGGCCAGGGGGGAGGGGTGATGGTGTAGAGGTCAGAGCTGAGGAAGGGTACAAAAGTGAAATGTGTATGGGGAAAATGGAGAGGTACTGTACCTGTTGCAGAGAATGTGTTTCCAGCATGACAGCATCGCGCTGATTCTCGGCGAAAGGGTGCCGACATCTCGCACTCGCTGAAATAGAAAAAGCACATTCCAGCGAGTGCGTCGTAGAAGCAACGGGGATCCGACTTGGATTCCCGCCAATTCTAGCCGCGGCGTTTGGTATGAATCATGAGGGGGAACTCCACGCCAAATTTTAAATAAAAAAACGGCATGGGTTCCCCCCCAGGGACATACCAGGCCCTTAGGTCTGGTATGGGTTGTAAGGAGAACCCTCCTATGCCGAAAAACCGAACCCAACCCCCAGCACCCAACCCCCCCCCCCATGTTGAGGGCATGTGGCCTGGTACGGCTCAGGAGGGGGGGGCGCTCGCTCGTCCCCACTCCTTTCCTGACCGGCCGGGTGGCGTGCTTTGGATACGAGCCTGGTATGGATTGTAGGGGGACCCCCACGCCGGTTTTCCGGCGTAGGGGGGCTCTCCTTACAACCCATACCAGACCTAAGGGCCTGGTATGCCCCTGGGGGGGAACCCATGCTGTTTTTTTATTTAAAATTTGGCGTGGAGTTCCCCCTCATGATTCATACCAAACGCCGCGGCTAGAATTGGCGGGAATCCAAGTCGGATCGCCATCGCTTCTATGACGCCTTTTTTCCCCATCGCGGGGAGCCGGCTCGGCGCTGGCTCCCGCAATGGGGCTCATAGGTGGTTAATCTCGCTGAGAAAGGGAGCGAGATTGACACAATATCGCGGTCACCCACTGTAAGAAGCTGTGGAAGAGGATTAAACTCTGCACCCTGTGTGTGATGCACTCATGAACCCCGCATTCTGTGCATAATGCCCTCCTGAAACTTGCGCCCTGTGTATGACGCCCTCCTGCACCTTACGCCCTGTGCGTGACGCACTCCTGAACCCTGCACCCTTTTGCCGCGTACACACGGTCGTTCTTTGTCTTAGAAAAAAACGACGTTTTTCAAACTTCATTTTAAAAAAACAACGTTGCCTACACACCATCGTTTTTTCAAAATGCTCTAGCAAAACGCGGTTACGTACAACACGTACGACGGCACTCTGTTCCATTCAAGCTTGCGTCATAACTTGATTCTGAGCATGCGCGGGTTTAAAAACGTTGTTTTAAACTTCGTTTTAGCCCACACACGATCATTTTTTATGACACAAAAAACAACGTTTTGAAAAACGACATAAAAAATTGAAGCATGTTCGCATTTTTTTTTTGTCGTTTTTCAGAAGACATAAAACTAAGTTTTGCCTGCACACGATCATTTTAAATGACGTTTTTAAAAATGGCGTTTTTTTTCATCACAAAAAAACGACTGTGTGTACGCGGCATTTGAGTAATACACTCCCGAACCTTGCACCCTGTATGTAATGCAACCCTGAATCCTGCACTGTGTGTTGAGAAAAATTTATCAGAAAAAACCTGCGGATTATTCTGATCCCAGCGCTCGATGGAAAGAAAGTTAAATGTATAATTGTTTTATGCAGTGGAAAAGCAGCTATTATAATAAAATAGTGACATAAAAACGATGTATTATTAAAAAAATTATTAACAAAACATTAACAGCGCTAGAAAGAGCCTTAAAAAGGCTTATGAGTCCAATACTCATGTACTGCAATGGTACATTGAGAAAAAGATTTCTGAGACTATATATATATCGCATAAAAAATATTATGTAACATGTGTTCCCACTCTTTGTGAGTCCATTAATAATAGTCCGTGCAATTCCTCAGATGTACAGTTCTTTGTTAGGAGTGATCTTCACAGTATAGCTATTTGTCTGCTCAAATGCTGGTAGTGACTCTCTGTGATTTCCCCCTAAGGTTTTGTACTCACCAGAATGTAGTACTTTAAAGGCATTGGATATATCCACTTGTACGCATCGGTTCTCCTCCTCTGGTGTATGGTGATGATCCGTGTGCTCTTCAATCTGTGTAGCTTGGCAGTCATGCAGGGAGGCAAGAGAGACTTTGCATAGTGTAAATCCTTTTATTTAAACAGTAAAAACCCCTGCTACCCGCTCATGCTTACACAAAGTTAAGATAAAAAAAGCGCTTGTCATGAAGGCTGCTGCCTCTGCTCACTCAGGAATATGGCTCCAAATTGCTCAGGCTCAAATTTCCCTTCGTAAGTCCCGGGTAGAAGCTAGGCTGCCTTGCAAGCTGTATCGTCGTGTAGTCACGCCCTGACGCGTTTCGTGATAGGTCCACGTCTTCAGAGGGCGTGGCTACACGTCTTAGTCTATTGAATTTATAGTGGGGACTCTGCTTTGAGTACCTCCCCTCTACGGACCCTATTGGACAGCATTTGACAGGGCTGTAGGGAACCTCCCCATCAGCTGTGCATCATTGCTCTGGGTTCGTTCTCCGTGACGTCTATCGCTCACCTCTGATTGGTGCGCGGCGGTCACGTGGTCCGAGGGATCGGGATACAGAGTTCCCACCCCTCTGCTTTGCTGATTGGACACACGTCAGCAGTCTTGGTGAAAGTCCTCCTACTTTGCTGGCCGTGCGTTCCAGTCACTAGAACCTGCCCTCGTTTTGACCATCGCTTGTATTAGCTGATGTGTCTAATCGGCTGACGAATACTGGCACTCCAGCCATTCTTATGCAATAGTGGAGGCGTGTATCCTTCCTTATTAACCCCTCTGGTTCTGTTTTTCCTCTCGGATTGTCTCTGATCCTAGTGAGGGAAGTAATGGGATCATTTAGAATAACTCTTTAAACAGATTTATATTTCATATTTGTTCAAACTGATTATTTAAAAGAATTTTGTTTAGAAAGCTTTCTTTTAAAAGGACATATTATTATAGTAATTAAAATATTATAGCTATTTTATGCAAACTATAAATAAATATATGCTTATCTTGGTGACAATATATATATATGCGGTTGTCACCCTATTACTGTGTGAGCAGACACTTCTGACAGCCGAAAAACATTGAGACCATTATACATATCTAATAGCATTAGCAGTGTCCATCATTGATATAGCTAGAGTACAATCTCTGATATTTCACCACAACAATTGTACATAGCTAATTTTACACAAAAAAATGATAAGAATCCTCTCACTAAAATCATTGTTATTATCTGATAGATGGATCTAAATCATTCCAATGCTGTTCTATAAATGAATATAAATATAACACCTAGACCGTAACATTACATTCCAAATATTTGAAAATATTGTTATGTTGCTTTGTTAAAAATTATTATATTAAAAGTGTTAAAAATATTAAAAAAAAAAAAAAAAAAAAAGTTAAAATGTTAAAAATATTAAACATGTTATGTTAGATAGAGGACCTGACATTTTCTGACAATAAGGCAAGATTGGCTTGATCTTATTCTGATTTCTGTCTTTCCAATGGTTGCTAATAAAACAATTGAGGTCCACATCTATATTCAAGCCATTTGGACTGAGAGTGTTGGTCATGTACAGCCATTGTGTTTCGCGTTTTGAGATTTCTCGGACCATGTTGGCACCCCGCCAGTTGGGGCCAACATGGTCAATCCCCCAAAATTTCAATCCTATGGGGTTATCATGTTTCTTCAAAAAATGTAGCGAAACACTATGCTCTTCATATCCAATAGTAATATTGTATATGTGTTCAGACACCCTTTTGGATAATTTTTTTTTTGTCCGTCCTATGTACATTAAGCCACAGGGGCATTCTAAAGCGTAGACCACATGTGTTGTAGCACACGTAATTGATTCTTTAATTTCAAAAGTTTTGCCATTGGCTGTGGATGTAATCTGAATCTTTAGGAAATCTCACTTCTTAACATCAAATTGGAATTCTCTTGGAGTAAACAGGAAATACATTACCTAGACGTTACGGTCATTAAAGGAGCAGACCATCTAACAACTAAAGCTTACTTTAAAGCAACTGATAGAAACAGCTTCATCCCAATTCAGAGTGGACACCATCCACGCTGGCTTCGAAATATACCTAAAGGCCAGTTCATGCGAATCAGGCGAAATTGCACGGAAGATGATGATTACAGAACACAATCTTCACTGATTCAACAGCGCTTTGTGGAAAAGGGATATAAAGAAGAATTGCTAGATAAGATAAGACTCCAGGTGGGAGAGAGCTCACAGGTAGCCCTTCTACAACCTAAGGAACGCCCACGTGAACAAACACATGAATGGGGCTTTATATCAAACTATCATGACCAGTACCGTGAAGTGGAAATGATTTTCAAAAAGCATTGGAACATACTAGCTATGGATAAAACACTAAAACCAATGTTACCAGAATCTCCTGTGTTCATCTACAGAAAAACAGCAACTTTTGGGGACCAAGTAGTGCATAAAGTCTTGGACCCCCCAAAAAAACTCCAAATGTTTTGGAACAAACCAGGTTTTACAGCCTGTAGAAAGTGTAAATCTTGTCGCCAGGTATCCACCCATTTGAGGGGCATAAGTAGCTTTACATCCACAGCCAATGGCAAAACTTTTGAAATTAAAGAATCAATTACGTGTGCTACAACACATGTGGTCTACGCTTTAGAATGCCCCTGTGGCTTAATGTACATAGGACGGACAAAAAGAAAATTATCCAAAAGGGTGTCTGAACACATATACAATATTACTATTGGATATGAAGAGCATAGTGTTTCGCTACATTTTTTGAAGAAACATGATAACCCCATAGGATTGAAATTTTGGGGGATTGACCATGTTGGCCCCAACTGGCGGGGTGCCAACATGGTCCGAGAAATCTCAAAACGCGAAACACAATGGCTGTACATGACCAACACTCTCAGTCCAAATGGCTTGAATATAGATGTGGACCTCAATTGTTTTATTAGCAACCATTAGAAAGACAGAAATCAGAATAAGATCAAGCCAATCTTGCCTTATTGTCAGAAAATGTCAGGTCCTCTATCTAACATAACATGTTTAATATTTTTAACATTTTAACATTTTTTTTTTTTTTTTATATTTTTAACACTTTTAATATAATAATTTTTAACAAAGCAACATAACAATATTTTCAAATATTTGGAATGTAATGTTACGGTCTAGGTGTTATATTTATATTCATTTATAGAACAGCATTGGAATGATTTAGATCCATCTATCAGATAATAACAATGATTTTAGTGAGAGGATTCTTATCATTTTTTTGTGTAAAATTAGCTATGTACAATTGTTGTGGTGAAATATCAGAGATTGTACTCTAGCTATATCAATGATGGACACTGCTAATGCTATTAGATATGTATAATGGTCTCAATGTTTTTCGGCTGTCAGAAGTGTCTGCTCACACAGTAATAGGGTGACAGCCGCATATATATATATTGTCACCAAGATAAGCATATATTTATTTATAGTTTGCATAAAATAGCTATAATATTTTAATTACTATAATAATATGTCCTTTTAAAAGAAAGCTTTCTAAACAAAATTCTTTTAAATAATCAGTTTAAACAAATATGAAATATAAATCTGTTTAAAGAGTTATTCTAAATGATCCCATTACTTCCCTCACTAGGATCAGAGACAATCCGAGAGGAAAAACAGAACCAGAGGGGTTAATAAGGAAGGATACACGCCTCCACTATTGCATAAGAATGGCTGGAGTGCCAGTATTCGTCAGCCGATTAGACACATCAGCTAATACAAGCGATGGTCAAAACGAGGGCAGGTTCTAGTGACTGGAACGCACGGCCAGCAAAGTAGGAGGACTTTCACCAAGACTGCTGACGTGTGTCCAATCAGCAAAGCAGAGGGGTGGGAACTCTGTATCCCGATCCCTCGGACCACGTGACCGCCGCGCACCAATCAGAGGTGAGCGATAGACGTCACGGAGAACGAACCCAGAGCAATGATGCACAGCTGATGGGGAGGTTCCCTACAGCCCTGTCAAATGCTGTCCAATAGGGTCCGTAGAGGGGAGGTACTCAAAGCAGAGTCCCCACTATAAACTCAATAGACTAAGACGTGTAGCCACGCCCTCTGAAGACGTGGACCTATCACGAAACGCGTCAGGGCGTGACTACACGACGATACAGCTTGCAAGGCAGCCTAGCTTCTACCCGGGACTTACGAAGCGAAATTTGAGCCTGAGCAATTTGGAGCCATATTCCTGAGTGAGCAGAGGCAGCAGCCTTCATGACAAGCGCTTTTTTTATCTTAACTTTGTGTAAGCATGAGCGGGTAGCAGGGGTTTTTACTGTTTAAATAAAAGGATTTACACTATGCAAAGTCTCTCTTGCCTCCCTGCATGACTGCCAAGCTACACAGATTGAAGAGCACACGGATCATCACCATACACCAGAGGAGGAGAACCGATGCGTACAAGTGGATATATCCAATGCCTTTAAAGTACTACATTCTGGTGAGTACAAAACCTTAGGGGGAAATCACAGAGAGTCACTACCAGCATTTGAGCAGACAAATAGCTATACTGTGAAGATCACTCCTAACAAAGAACTGTACATCTGAGGAATTGCACGGACTATTATTAATGGACTCACAAAGAGTGGGAACACATGTTACATAATATTTTTTATGCGATATATATATAGTCTCAGAAATCTTTTTCTCAATGTACCATTGCAGTACATGAGTATTGGACTCATAAGCCTTTTTAAGGCTCTTTCTAGCGCTGTTAATGTTTTGTTAATAATCCTGCACTGTGTGTGTTACTCATTGCTGAATGTCTCATCCTGCGTTTAGCGCACTCCAGTACCCTGCACCCTGTGCGTTATGTACTCCTGTTTTTATTTAGCAGTGCCTCTTTAATAAACTACCCACCTTTTGACGTTTGGCGCACAACATGCTATATCGCTACTCTCTTCCGCAGGTGGGGGAAATGAGGTGAAGGGTGACAAGTCATTGGGGTGCGTCAATTCCTGTGCCTATTCTCTGACTAAAAGCCCTGAGTTTATGTATTGTAACCCTAAGCCTATAGCAGATCCCTGACCCCTTAGGCCTAGTACACACGAGAGGATTGATCCGCGGATACGGTCTGCCGGACCGTATCCGCAGATAAATCCTCTCGAGGATTTCCGCGGATTTTGATCCTATGGAGTGTACTCACCATCGGATCGAAATCCGCGCCGAAATCCCATCGCGATGACGTGTCGCGCCGTCGCCGCGATGATGACGCGGCGACGTGCGCGACGCTGTCATATAAGGAATTCCACGCATGCGTCGAATCATTATGACGCATGCGGGGGATTCATTCGGACAGATTGATCCGGTGAGTCTGTACAGACCAGCGGATCAATCCGTTGGGATGGATTCCAGCTGGAAATCCATCCCAGGGGATAAAAATCCGCGGAAACAGATCCGCTGGATTGTACACACCAGGGGATCTATCCGCTGGAGCCGGTCCGCGGATCAATTCCAGCAGATGGATCCTCTCGTGTGTACGGGGCCTTACTCCTACTTCTCCAAAAGCTGTGCTTTTGCCAGCTCCTAATCTTGCAACTAGTGGATAATAGTCATTTAAAGTGTCAAAGTAAAGCTAAATTGGGGCACACAAAATATTTCATAATCCTGGTTAGCTGCAAAAAAAAACTTGAATATTCAGATTTCTACCTAAGCCCAATGGTGATTTAGTTCTCTTCAAATAATAATCTTTATTAGTTAAGATAAACTCCAAGCAAGGAGCTAAATACACCAAAGATATACATATACAGAGCTGTTATTTCTGTTAAAGGATTTGTATTTGTCTGTCCAGTCCTGAGACTTGCACAGTCCTGTCACACAGCACAGCCTTGTCTGGCAGGGCAGAAGATTTTTCTCTTCTGCAGATTGGTAACACTTACAACATAGCTCCCAACTGTCCCTGATTTTGAGAGACTATCCCTCATTTAGGCCAAAGTCCCTCTGTCCCTCTGTCCTCCTCATGATCTATATAGTTTTACAGTGAAACCTAGGATTGCAAGTAGCGCAGTTAACAAGCGTATTTCCCAGGCTCTCTGGCGCCCCCCACATGCGGTATTGCATGCCATAGAAGTCAATGCGGAACAAAAAAAATTTCCATTGACTTCTATGTGAAAACTCGCTTTGATATGCGAGTGTTTTGGATTACAAGCATTCTCCTGGAACGGATTATGCTTGTAATCCAAGGTACCACTGTATATAAAATGCACTATTTATCTCTCAAAAATTGTTTCACAGTGCTAAACTTTTTTATCCAATTTCTAATTTGCTGCATTTGAAAATTCCAAAAGCAAGTATAAAGGAATAGTAGTAGTAAAAAAGCACTTGTGGGTTTAACCAATCATTTTTTTCTGTACACGTCTCCTTTTAAGGGGTGTGTGGCAGAGGGGGTGCCCTATGCCTACATACCCTGTTTCCCCAAAAATAAGACCTACCCTGAAAATAAGACCTAGCGTTATTTTCCAGGAGGGCTGCAATATAAGCCCTACCCTGAAAATAAGCCCTAGTTAAAAATGCTTGTAAAATCCTGTAATCCACTTTATTACAGTAGTATATGATGTACAATGTGTGTGTTTCTGTAATATTATTGTGGGGAAGAGAGCTCCGGCGGGTCACAGAAGTGCAGAATGGCGCTATAACAAAGGTATTTGGCAATTATATTACAGGAACACACACATTGTACATTATATAATACTGTAATAGAGTGGATTGTAGGATTTTACAATCATTTTAACTCAGATCACACTGGGGATTCCTGACAGGCAGGGAGGGAGAGGGGGGAGAAGACAGCACATTACATGGTAAGACCTACCCCGAAAATAAGCCCTACTGTGTCTTTTGTTGGCATAATTAATATAAGACCCGGGCTTATTTTCGGGGAAACACGGGTATACACCCTGTTCCAAATTATTATGCAAATTCTATTTCAGTGTCACAAAGATTAAATATTTAGTTTTTCAGTTTAACTCATGGATGGCATTGTGTCTCAGGGCTCTTTTGATCACTGAAAATAATCTCGGACACCTGTGATAAGGCCCTGATTATGCTGACTGTTGTTTACATCAATTATCATTGGCATAATCATTTGGAACAGGGTGCATTTGCTAATAGGTGTCCCTCATTCCCATCCCAGAAAGTTGGGAGGTATGCTTACAGGCCCGTGACTGGACACTACAAGGAAAATTATGATCTCTCTGCTCTCTCCTCTTATCAGCAAGCCCCTTGTTAACACACGATCATGGCAGCACAATTGGTTGGCTTCTTGTGCTGCTTCTACCTCTCCCAGGTTAATCACTGCTAAACAGGGAATGCAAGAAGATACCAAGTCAAATGTAGGTTGAAAACATGCATAGAATCATGTGTTAATAAATACAGCTTCAATAAATAGCTTTAATCAAAGTCCTTGCCACAGGCATTTCAAATGGACTTATTCTTCACTGAATTCAACCACGAACTGGGGGGAAGGCTAGCAGCATGTGTTTCTTCTTTCTCATTTGACATGTATTAATCATTGTATTGTGTTTTTCAGGGACAGACGCTGGAAGTTCTACTCCTGTGAGAAGAGTGTTTGAGCCAAAGAAAATACTGTCCCAAATATGCCCGCAAAACTAGAACCTTGCTTCCAGATGTAATACCACCTCTAGACTCCTGGTGGTGCAACAATTTCTTCTTATCGTGAAATAATCCTGGTGTGTTTCTGTGTTATATAATGTAATTTGAATTTTAAATATGATCACTATCTTTACCATATCATTAAAAGCTATCTGTGCACAATACGTGAAGGTGCTGGACTGTTTTTTTTTTTTTTTTACTCCGTACAAGGAAAGGAGGTCTAAAGGCCCATACACACGATCTGACTTTTTGACAACGGTCCGACGGACGTGTTTTATCGGATAATCCATTCGCGTGGACACATGTCCATCGGACTAAAGTTCAAAGAACAAACACGCATGCTCAGAACCAATGCTAAAGATCAGACAATAGCAGAAGTTGCCCAAAGGGTGGCGGTAAAGAGCTGAAAGACCATGTGATTTGTTGAATGTTGGCTGAAAATGTGTGTATGCATACCAAGTTCACAGCCAACGCCCATTCGGACCAAAATCTACGGAAAAGTCAGATGGAAGTCCGATCGTGTGTATTAGGCTTTAGACTCAACTGGTTATATCTCAGAGGGCTTCCCCCCTCTTGGGGAGATCGGGTTTGTGCCATCAGCGTGGTGTGGGATTGCTGCCACATGGGTTCTTTACTGTCTTTTCCATTTGCTATACATGGGAGGCAGAAAATAGCTTAGGCAGAGCCTACTTTAGATAAATAGAAAAAACAAGGTAAGAAAAAGAAAGAAAATAGAAAAACAAAGAAATAGAGAGGAGGTAGTCTAGAAGAGGGAAGGAAGAAGAGGGTTGGGGAGGGGGGGAATAGGGGTGGGAATGGGTGTACCCACAAGCATGGAGTACTGAGATTGCTCGTTTGGAGTAAAGTCATGGATTGCTACATAACTGTCTGTAAAACACAGGGGGCAGTGTACTGCGTCGTTTGTGTTGATATCAGTGTCTCATCACTTTTGTCATCTGTATTAATATCAGTGGGGTAGATTCAGGTAGCAATTGCGTCTGCGTAACCATAGTTACGCAGCGCAATTGCTTAGTTGCGCCGGCGTATCGAGTGCTCCTGATTCAGAGAGCTTGATACGCCGACTGCAGCCTAAGATATTACTGGCATAAGGCTCTTATGCCATCGTATCGTAGGCTGCATTCTTACGCTGGCCGCTAGGTGGCGTTCCCGTAGTGGTCAGCGTATAGTATGCAAATTGCATACTAACGCCGATTCACAACCCTACGCGAGCCCTGCGTACGCAGTTTACGTCGTTTCCGTTCGTCGGGTTCCGCGTAAGGCTGCTCCTGCTATTAGCAGGGGCAGCCAATGCTACATATACCCGTGGTTCCCGCGTCGCGAATTTAAAATTTAACGTCGTTTGCGTAAGTGAATTGTGAATGGCGCTGGACGCCATTTACGTTCACTTTGAAGCAAATGACGTCCTTGCGACGTCATTTACCGCAATGCACGTCGGGAAAGTTCCCACGCCCCCTATGGGATCATTTAAATTACGCGCGCTTACGCCGGGCAGTTTACTGGAGCGCTCACGCAAATTACGGAGCTACTGCTCTGTGAATCAAGCGTAGCGCAGGTAATTTACGGAGGCGCAGCGGCAAAACGGTACGGTGCGCCTCCGTAAGAAAAGCGCAAAGCTACCTGAATCTACCCCAGTGTCTATATCTCTTTTGTTTCTGAATAATGTAATGTCTTTGTTGTGTAAATCTTCAATCCTGTTGACCTCTGCATTGCTGGAACAGTTTGTGATATATTTTACCACAGATAATATTGTCACTAAAGAAAAGATGAGTCCGATGATGATAAGTCTTCTCCCTTTAACCACCTAAGACCCGGACCATTATGCAGGTTAAGGACCTTGCCCCTTTTTGCGATTCTGCACTGCGTCGCTTTAACTGACAATTGCGCGGTTGTGCGACGTGGCTCCCAAACAAAATTGGCGTCCTTTTTTTCTCACAAATAGAGCTTTCGTTTGGTGGTATTTGATCACCTCTGTGTTTTTTATTTTTTGCGCTATAAACAAAAATAGAGTGACAATTTTGAAAAAAATGCAATAGTTTTCACTTTTTGCTATAATAAATATCCTCAAAATATATATATATATATATATATATATTTTCGTGATTGCGACATTATGGTGGACACATCGGACACTTTTGACACATTTTTGGGACCATTGTCATTTTCACAGCGAAAAGTGCTATAAAAATGCACTGATTACTGTAAAAATGACAATAGTAGTGAAGGGGTTAACCACTAGGGGGGTGCTAAGGGGTTAAGTGTGCCCTAAGGGAGTGATTCTTACTGTAGGGGGGCGTGGCTGTATGCGTGACGTCACTGATTGTCGTTCCCTATATCAGGGAACAGACGATCAGTGTCACTGCCACACAGAAGAATGGGGAAGGTGTGTTTACACACACCTCTCCCCGTTAGTAGATTCTTGGTACCAGTTGTAGCGTTGTCTGCACACACAGCGTGTGACCGACAACGCCTGTTAGCAGCAGCTGTCAGATCTCTACTCTACAAATTAATCACCTGTGCCATTGCTTTTATGTAACTTACATAAACAGAATCTCTGACTGACCCTGGACACAGACACTGTGCCCCCAGTAAGCCCCCATCCACATCTAGGGATTTAGGATCGCAGGTAGAATGGATGCAATTCTTTCCAGAATTAAATTTATCTCATTGCTCTTGAGAGAGTGTTATCCCCAGATCTCTCCCCCATGCCTGCAGGAATATGAGTTCTTGGGGTGTTTCTGAGTTTATTAATATTCCATAAAAGTATGATAGCGAGTGTCTGAGGCCCTGTACACATGATCGAACATGTCTGCTGAAACTGGTCCGGACCAGTTTCAGCGGACAGATCCGACCGTGTGTACAGCCTAGCGGACAGGTTTCCAGAAGACAAAAGTTTTAAAGCATGATTTAAAACTTATCTGCTGGAAACCCGTCCGTCCGACATGTCCGCTGGTTAGTACGCTTAACCAGCGGACCGAAATCTCCCGCATGCGCCGAATGGATTCGACGCATGCGTGAAAGCATTTTACTTCCTGGTTTGCGGACGTGGCGGCGTCACCGCTACGTCACCGCACTGTCTGTCCGC
The DNA here is from genome assembly GCF_905171775.1 of Rana temporaria. Lineage (NCBI taxonomy): Eukaryota > Metazoa > Chordata > Amphibia > Anura > Ranidae > Rana > Rana temporaria. Next base: position 386,320,189 of record NC_053491.1, read on the forward strand.
AGGGATTTTGGTTTGATGGTGTGTAGAACCATCAGACCAAATCTCCGAGCGGACATGTCCGATAAACGGTCTGTGGACCGTTTTCATCGGACACGTTCGCTCGTCTGTACAAGGCCTAAGAGGATTTCCCCTCAAACACATCTGCTCAAATCTTGCCAGTGCTCTAACTTCTGTAAATACCCTTACCTTTGTTCGTATGATGCCGTTTCTAAAGGAGGTCATGCCGTGACTGGCGGCTCCCGGCGGTAACTCCGGGACGACATGTTTCCGGCCAGGGCTTCGATCCCAGGTGAGTATTACATAATGAGCTAGTATGCTATGTCTTGCAGGTCTTATTTTATTTTTTTTCAAAAGTGGGTTTACAACCACTTTAAAATGTGCTGTAGTTTTGCTGCGACTGCTGCATGGCAAACCACATCACATGAAGAAGCTTATCGCACCTTCTCCTTTTTGGGCGACAAGCTTCATTTGACAATTGCTGCAAAACCTCACCTCATTTTAGGTGCCAATGAAGGGCACAAAAAAAATGTGCTGTGTTTTTCCAGGATTACAGTGAGATTTGGAATTGTGGGCGTAATCTGCCTGTGATCACAAATCCCTAGATGCAGGGTTAGATTGAGAACATTATGGGCCTGGTGCTGAGGATTTTGGTGGGCCTTTTATAAATAATAAATAAATATACAAACAATTTTTTGTTATAACAAATTAAAGAGAGAGAGAGGGAGGATGAGAAAGAGAGAGAGGATGAGAGAGGGGTGAGGGGTAAGGGAGGGAGGATGAGAGAGAAAGGGGGGATGAGAGAGAGAGAGAGGATGCACATGAGCATGCATGGGAATGACATTAATGCAGCCCAGCCAAGGCAAGTGACCGAAGGCAAAGAGCCCAGAAGGAAGATCGGGTGAAGATGGAATCGCCCGGGACCCACCGGACAGATCACAGATCGCAACACTGGAGGGCTCAGTCTGACAATTTAAGTGTACCCTAATGTTCTAATATGCTGTGTATACTTGTACATTGTGGTATAACCTACCTCAGGGCCTCTAAAAAGTAGTAATGTTAGCAAAGTTTACTACGGCTTTATTATCACAGGATCCCAGGAGCCTCTCATGGGGCCCCTTATTGACCTGGTGGCCCTTGGGCAGTGCCTAAGTGCATAGTTGCCAACAGATCCCCTATGTTCCTCTATACATCACAGTAGTAATAGCAAAATTAAATAAGTACTAATCATGGGCAGAACAAATATGAGAACTGAGAAGATTTCCTTTAGTTGAACTAACAAAAGTGTGCCCATTCTAGAGCTGGTAACATTAGGGATATTCAGTATAATTTTAAAGAACTGTTTTTGTGGGTAAGATGCGTAGGAGAGGAGTATGGACAGTATAAAACTGGGAAGTATGTGCAGGTGGTGTAGAGGAATGTGGAGGGTCTAACAGTGGGCACTATGTACAGGAGAGGAGTGTGGAGGGTATGACAGTGGGCAGTGTGCACTGCAGAGGAGTGTGGAGGGTATGACAGAGGGTGGTATGTACCGGAGAGGAGTGTGGAGGGTATGAAAGTGGGCAGTATGTACAGGAGAGGAGTTTGGAGAGTATGACAGTGGGCAGTATGTACAGGAGAGGAGTGTGAAGGGTATGATGGGGGGTAGTATGTACAGGAGAGGAATGTGGAGAGAAAGATAGTTGGCAGTATGTAGAGTATGAAGGGTAAGGTTGGGTTACAGTATGTACAGGAGAGGAGTGTGGAGGGTAAGGTTGGGTTACAGTATGTACAGGAGAGGAGTGTGCAGGGTATGACAGTGAGCAGTATGTACAGGAGAGGAGTGTGGAGGGTATCACAGTGGGCGGTATGTACAGGAGAGCAGTGTGGATGGTATGATAGTGGGCAATATGTACAGGAGAGGAGTGTATGATGGGGGCAGTATCTACAGGAGAGGAGTGTGGAGGGTATGATAGTGGGCAGTATGCAGTTGCACAGGAGAGGAGTGTGAAGGGTATGATAGTGGGCAGTATGCACAGGAGACTAGTGTGGAGGGTATGACAGCCGGCACTATGTACAATAGAGTAGTTTATGAATGTGGGCAGTATGTACAGGAGAGGAGTGTGGAGGGTATGATAGTGAGCAGTATGTACAGGAGAGACGTGTGGAGGGTATGACAGTGGGCCCTATGTATAGAAGAGAAGTGTAGAGGGTATGACAGTGGGCACTATGTATAGGAGAGAAGTTTGGAGGGTATGGCAGTGAACAGTATGTACAGTGGAGGAGTGTGGAGGGTATGATGGTGGGCACTATGTATAGGAGAGGAGTGTAGAGGGTATGACAGTGAGCAGTATGCACAGGAGGAGTGTGGAGAGTATGACAGTGGGCACTATGTATAGGAGAGGAGTGTGGAGGGTATGACAGTGGGCACTATGTATAGGAGAGGAGTGTGGAGGGTATGACATAGGAGAGGAGTGTAGAGGGTATGACAGTGAGCAGTATGCACAAGAGGAGTGTAGAGAGTATGACAGTGGGCACTATGTACAGTATAGGAGAGGAGTGTGGAGGGTATGACAGTGAGTAGTATGTACAGGAGAGGAGTGTGGAGAGTGCAACAGCAGGCACTGTGTATAGGAGAGAAGTGTGGAGGGTATGACAGTGAGCAGTATGTACAGGAGAGAAGTGTGGAGAGTATGTACAGGTGAGGAGGATGAAGGAATCTGGGAAGGAAAAATGTAAAGGTTTGTGGAAGGATGTTTAGGAAATGCGTAGTGGTTAAGCGGTACATACATGGATTGAAATTATGCCAATTAAGCAAAGACCAGCCATAGTTGATCTATGTATGGGCTAGCTGGTTTTACACAAGTCAATCTATTATCTGACTTGAGTACAACCAGCCTGTCAGGTTTTTCCTAAAACAATCAGTGCTGCCAGCTATAGTTAGCAACACTGATCATTGTATTCACAGGCAGAACACAATAACACTAGAGGAGCGATTCCCCCATCAACAGGTCAGCAGGTGAGAGGGTGTGTGGGGACAGGCTGGGGAGAGATAGTAGTCAGTCCCTGGGAAGGCACTGGCTAGTATCAGAGCCAGATACACACAGGTTACATACACCACGATCGTGGCTCCGAAACGTTGCACCTTTGTGATGTGATCTCTTTTCATTAAAACTTTCTGGACAAAATGTGTCGATCCATGGTGTGCTGACGAATGTGTACGCTTGTTTGATGTTTCCAGGACCCAACTGGTAATCGCTGCAGCACCCACCATTTTTATGAGCCATTTCTACCAGGAACGTGTGCGATAGGAAAGGATTATTGATCAGACTATTAACTTTATATTGACAACCACAGCAGTTTGCAGAGGGCAGTGTGAACTGCCTGTGAGTGACATGCAATGTGGGAACCCGCACAGGAATCGCGCTGGTTCCCGCATCACATACATGTGAACCCAGCTCTAATGTGTAAACAGAGGGACATATGTTAAGCACATAATATGTGTTACATAATATGTTTTATATAATATGTGTTACAGAATATGTGTCACATAATATATGACCTTCACATCTGCCTTAATCCTGTTATTAGCATTGATATCTAATAAACAGTTGGTTAATGTGTAATAAAACTTCTCAGCAATGCCTATAAATCAGCCAGACTTGAAAATTCAAGGTGCTTCACCTGCCAGCAACTCTCTATCAAGACATCTCCAAAACGAAAGTCATGATGGTGGTCTTGGCCCTTCTGCTGAGTGTCACTGTGGCAATGGCTGCACCTCAAGGTAACTTTAAAGGGACAGTATAATTATGTTCACTTATGATTGTAATATATCTAAGCCCAAAAACAAATGTAATATAATGCTTAGATGTGGTGGCTGCATTTGTTTTCTTTTTCCCAATTTTTCACCAGGTAATACTGAAAATAACACACTTTCTGTCCCTGGGTCACTCGCTCCTCCACCGTACCTATGGAGGGAGCCATGGTTGCCACACAGGCCAGGCTTCAAACATGTTCTACATTAAATTATAGTTTATGGGGTTAGTCGTTTTACAGAAGCAAAGTAAGATTATTTTCTGCCTGTTCAGCTCTCAAGAAATAAGGACACTTATGGGATCAACATGTTGTTAGCTTGAAACAAACAAACAAAAAAAAAAACGAATGCAGTCACCATATCTAATGCACAGTAAGCTGCAATATATAAGTGTTTGTTCTTGGGTTTAGTCCTCCTTTAAATCATTTTTGATTACTTTAACATTTTTACATGCTTTCTTTTTCTTATCCACTTCCCGCCCGGTCAATATACAATTGACGTCTGGGAAGTGGTTGTGAAATCCTGACTGGACGTCTATTGACGTCCTGCAGGATTTCATGTGGGGGCGCGCATCGCGGCGATCGGTGATGCAGAGTTTCAGTCTGACACCCTGCATCTCCGATCTCGATAAAGAGCCTCCGGCGGAGGCTCTTTACCACATGATCAGCCATGTCCAACCACGGCTGATCACAATGTAAACAGGAAGAGACGTTGATCGGCTCTTCCTCACTCGCGTCTGACAGACGCGAGTAGAGGAGAGCCGATCGGCAGCTCTCCTGACAGGGGGGGTTTGCGCTGATTGTTTATCAGCGCAGCCCCCCCTCGGATGCCAACACTGGACCACCAGGGAGTGCCCCCCGGTGCTTAATAGAGCAAAAAAAAAAAAACACCAATAAAAAAAAAATAACACAATCGATGCCAATCAGTGCCCACAGTGCCACCCAGTGTCCATTAGTGCCACCTCTTAGTGCCCATCTATGCCCAGTGCCCACCTATCAGTACCCATCAGTGCCACCCATAAGTGCCACCCATGAGTGCCCATCAGTGCTGCCAAAGAGTGCCCAGTGCCACCCATCAGTGTCACCTATGAGTGCCCATCAGTGCTGCCTATGAATGCCCATCAGTGCAGCATACCAGCGCTGCCTATCAGTGCCCATCGGTGCCGCCTATCAGTGCCTATCGGTGCCCATCAGTGCCACCTCATTGGTTCCCATCAGTGCCACCTCATCGGTGCCCATAATTGAAGAAGAAAACTTACTTATTTACAAAAAAAAATATTATTTTTTATTTTTTTTCCCAAAATGTCGGTCTTTTTTTAGTTATTGCGCAAAAAATAAAAATCGCAGAGGTGATCAAATACCACCAAAAGAAAGCTCTTTTTGTGGGAACAAAATGATAAAAATGTTATTTGGGTACAGTGTAGCATGACCGCGCAATTGTCATTCAAATTGCAACAGTGCTGAAAGCTGAAAATTGGCTTGGGCAGGAAGGTGCGTAAGTGCCTGGTATGGAAGTGGTTATACTTATATTAGTATAAAGATAAATATTTGTAGGTTAGCCACTACTGGCAAAGTAGATTCACTGCTACAATGGCTCTGCCTGAATTCTTAAAGGATTACTAAAGGATTTATTTTTATTTTTAGAGGAACTGAAGATTAGAGGAACTGAATTTATTCACTCTTGAGAAGAGGAGAATAAGGGGGGATATGATCAACATGTACAAATATATAAGAGGTCCATACAGTGAACTTGGTGTTGAGTTATTCACTTTACGGTCATCACTGAGGACAAGGGGGCACTCTTTACGTCTAGAGGAAAAGAGATTTCACCTCCAAATACGGAAAGGTTTTTTCACAGTAAGAGCTGTGAAAATGTGGAACAGACTCCCTCCAGAGGTGGTTCTGGCCAGCTCAGTAGATTGCTTTAAGAAAGGCCTGGATTCTTTCCTAAATGTACAGAATATAACTGAGTACTAAGATTTGTAGGTATAGTTGATCCAGGGTAAATCCGATTGCCTCTCGGGGGATCAGGAAGGAATTTTTTCCCCTGCTGTAGCAAATTGGATCATGCTCCGCTGGGGTTTTTTGCCTTCCTCTGGATCAACTGTGGGTATGGAGTTGGGTGTATAGGATTTTACTGTGTTTTTTATTTAGTTTTTTTGTTTTTTGTGGTTGAACTGGATGGACTTGTGTCTTTTTTCAACCTGACTAACTATGTAACTATGTAACTATGTAACATGTTATACTTACCTCCACTGTGCAGCTCGTTTTGCACAGAGTGGTCCCGAACCTGGTCTTTTTGGGTCCCTCGGCGGCTGTCTGGGCTCCCCCCGCAAGGACTCAACACCTTCATGCGAGCGAGCTTGAATGGTGTTGAGTGCTTGCGGGCGCGCTCTAGTGATACAGCCGGCGGCCATAGCCACTCATTGTATCACTCGGCCCCGCCCCCCGGCGCGCCGCATCATTGGATGTGATTGACAGCAGCGCAAGCCAATGGCTACGCTACTTTCAATCAACCAATGAATGAGCCGGGAAGATGGCCAAGAAGCAAGCACGTTAACGGTGTGGGACTTTCGAGGGGTCGGGTAAGTAATCGGGGGGCCGCTAATACACATAGAATGCATTAAGGTGAAAACACCTTTACAACCCCTTTAACAGCTGCTCAGGTAAGATAATGATCACACAGGGAGTAAGTACATTGCTGTCAATGAGTTGGCCAACTTTCATTGTGGGAAAGATCAGTAAAGTGGAGCCTAATGGGTAAATATGGCTTCGTCTATGTACATATATAATTGCAAACTAAATGTAGAAGAAGGTTTTCACATCAACTTATATTTTTAAAAGTATTTAACCACTTTTCTACGGGGGCATTTAAAAAATAAATGTGCACATGTAGCAAAGTCTTTTACCCCTTTTGGTCTGATGAGAACCTCCAAGGCCAAAGATAGCTGACATCCTTCAATGAGAATCCATAACAAGTACAAACCGGCAACTCGACAGCTTCTCCATAGAAAATTTCATTGTAGCCTTACAGCAGTAACATCATCCAAAAACTGACACGTTTCGGCCTTAAGCCTTCATCAAAGCATAAAAATATGACATAAAAAACAGGTACCGTATTTATCGGCGTATACCGCGCACTATTTTGCCCTGAAAATCAGGGCAAAATCGTGGGTGCGCGGTATACGCCGATACCCGCTTTCCCGCCACGAGTTTGAATACTGCGCCGGCATATACCAAGCGCAGTACACTTGTGTATCTTCGGGCAGTCTCGGCACTTCTCGAGTTGCCGAGCCTGCCCGACGATACACGAGTGTACTGCGCTCGGTATATGTCGGCGCAGTATTCAAACTCGGCGCGGGAAATGAGCGGGGAGGACGCCGCAGAAGGACACCGGACCCAACGAAGAGGACACCCGAAGCCGCAGACGGACCCCGGACCCGACGAAGAGGCCCCCCGGAAGCCGCAGAAGGACCCGTACCCTACGAAGAGGACACCCGAAGCCGCAGACGGACCCTGGACCCGACGAGGCCGCCGATGGACGCCGCGCAAGACACCAAAACTGTAAGTCAACTGCTGTCAATGAGTTGGCCAACTTTCATTGTGGGAAAGATCAGTAAAGTGGAGCCTAATGGGTAAATATGGCTTCGTCTGTGTACATATATAATTGCAAACTAAATGTAGAAAAAGGTTTTCACATCAACTTATATTTTTAAAAGTATTTAACCACTTTTCTACGGGGGCATTTAAAAAATAAATGTGCACATGTAGCAAAGTCTTTTACCCCTTTTGGTCTGATGAGAACCTCCAAGGCCAAAGATAGCTGACATCCTTCAATGAGAATCCATAACAAGTACAGGCATACCCCGCTTTAAGTACACTCACTTTACATACACTCGCGAGTAAGGACATACCCGTGAGTGTATGTAAAGTGCCTTACAAGTACTGTACAGACATTTTGCAGTTGCAGTAGAAGGAGCTGAAGCTCAGAGAGCATTGCCCGCCCTGTTCCAGTGTGCCCCTGACACCCCCACTACAGCCCCTGAGACCTTAACTACAGCTGTTAACCCCCCACCACACCCCCTGACCCCCCACTACACCCTATAAGTGAAAAAAGGTATTGTTTCACTTTAAGTACATTTTCGTTTTACATACATGCTCTGGTCCCATTGTGTACTTAAAAGTGGGGTATGCCTGTACAAACCGGCAACTCGACAGCTTCTCCATAGAAAATTTCATTGTAGCCTTACAGCAGTAACATCATCCAAAAACTGACACGTTTCGGCCTTAAGCCTTCATCAAAGCATAAAAATATGACATAAAAAACAGGTACCGTATTTATCGGCGTATACCGCGCACTATTTTGCCCTGAAAATCAGGGCAAAATCGTGGGTGCGCGGTATACGCCGATACCCGCTTTCCCGCCACGAGTTTGAATACTGCGCCGGCATATACCGAGCGCAGTACACTTGTGTATCTTCGGGCAGTCTCGGCACTTCTCGAGTTGCCGAGCCTGCCCGACGATACACGAGTGTACTGCGCTCGGTATATGTCGGCGCAGTATTCAAACTCGGCGCGGGAAATGAGCGGGGAGGACGCCGCAGAAGGACACCGGACCCGACGAAGAGGACACCCGAAGCCGCAGACGGACCCCGGACCCGACGAAGAGGACCCCCGGAAGCCGCAGAAGGATCCGTACCCTACGAAGAGGACACCCGAAGCCGCAGACGGACCCTGGACCCGACGAGGCCGCCGATGGACGCCGCGCAAGACACCAAAACTGTAAGTACAAAAAAAACTTTTTTTCCACAGGATTCGGGGCAACATTAGGGGTCTATATATACCGCGATAAATACGGTATATATAGAGAAGCAACCCTCTTGAAATGAGAGGGGCAGTGTTAGCTTGTTTAACCACTTCAATACAGGGCATTTTCACCCCCTTCCTGCCCAGACCAATTTTTCGTTTTCAGCACTGTCGCACTTTGAATGACAATTGCGCGGTCATGCAACACTGTACCCAAATGAAATCGTTATAGGTTTTTTTTCCCACAAATAGAGCTTTCGTTTGGTGGTATCTGATCACCTCTGCTTTTTTTGCGCTATAAACAAAAGAAGAGCGACAATTTTGAAAAAAGCACAATATTTTTTACTTTTTGATTTAATAAATATCAAAATTTAAAAAAAAAAACGATTAAAAAAAAAATTTCCTCAGCTTAGACCGATATGTATTTTTCTACATATTTTTGGTAAAAAAAAATCGCAATACGCGTTTATTGATTGGGTTGCGCAAATGTTATAGCATCTACAAAATAAGGGATAGATTTATGGCATTTTTGTTTTTTTTACTAGTAATGGCGACGATCTGCAATTTTTATTGTGACCGTGACATTGAGACAGACACATAGGACACTTTTAACATGTTTTTGGGACCATTCACATTTATACAGAGATTAGTGCTATAAAACTGCACTGATTACTGTGTAAATGTGACTGGCAGGGACGGTGTTAACACTAGGGGGCGATCAAGGGGGGCGATCAAGGGGTTAATATGTTCCCTAGTGTGTGATTCTAACTGTAGGGGGAGGGGACTCACAAGGGGATGAGACCGATGTGTGTTCCTCTGTACTGGGAACACACATCAATCTCCTCACCTCTGACAGGACATGGATCTGTGTGTTTACAATGTATGAACAGCGATCAGTCATTTCCCCTAGGCAGTGCCACCCCCCCTTCAGTTAGAACACACCTAGGGAACATACTTGACCCCTTCCTCGCCCCCTAGTGTTAACCCCTTCCCTGCCAGTGGCATTTTTTATAGTAATCAATGCATTTTTATAGCACTGATTGCTATAAAAATGGCAATGGTCCCAAAAATGTGTCAAAAGTGTCCGAAGTGTCCACCATAATGTCGCAGTACCGATAAACATCGCTGATCGCCGCCATTACTAGTAAAAAAAAAATATTAAGAAAAATGTTATGAAACTATCCCCTATTTTGTAAACACTATAACTTTTGCGCAAACCAATCAATAAACGCTTATTGTGAATACGTATCGGCCTAAACTGAGGAAAAAAAACGTTTTTTTATATGTTTTTGGGGGATATTTATTATAGCAAAAAGTAAAAAATATTTATTTTTTTTCAAAATTGTCGCTCTATTTTTGTTTATAGCGCAAAAACTAAAAACCACCAAAAGAAAGCTCTATTTGTGGGGAAAAAAGGACGCCAATTTTGTTTGGGTGCCACGTCGCATGACCGCGCAATTGTCAGTTAAAGCGACGCAGTGCCGAATCGCAAAAAGTGGCCTGGTCTTTGACCAGCAATATGGTCCGGGTTTTTTTTTTTGCAAAACTTTCATTTGAAAAAAAAAGTGGGTTATTGTTTTTTAGGGGTTTCAATGATATCAATGTGCACATAACCCAGCTCATATTATAGCACTTACATTCATTGCACCCCCTATACCTATTAATAAAGTAAATAGTAGGGATACACCATTTAGGCCTGGTTAAAACTGCCCAGATGTTATCCAATTTAACAGTGTTTTTCAAACAGTTATTACCTTGTAAACATGTCAGTGACATCACCACTCTGCTATACATAGCCTATGCAGAAAGCAGAGTTATGGGAGGGACCCAGCAGGCTCCACCCACTACAGACTGCCTATAGAAAACTACAGGAGGGGCGGAGACAAGACTAGTCACCCTGCACAAAGAGAGAGAGTAAAAGTGACCGGTCCTTGTTACGGGAAGTTTCTGCACAGAGGTAAAGTTTCACACTGGATTACTGCACAGGTCTGGAAGAAAGCACACCAAGATTAAATTAAGAATTCACAGGCTTCTTGTTTTTAGACAAGATTTGCTTATCCCGGGGTTCAGCCATAAGGTATCCATAGACCAGAGAATGCAATGACATCATTTGCCCCTCTCCCTGTGTCCAGTTTATCCACCAATCCACACAGTTCCTTTCTGTAGTGCAAACATACATTTTCTGCTGTGATATAGAGGCTCCAACCTTCTAAGAGGACCAGATGATACTTACATCTCTAACAGTTGTTTCATACACTTCTTCAGAAGTGAAATACTAAACAATTTTATACACGTGCAGCTATAGTTTTGTTTGATCATGTTAATAATTCAGGATTCTGGTTCTTTCCTTCAGAACGATGGGTCAATGATTATGACCAGCCTCTCAATTTCCAGTGTGCCGACAGGCAGAGCATCAGTATAGTCATCAGGTAAGAAAAAGTATCTTAGTATATGCAGGAATTGTCATGGAGATTGAGAGTAGAATGGTTAATCTTTTCCAAGAAAGAGCACATTTTTGATGATCGGAACCCTCTAGGGATTCAATTACATGGATGCTGAGCCCCATATAGTGTAAACTGTTCCTTTTTTGTGTTTTTTACTTGTGGCGAGATGCGTGCAGGCAGCCCATATTGATGGATGGAAGCGCATTGGATGAACAGACTCACTAGCACATCCAAGTTTCACATGTAGACAGGGATGTGTGCATGCCCCCCGCAAAACCAGTGCTTCCAGGTCTGTGCACCTCTCCCTGTCTACCTCTCAAACTGAGTCGGTGAGTCTATAAAGCCGGTGAGGCAACCCCATTTACTAATATGGGCTATGCATGCAGCTTACTGCCAGTACAAAACAAACACACAGTTCTTCACATTCACAGCTGAGTGCCTGTGTAAATGAGCCTTACGGCCTTTTTAACACACAGTATACATCTTCTGCTGCTTCCGGTCAATGTGTGTCCTAAAATTGACATGCATTCTCCCTTGAAACCCACTAAGGCCCCACGCGCACTGGGATTTTAGCCCTGGTGCATGGGACTCCAGGGTTTAGCTGTGGGCAAATGGCACAGGTTTCACGTCCAGCCCCGTTGCCAGCAGCCTGTCAAACTCTATGGGAGCCTGACAGCTACTGTGGTTGGATGGTGCACTTGGCTGTAGGAAGGTTTAGGGCAGTATGCTCCCAGGGACGAATGCTGAGAAAGAATTAGTTCCTGGGTGCATATTGCCCTAAACATTCATACTGCTATGTGCATTATCCAACTGCAGCAGCTGTCAGACTCTCAGTTTGACAGGCTGCCATCGGGGGGGCTGGTTAAACACACACAGTGTGCATTGGGCCTAGACAGCACTCAACTAACCTTTTTTTGTCTTGCTAGTGTTTGTATATATGGAAGGACCATTCATTGACTTTCTATATCATCTCCCAGCCAGCATGACAATCGCCACGAAGATCGTGTTTGGGATTTTGCTTGTCAGAACACTTTCAGCACAGCTTCTTGTTCCTGGACCGGATACGTCAATGACTTTGATCAAGAGTTCAGTTTCATCTGCCCATTCGGCTCAGTCATATCTGGCATGCAGAGCTACCATGATAACAAAAGAGAAGACAGAAGGTGAATCACACTAGTAAATGAGGATAAGGATATTTTATTGTCATTCTAAAAACATGTTATATATACAGTATAAGAGTGGCGGCTGGTGATAAAAACTATTTGGGGGTTGCAAACAAACCCCTCCAGGTCCGCACTCACCAGACAACATCGTAAGACTTACCTACAAACGGAGCCCTTCAGCGGTCACGGCTCCCGTGATACCCGGCGGCTTCTGTGTTAACCTTCTTTCCGGGTTCCAAATCTTCAGTGGGAGGGTTCAGGGCACAGAGAGGGCAAACAGAAACAAGCAAATTAGAGCCTCAGTTTCTAATCACATGCTTGTAAAAAAAATTAAGGACCTAATAGAAATCCATTAGTCCCGTGCCCCGCACAGTGCACACACATAGAAGGATTGATTTTTAAATACATGATAATATGACTAACATTTTTTAACTTTAAGATGTTAAAAATCTTAGTCATATTATCAGTTATTTAACCACTTGCCAACCATCGCACAAACTTATACGTCGAAGGAATGGCAGGGCAAATGCTTTAAATTGCCGCTGCGTGGTCGCACGTCGCGCTCGCGACTCTGCAGTGAGCTTTGTGATCGTGCCCGTGGGACCCATGGACTCGATCGTGCCACTTCCTGCCTGTGCATGTACTGTTCACATTAGTGATGAAGAGTCCCACTACTGCTGTATTATCCTCAAACTTCACAATAGGATTGCTCAGATACCTAATAGCAATTGTAGGTGAGCAGTGTGTACATTAAGGGGCTCAGGTTGCATCTCTGGAGGAACTTATATTGATTTTCTTTATATGTGTGTAGCGCTCACCCCCGAAGGAGCCGCTGATAATTAATGGGATGGCAGATTTACCTCATTGCTCCCTCTGAATGTCTAGGGGTGAAAGTTGCATACAACAGCAGCAAAGGAATGTCCACGAAGAAATGTCTTTTTATGTGCTCTTTATTACCCAGCCGGGTAAAAACAGTGAACATTTGATGAAAGGGATAGAAATGGAAGAAGAAGAACCGCAGATTCAGGCGTAGTATTTGGAACAGTCCCGCACCTATGCGCAACACTTTTCTCACCACTCCTACTTGAGTGGGCTTAGCATACCCGGATAGGCCTCTCTCACCGACCTAGCAGCCGAAGTATTGCTCGAACCTCTTCAGGATGAAGTCTGTGCTACAGACCCTCCCGGATGAATGTCAGAGAGACGCCTCTGCCACAGGCCCTCTCTGATTGCAGATACGGAGGTAACCCTCCTAGGTAAAGTTATGCCTGAATCTTCTTCCTAACGTCGCCCAGGTACCGACTGAAAGAGGAGTCAATCCTTCAGTGTCCGGTCACCTCGATCTCTGGTGGTTCGTCGGAATTCTATTGGACCGCCAGCCTCTCATTGGCGCTCCTCAGATGGACTCCCCACCGAACAGCTACACTCGCTTGGGATCTTCAAAAGTGGGAACCCAGTTGACCACTGAGTCCCCGTCCTGCTCAAATGCTCCAGACCATCTTAGGCCTGAAACCAGGAACACTGCATAGCACGCGCACTCCGGCCAGGTAGGCCATAACGCCGGAGTGCCGTGATGTGGCTACCCTAGAAGGTGGGTGCCACACCGAGAAAAGACCCCGCCTTAATGGCGTCTGTCTCATAAGTACCCTCTCCCAGAATTCCCAGCGAGGCCATAGCCTCCTGATTGGCCGCTGGGAAAGAACACCCAAACCTCAACTCCACTGGTGTCACCTGTCGTCCCGGGGTGCGATAACACCCCAGCAACAACAGAGTGAGCCCACAGTATAGCCAAGCTGAAACAGAGGCCCTAACCAAACATTGAAATTGAAATCAGAGTCCTTACAATCTGATAATCCCTTAAATTTCGAAAGCACTGGTTACCTTAGAAGTAACCCGGCGCTACTTGTGACTTCCTAATTATTGGGTGTAACGGAATGGCCCGCGACACCCAGAGACCTTTGAAGGATGTGGGGTACTCCTGTGCCAGCGTCACTAATGACTCTTGGGTCTAGGGTCACCCTGTGCCCCTTTTGGGCATAGGGTGACTGATAAATGATAATTCATGTTTTGCAGGATATCTTGGAATATTAGAGTTTGGTTAATGCTGACCCCCAACCGGTCAATAAGAGTGTCTACTTCAATGTTTAACCTAGGCTGTTGAGATGCTAACTAAGTCTGCTACTGTAGTGATGAAAGCTGTGATTGCATTCTGTTGTGCTAATTAGGTCTGCTCCTAAGACATTCCATTGTGTGATGCTAATGAAACTGTTTGTGTGAAAAGTCTATTGATGATAGATATGTGTTGTGAGTTAGCAGTCTAAAGGTCAGACGTCTGACTTAAGGAATGTGTATTATGAAGCAGGTGAGAACAGCTTGGCGGAGCCAGGCTGTCTGAATAATGTTTAGTAATTAGCCCATCTGAAGGTGTATTGAAGCCCCATTGTGTGATGCTGGGGGTGGAGAGTTTCATTGTCCCTGTAACTACTGAAGCATGCGTTGTAACTGTATAAAAACCTGAAATTTTCCATTACAGGGTTCATACATTTTGACTCAGAGAACGGAGCTTGTCTCGTCTTTCTGGGGAATTGGTATGGATCATGTCTGTTGGATGGTTGGAGTGTCAGATAAGCTGTCGTGGGTTGATGGAATGGGAAATCGTAAACGGTGGTGACCGTTACGTTGGTCATTAGTAATTCAGACTTAACACTATTTTGGACAGGGACAATTGTAAGATTCTTAAGTCACGTAGGGACACCTGAGAAAAGGCGTTCTTAAACTGTTGGCGCCCTCGTAACACATATGCGTGGAGATAAAAGGGTGGACTTTAACGCCCACACGCCACACATATGTGTCATTGGGTGGCCAATGTGTCTGTGCCGAGCGCACATTCACTGCATGCTCCCAGCACACAGACCCCACTAATGATCAGTATCTCCCGATCATGTGACCATTGTGACAGACAATCATGGGGGTCATATTACTGCCGAACCTCCTAGGCCCCGTACACACGACCGGATCTATCCGCTGGGATTGATCCGCGGATCAGTTCCAGCAGACAGATCCGGTCGTGTGTAGGCCCGAGCGGACATTTTCCAGCGGATAAAAATCCAGCCGACAGATTTTCCGCGGATAAAAATTTCTTAGCATGCTAAGAAATCTATCCGCTGGAATATGTCCTTCGGACTTATCCGGTCGTCTGTACAGACTCACCGGATAAGTCTGTCTGATCCTATCCCTCGCATGCGTCGTAATGATTCGACGCATGCGTGGAAGTATGTACCTTCCAGGGTCGCGCACGTCGCAGCGTCATCGTCGCAGCGACGGCGCGGCCGCGTCACCGCGGATGTATTCCGCTGGGATTTTGATCTGATGGTGTGTACCATTGCCAGCGGAAATCCTCTCGTGTGTACAAGGCCTTACTATTAAAGAGATGCTGGGGCTGCATTAGAAAGGGGTTAAAGATGTTTGTCAACACTTCTGAAAGCTGATGTGCACAGCCCCTGAGGACCTGGTCTGGATTATTATCTGGGCCTTCAGACTTTTGGCTGGTTAACTTTCTGCAGGCACCTCTGCTACGGCCATCACTAGATGCTAATATTAAATAGTTTTCAGTAACAATTTCAATGTTTTGTTGTTATGAGAGCCATGGTGGTGGTCTTTACAAAGACAGGCTCATCAACACAAAATTGATACTAGGTAGTTACTTATTCTTTGTGATTAGCTTAGGCGAACTATCTCTACCACAAGGTTATTTATACCTGACGCAGAACAATGGTAACATCTTTCATTTTTTAGATGGAGCTTCCTTTGCTGCCAAGGAGAAAATCAAGTTACCCGTAACTGCAAATGGAGTGATTACGCAAATAATTTTGATGCCTACTTGAGATGGGATGCGCCTTTCAATACATTCCTGACTGGTGCGCACAGCTACCATGATAACAGCAAAGAGTATGTATTTTATTTATCTTCTAGTCATAATACAGTTCTCGCTAAGATGAACTCCAGTCAGTAGAGCCATTGAGCATATATTGAGTGTACAGTCACCGCATTAGGCTCCCTCAGTCGTGGTTCTGTGGAACGCAAGGATATTTTAGGAGATTGCTAGGATCCCTTAAAGCGGAGGTTCACCCATAATATTAACTTAAAGCGGGGGTTCACCCAAAAAAAAAAATTTTAACATGACATTCAGCCGAGTTGTCAGAATGACAATCGGCTGTTTTTTTTTAATTTCAGTGCCGTACATACCGTATTTTCACCGCCGCTTCCGGGTATGTAATGTGCGGGACTGGGCATTCCTAATTGATTGACATCCTTCCGACCGGCGCATACAGCGCGTCACGAGTTGCCGAAAGAAGCCCAACGTCGGTGCGCAGGCGCCGTATAGAGCCGACTCGCAGTCCGGCTTCTTTCGGTGACGCGCTGTATGCGCCGGTCGGAAGAATGTCAATCAATTAGGAACGCCCAGTCCCGCAGCTTACATACCCGGAAGCGGCGGTGAAAATATGGTATGTACGGCACAGAAATAAAAAAAAACATGTCATGTTAAAAAAAAAATTTGGGTGAACCCCTGCTTTAAGATTAAAACAATTTACGGAGCATATACTTTTACTATTGACAGTTGTTATTTTAAATATCAATTTAATTACCGCGATTCAAAGCAGAAGCTGTGACTTCCGGGTATTCTTCCCCACGGGAGTGGGTGTATCTCTCCCTTTCCCCCATGCCCCAGTGTGTGCTGGGACCTGTCCGCAGTGTCTCCTGGGAGTTATGAGTCATGATTCCCAGAAGACGATATACAGCACTAATCTTCGATATCTTGCGCGATTTCCCTCGTTACGTGACTCAACAAGCGGGTCATGTGACGAGAGCGGATCCAAATTCGCCATTTTAAATGAGGGAATACAGGTAGAAATTGCCATTACATACCTTTAGCTCACGCTGCTCTCCGTCAACGCGGCGCATGCGCAAAATACTGCAGTGCAAGACAGCGCACGTGCTAGATACTGCGGTGAATGCTGGGAATACTAGCATCCCCGCTTCCCGAAAGTCTTTGCTTGTGGGCTTCACAATGCCCACAAGCAATATGGAAAAGTCCTGGCTGATTTTTTATAAGTTTATATTTCGGACAGATAAAATTTGGATCGGTGTCAAAACGGCTAGCAAGTGAGTGTATTTAATTTAACTGTAACCCTATTACATGCACACCAAAAGATAAAAACGAGAAACCTCCGCTTTAAGCATTGGAGGATTGATAATCCATCTACAATGACCACCAAAGTAAGGGAGGCAGCTTCTCACTGGCATGCACTGTAAGTAGTTTTTTTTTTTTTTTACACTGATCACCAATGTAAGGGAGGCTTATTTCCACTCACCATCAATGTAATGGGGCATTTCTCCACTGACACCTAGCAAGTCCAGTAATATTTAATAATATTGGTAAAAGTCATAATACAAACCCAATGCGTTTCAGGGCTCCAAAGATCCCACTTGGTCAGGGCTGAGAAACAAGACAACACAAGATCAAACAAGTTTGACTATCTAAAAACTGCATGCACATAATAAATATGGTTTCTTATCGTATGTCTAATCTTCAAAAAACAAAAAATCATTAAAAGACCATATACTGTATATGTTTCATTAAATATACATGAAACATATTTATGGTCTTCTTATGACATATGTGGACTTTTTTTTTTTAATGATAAGCTATAAAGCTTTTTTTAGTTCCATAAATTTAGAATTTATGTTTTTTAACATAAAATGAGGCAGAACATTTTAATACAATAATACATAATTGAAGGCTTCTTGTTAGGAATTGTTTCAAAATTGATATAAAATCTCCCTCCTTTAAAATGAAACCTTTACGGATGACCGTTGATAGTACATGGAGGTGTCTCCCGGGTAGAGAATATAACTAAGATGAACAAATTTCAATGATTCCAAAGGGAGCAACAACAAAAAAAGCAGGGGGGGGGGGGTTGGAATTGCCTTGATGTATAACGTTTCTTGTATGAAATTGTTGGTAGGCGACAAAGTTGGGAATGAAGAAGGAAACGGAGAAAGATAGTTATAAGTTATAGAAGGTTCTAGTTTACTATGAGGTCTTGGTTTCTCCTCCTGTCTTCCCCTACTGCTTAGGGATAGTTTGGTCCTAGCTAGACCCTCCCTGGAAAGTAATTGTCTTCTTACACTTCAACTGGACTGGAAAAACATCATCTGTACTGCAATTAGCTAAAGCAAAATTGCGTTAGATTATACTCCTGTGTCTATTTAAAGAGTTAAGCTCACAAAGGGGGACTATACCGCGCTAAAGGTAAAAAATATGTGAAAAACTTGTTAGTGAAGACAAAGCTGCGACACCTGCAAACATGCGATACTCATGTAGAAAAGAATGTATAAAAAAGAAAAAAGGTTGCGCTAATAATAATCTAATGAACTAATAATTAGTGAAAAAATAATCTATAACATAAATAATCAAATAAGTGTACTATATACTAAAATATTATGTACATAGGTGAATAATATATAAATATAGATATTGGGTAAATATATATATGAGAAAAAAGTCCCAAGAATAAAGATACAAGTCCACAGAAAATGGTGAATAAAATGCGATCAGATGTGAAGATAACGCTGAGAAGTTAATCCACCGCCACCAAGATGATAAGGGAAAGCCGCTCCTATAGGAGTACACCAGAAGAAAAAATATATATGGACACCCTTACCAGACAAGTTGGACTACCTATATCAGCAAGGTCATATGGGCCTGCAGAAATAACCCTCTGTGGGGTCTAAATAGGTCACAGAAGTATGTGCCGCTCGGCCCCTATCGGCTTCCTTGCTTCCGTTCACTATGTCCCTTAGAAAGGATCTCTCCCTCTGATGGAGTAAAAAATCCGCACATGGACTCGGACTCAGCATGCCAGGAAAAAACAAAAAAAAGACTTGAGATAGTGTATTAACCTTAACCACTTCCTCGGTTTAATCTAAAAAATACATAGTATAAAAAAAGTTCAATACAGAACAAATTAAAAAATTCCGGCAGTAAAAAGTAACGTCAGCCTGTGCTTCCGGGGTCACGTTGAACGCGGTGACGTCAGTGCGTGGCTCCGCCCTGACATGTTTCGTCATAAATTACTTTATCAAAGGGCACGGGCGACGCACTGAACTTTCACCTTTATATAATCACGAGAGACGCAACCAAGCCTCGTTCTCGTACAGCGACCATCTTTCTGACAATAGGACAAACCTCGTTCTGAGGGGTAAAATCAAGAGATGGGACAGAGAGAATGACCCCACCTACTCCGCAGCCAGATCCCGCCACTGATCTGGCTGCGGAGTAGGTGGGGTCATTCTCTCTGTCCCATGTCTTGATTTTACCACTCAGAACGAGGTTTGGCCTATTGTCAGAAACATGGCCGCAGAAGGATTATTATCCTGAGACTTACACAGTACTCTCACACAGCACAGCCTTGTCTGGCAGGACAGAAGTCCTGATGTTTCTTCTCACTTGGGTCTTGTCCCTTCCCAGCCTGTGATTGGACAGTAAAAGGAAAAGCAGCAGGCTAAAGAACTAATTTCTCTGTCACTCTGCTCTCTCCTCTTATCAGCAGGCTCCTTGTTAACAACTGGTTGGCTCCTTTTGCTGCTATCATTCTTCCAGATTAGAGTATACCTATAAGCAAAACTTATTTTGGATAGAATGGAGAGGGATTAGAACACCTATCAGGTTTTTATTGCTGTCTGTGTCCCCGTTTTAGAGATTCACACTCTCTATTTACCCTGTGTACCATTATCATTGAAAGTAAAAATAAAATAAAATTCCACATTTTGGGTTGTTTCAGAAAACTAATAGAGGGGAAATCCTCCAATGGGAATATTAGTTCTGGAGATCGTGGGGGGTCCCCAATGGTTTCCTGTAATTTGCAAGGATTTCCTCTCACTTCATGTTTTGGCATTGGCGCAGGAAGTGAAGGTAAATCTCCCCAATGGGACACAGATGGACAAAAATCTATTTCTTCTATTTTAAGATCTGCTGTACAGGGACTGCAAGAGGCAGATACCAGGTAAAATGCAGGTGCTTACACTACTTGAATTAAAAGAAATACATTGACACGTGGATTAATGAATACAGAGGTGCGGTCATTTGTGTTTTATATCTGCCTGGAGTTCATCTTCAATAGAGAAGTCCTTACCACACAAATTTCTAAGCCCACAAACTTACAATGGACTCACTCTGCAAAGAACTCAGCCACATGTTGGGGAAATGGGTAGATGCATTTGTTGCTTCTTTATCATTTGATACAAATTCATCATGTCTTGTGTTTTTAGGGACAGACGCTGGAAGTACCACTACTGTGAGAAGAGTGCTTGAGCCAAAGAAAATACTGTCATAAATACACCATCAAAACTAGAGCCTTGCTCCCAGATGTAATACCACCTCTAGCCTCCTGGTGATGCAACAATTTATTTGTGAAATAATTCTGGTGTATTATATAATGTGATATGACTTTTCAAACATGATCATTATTTGGCATTCTGGTATTGTGGTGTTTTGTTTTCCTCGCTGTTGTTCCTTGTTGTCTGTTCTTCCCCCAACATTGTGTCATTATTTTACCTATTACTCAGAGTGAAGTTGAATTTTTGGAGTAGAGACATTTGCACCTGTTGGACAAATGGGTTCATTTGCAATGCCCTTAAGTGGCACCATTCTGTGCTGGCACTGTCAGCAGGGATATCATAATTGCAAACATAATGTGACGAGACCCTTTGCTCGCTCGATTCTGCTCTCCCGACACTCCTCTGCTTCTATTGGATCAGATTGCCGATTGCAACGTCTGATGGTTCAGTCATCCAAGGTTCCGGGATCCAAACTACAGCTATGTGCCGTTCAGACCCATTAAGAACACAGGCATTAAGGCAGGATGTATGTATGTTCAAGCAGGACTCTTTATTTCCAAGTACACAGCACACTTTTACACAGAATTTGGAACATCCCACCCCCAACAACCGCTTTCCTATTGGTCAATTGTAAAGTATATGCAGTCCTCACTCAGGTCCTCCTTAATCATGCAAATGAGGACTTGAAATAGTCAACAGGGATTGGTCCAATAGCTTGGATAGAAAGACTATTATGTGTATTGAGACAGAAGCCCCAGGGGGTAATCAATGTACACAATAGCCCGATCTATTTAGCAGAACTTAATTACTACCTCTGAGAGGTTACATTCCTTTAGATATAACATTTATTTATAATATAATTCAATACTCCTGACAGGAGACTTCTGACCTTTAGAACAATACAAAGTCTTTTAGCGTAAACACATACATCTTCAAACACACATTCTAAAAGTCATTTAGTAGAGCTAATTATCTCCTAGAGACGTCCCGTCTCTGACAACCGCTATTAACCTGCAGAACACAATAAAAGGTATTTCACAAGCCGGCTCCACTTAGCATTTCAATAGCCTGAGCTAAGCATTGAAGGGTCATTGTCTATTGACCTAGTCAGCTCAACTAAACCACTTGTAATGTGTCCAGTATCTCCTGCAATGAACTGTCAGTAATGTCCCATCTTCTGACATACATGAATTAGGGTTTCAAGTAGAAACACTCCAGCACTGCAAGGTCCATGACACATAACATATGGCACTCACATATTACATGTTAAATCGCCACAATAATAAACCAACATATAAAAATGAATTGTTATGATTAATTGTTGATGGACTTTAATCCTATCAGTAGTGAGCATAAAAAATATTGACAAATAATTGAGTAAATAAAGTCCAGCGTGACTGCAACCCAACACCTTTAACAGTGATGGCTAAGCTTTTTGAGCCCGAGGGCCAAACCATGATGCAAATCCATCTTATTTCTTTCTAAGTGCCAACACAAAAATAAACCTGCCAGCGTCTCTGTACAGAGGATGGGACTGATCATCCCTCTGAATGAGCCCTAAGGGACCAAAAATGTACGATTTTGCCAGATTCGCTCAGAATGCAGGGATCAGGAATGCGTTGTGCTCAAAATGCACTGTGCAACATGCACTGACCTACCTGACCATTACACTCACCTACCTGACCATTGCACTTACCCACCTTACCATTGCAATCACCTACCTGACACATGCATTCACCCACCTGACCACTGCACTCACCTACCTGACACATGCACTCACCTACCTGACACATGCACTCACCTACCTGACCATTGCACTCACCTACCTGACCATTACACTCAGCTACCTAACCATTGCACTCACCTACCTGTCCATTGCACTCACCTACCTGTCCATTACACTCGCCTACCTGACCATTACACTCACCTACCTGACAATTGCACTCACCTACTTGACCATTGCACTCACCTACCTGACACATGCATTCGCCCACCTGACCACTGCACTCACCTACCTGACACATGCACTCACCTACCTGACCATTGCACTCACCTACCTGTCCATTGCACTCACCTACCTGACCATTACACTCACCTACCTGACCATTGCACTCACCTACTTGACCATTGCACTCACCTACCTGACACATGCATTCGCCCACCTGACCACTGCACTAACCTACCTGACACATGCACTCACCTACCTGACCATTGCACTTACCTACCTGACCATTGCATTCACCTACCTGTCCATTACACTCACCAACCTGACCATTGCACTCACCTACCTGACCATTGCACTCACCTACCTGTCCATTGCACTCACCTACCTGACCATTACACTCACCTACCTGACCACTGCACTCACCTACCTGACACATGCACTCACCTACCTGACCATTGCACACGATTCCATTTGTCACACAGCTTCCTGCAGCTCGATCTCCATAGTGAGGCACCTGCCACAAGCTACCAGTCGTTACTCAGTCCATCCATTCATACGTACTTACAAACTTAGTCAATACACAACTTCATTATCTCCGACATGAGTTGACATGATTCGTTCATTTATACACTCACAGTCATGATTAGCGATCGGTCATGATCACAGCTCTAATTTTCTGCTGTCTTTGTATTCACCTTCCTGATGAGGCTACTTTCTTGCAATCGTTGCAAGCACGTCTCCAGTGGCATACAAATCCGGCCACCCAGCATCTCCAGTGGCACACTATCCGGCAACTCATCGTCTCCAGTGGCATATCGGCTGCTCACCGTTTCTGTCTGTTGTTTCTCCTTTAGGTCAGTTGAGTTCAGGTTGTTCCATCCTGCACCAGGTTACAAGAATGATAGTATTGGAACGCCTTATGGCGCTTGGTAGGGGAATTAAGACCTTGAGTGTTGTGAGATATCACCCTGCAGGGGGGCCTCGTATGTCTAAGGCCTCGTACACACGATAGGTTAACCAGAGGACAACAGTCTGAAGGACTGTTTCCATCAGTCCAAACCGATCGTGTGTAGGCCCCATAGGTTATTTAACCTTAGGTTAAAAAAATGAGAACTTGCTTTAAAATTTAACCTATGGATTGGTAACCGATAGGTCAAAACCGATCGTTAGTATGCAAAACCATCGGTTAAAAACCTGCGCATGCTCCGAATCAAGTCGACGCATGCTTGGAAGCATCGAACTTCGTTTTTTTTCAGCACGTTGTGTTTTACGTCACCGCGTTCTGACACGATCGTTTTTTTTAACTGATGGTGTGTATGCACGACGGACCATCAGTCAGCTTCATAGGTTAACCTAAGACAACGGTCCTTCAGACCGTTGTCCTCTGGTTAACCTATCGTGTGTACAAGGCCTAAGAGTACTCATGGTGCACAAGGGTAATAAGAACACTGAGACCCTGATTGCCACTCACCCCAACCCAGAGCATGGATTCCTGCTTGGAACAGGTACAGAGGCTCCTCATCACGAAACGTCCAAGATGAAACCTAGTTCTCCAAGTGGGAAGAAAAGGAATAAAGATAGAAAAAAAAAAGGCGGGGGGGAGGAAAGAAGAAGAGGCACACAGATACCTCAGTCAGTGGGGCAAAAGGAGGTCCCCATGCTAGGGCAAAAAAGGTTTGCATCCCGAACCACTGTGACATGGTCGGGCCAAAAGCCTGAAACATCAGGAAATCGGCTCGAGTGAGTGCATACATCCACCAGACCAGGCCTAAGCATATTAACCATATGTAACATGTAACAATAAAATGTATGCAACAGTTTGCATCACGATGAGTTCTAAAATCAAGTCTGTGATGTCTTAAAATGAAAAAAGGGAGGTTAACCAGAAGGGTGCAACCTTCTAAGGCCCACCATAAGCGGACAAGCTCCATGAATTATAAGAAAGTCACAACACCCCATCCGAGGTGCCTAGGCATCACACTGCAAACCGCCTCGAAATATATAACAATAATAAAACTGTGGTAGCACCAACTTAAAGTGGTGCATACAAGCAAATAATCCTGAACAAACATAAAGAACTAAGACTAAAAGGCACATGGAAGTTCAATGTAAATTCCAAGGGGTAAACCAGAAAGGTTTCAAAGTTCCCGGCTGTCCAAGGAATAGAAAGAAGCTTAACAACATGGGTCAACAAAGGCTTCAGGGAGGCTTGGATGTTCCACGGCGACCAGAAGATGCTTGGTGCCATAATGGGAAGAGCGGACGAGTCAAGCTCCCAGGGCGATCCAGTCCAGTAGAAGAGGGGAGTCCCAAATCCAAACCATCATGAGAAACAATGCCTAGCCATAGCAGAAGAGCTTCTCCTTCTGCAAATGAAGAAAATTAATGCTGTCTGTTAACTTAGGTGAAGGACAAGCGGAATTTGGACTGCCCATCTGTATTTGATTGCCTTGGGCATGAGAGCCGCCAGAAAAGGGTTTCAGAGACCTATGCTTCTTGGTTGTAAAAGGAGAAATGTCCCCAAACACTTGGATGTCATGACCCAGGAGAGACAAAGCAAAGGCCCCTCTAGATTTCTGCATCACTAATTCCTTTGTTGCATAGTATTGAGGCTTGACTATTATGTCCCGTGGCGGACCCTAAGGGTGCGGGGGTTGTAAGTCCCAATGAGCCCTATCCAGGCGATGAGGAGGCAGGTCAGGAAGAAGGCCCTGGACAAAGGTATGCACTGCAGCATCCACCTTTAACAGATTCAGGGAGACCCGGTATGCAGAAAATATATCTCCGAGATCTATTTTCCAGATCGTCAATTTTTGCCAGGGATTGCTCTAATTGTTGTCGGAGGCTCTCCATGCACGTGATATTCTGATTGATACGGGCAACAGTCTCAATGGTGGTGGCGATCTGCTGCACTGTTCTGGCCAGACCTTGATCCAACAGTGCTGAGAATTGTGTAAAAGGTGTCTGTTGGGCCAGATCAACCAGGGGAGCCAGGACAGGGTTCTGATGCAGCTATGCAGTGCCTGTGCTAGCAGCATATCATCCAGAGTCTGCTCTAGCAGGGACTCTGTGGAGGCAGGAGAGGAACTGACCTGTACTGCAGTGGATGCTGTAGACAGCGGGTCCAGAGGAGAAGCCTGCGAGGCTGCACATGCGACCGATCCAGAAGAGCTGGCTCCATGTGTCCCCCCTGTGAAGGAGCGGACGCCATCTTGGCTGATTTAGCTGAGGCACAGGTCATCGTCAGCTGAGGGCAGGAGCTAGCCCGATGATTGCCTTTCTCGGCCATACGCAGGTGCAGCGGCCCCTGGAGAGATGTGGCAACCTGAGACAGGGGGGTTAGGAGGCTCCAGGGCCCCATGCAGAGCTTTATGTGGCTGGCCAGGTGCGTGGCTCTAAGACTAAGTGACCATCTTGAATCCCGCTCGCATGCGCATAGGAAGTGTATTTAAACCTTGTGCATGCTATTCCTCGCTGCCTTGGTATTCTCTCAATGTGCCCCGACCTGTGTTCCAGTGTTCCTGAATCCTTCATTTTGTTACTGTTCCTGGACCTTAATCCCGACCCTGCAGCCTGTTCTCTTCCTACCTGCTTCCATCTCTTGGTACCCTCTCCCTGTCCTGTCTTGTTCCCAGCTCCCTCTGCTTGATCTCTGTGTTTGACCCTGGCTCTGTTACGATTAAGATCTGTTGATTTAGGCAGTTGTATGTTTACTGTTTGTTTGGTTTTCTGGTTTGTGTTACACTGATTGCTATATTGGAGGTGTGTTTACTTTGTGTTATTCACTTATCTTTTAATAAATTATATTATTTTACACTTTACATGTGCTTGGTATTCTCTGTGGCAGTCCACACATTTCTGGTCACACCGGTCCCAGAAGTGGCTGCACAGGGAAGCCATCTTGGCTCTGCTGTTTGTGGCAAGAGGCATCCTGAGGAGGTTATATACTTTTCTTTACTGGTGACAGAGGAAAATGAATACTACCGCCAGATATTGAAGGAGTGTGCCAGACATAAGCTGTCAGAATGTATTTGTCTGGCTCATTTCCTAGTTGTTCAGGACAGTATAAACAAAAAAACAAAGCCGCGCCACAGACACTAAAACAATATGCAGTATTAATCTTTAGAGGGTATGGTGTAATGAAGTCCATATACATGTATCTTTCAGCATGGACCACTCTCAGAAAAATAACCAGTCTATTGGAAAGTATGGCATAAACAGTTAGGTGATCAGATGAAGTCCTAAGATTCCACACCACCAGAGTGACAGGTAAAACAGTTATAAGGGAGCCCTTCACCGGAATAAGAGGCCGCTTACCAGAGGGCAAGCAAATTGTGCATTCGGCTATAGCCCAGCCGCGGCCTTTGATTCACAGGAACCCAGGGGAGGAAAGAGATAACAGCAGGCACTCGATGATAACAAACTCCAGTTCATCCGGTAGGGACATAGAAAAGAAGGTGCACCATAGCGTGACTCCGTTTAAATATGTAGCATTTATTAAAACATGAGATATACTCACAAGCATGGAGATAAAAACAGCGTTTAAACAAACAAATGCCGGCCGGCATACAAGGAGCCCTCCTCCTTTGCGTGGTGACGTCACTGGGAGGCCACACAGTGATGTCACCACGCAAAGGAGGAGGGCTCCTTGTATGCCGGCCGGCATTTGTTTGTTTAAACGCTGTTTTTATTTCCATGCTTGTGAGTATATCTCATGTTTTAATAAATGCTACATATTTAAACGGAGTCACGCTATGGTGCACCTTCTTTTCTATGTCCTTACCGGATGAACTTGAGTTTCTTACCATCGATTGCCTGCTGTTATCTCTTTCCTCCTCTGGGTTCCTGTGAATCAAAGGCCGCGGCTGGGCTATAGCCGAATGCACAATTTGCTTGCCCTCTGGTAAGCAGCCTCTTATTCCGGTGAAGGGCTCACTTATAACTGTTTTACCTGTCACTCTGGTGGTGTGGAATCTTAGGACTTCATTTGCAGAGATCTATTCAATAGGAGACCTATGCTGATCACCTAACTGTGTATGCCATAATTTCCAATAGACTGGTTATTTATCTGAGATAAAGATACTGAAAGATACATGTATATGGACTTCATTACACCATACCCTCTAAAGATTAATACTGCATATTGTTTTAGTGTCTGTGGCTCGGCTTTGTTTTTTTGTTTGTTATTTGTGTATCGCACGCCAGCTGCTGCCTATAGTGTTTTTAGTGTAATTTAACCCCTACTATTAGCACAGTTTTTTGTTTTTTCGATCAGGATCGTATGTTGTTTGGTAACATTACGAAGTTTGTCCGGGTTTGCTTTGTCCAGTACTCCTAAAGTTCTCCTAAAGAAAGGCAGTGATGACTTTTCTTCCCCCTTTAGTATGGCTCAGGTAGAATCACTGGTATGGCTATTGGAGGATAACTCGGCTTATTTCTTTGAGCACTATTCAGCATGTTCCCAAAAGGTGTTAGTCAAGTGCATTAATGCAGTGCAGTCTCTTGTGTAAACGGAATTTTGTTCAATCATTACTACAGGCATGGTCAGATATATTGCACTCAGCCTCAGTCAGCTTGCAACAACACATTACTGCTGCTAGACACCTGTCTGCTCAAGTATCTCTCTTGATGTGCCTCTGCCCACTGCCCAGCCTTATGTGCCTCTGCCCACTGAAAACTGACATTTTTTCCCAACCCGCACAATCCTGCCACTATCCAATCCTGTTTCCACGCTAGCCGATCTGCTCCAATCTGCTTTCACGGCAGCTGATCTGCTCTAGTCTACTTTCACACCAACCCATTTTCTCAAGTCTGCTTCCACGCCAGTGGGAGAATGGATGGACAGCCGCACTCCAAAAAGTCTTGTTGAAAAAAGACGTGCTCTTTATTGTAAAAAGGAAAAAATGCACAGCACACAACAGCATACAGTGGGATAGACAGCTGACGCGTTTCGCATTAACAACTAATGCTTAGTCATAGCTCTGCTTCCACGCCAGCTGATCTGCTCCAGTCTGCCTCCACACCAACCAATCTGCTCCAGTCAACCTCCACGGTTGCCAATGGGGTTAAGCCTTGAACATGCTGCCCAGCTGCCGATTCAGTGCCTGCTGATCCGGTGCCTGCTGATCCAGTTCCTGCTGATCCAGTTCCTGCTGATCCGGTGCCTGCTGCCCAGCCTGCTGATCTGGTGCATGCCGATCCAGCTCCCGACGCCAAGCCTGTTGATCTAGTGCTTGCTGCCCAGCCTGCCGATCCGGTGCCTGCTGCACAGTCTGCAAATTTGGTACCTGCTGATCTGGTGCCTGTTGATCTAGTGCCTGTTGCCCAGCCTGCTGATCTGGTGCCCACTGCCCAGCCTGATTTGCCTCTACCCGCTGTCCAGCCTAACGGTCATTTGCCCATTGCCCAGGCTGATGGTCCTTTGCCTGGGCAATGGGCAAACACATGGAGGAGAGGGCTTCACCATTTCCCAACACTGGATTACCAATATCTGGTTTACTTGGCTGACAACCGCTGCAGTGGGAATTGTTAAGGATCACTCCTGGAGGTTTGCCACAAGAAGCCATTGAGGATCACCTGTACCTCTGCTGAGCCTGTTTTGACCCCCCTGAGAAGGACGGTCACATGCTAGTCGGTAAGCCTCCTTTTCTTCTATTGGTAGTGGGTCTCTTCATAGACTGGATCACAACACTGAAGAAATACAGGAATACACTGTTCCCTTCCTCTCCCACGTGATTTTTTCCTTTATGAACTTTATCACTTTATTGGACACCTATGAAAGTTTTTTTGTATACTTTTTTCATACACATTTGTTTATTTCTGAATCATTTGGCAACATGTGATTTAATTTCAGCGCTACACTTATTTTATCCACATTCTATTTTTGCATTGTATCTAGGTTATAGTGTTTAGCAGCAGAATCCTTCATAAGACACATACATTTTTTCACCGATTATTCACCTAGCGCAAATATTTTTTTTTATTCATCCTTTGCCTGTTGCCCAGCCAGATGGTCCTTTGCCCGCTGCCCAGCCTGATGTGCCTCTGCCTGCTGCCCAGCCTGATGTGCCGCTGCCCACTGCTTAGCCTATTGTGCCTCTGTATGGTGCACAGTCTGATGTGCCGCTGCATCCTGTCGTCTTGTTCCCAGCTCCCTCTGCTAGATCTCCAGTGTATGACCCTGGCTCTATCCCATTTTCTGTATAAATTTGATTTCGGCAGTAGTTTGTGTGTTCTGTTTGTTTGGTTTTCTGGTTTGTGTTACATTGTTTGCTATATTGGAGGTGTGTTTACTTTGTGTTATTCACTTATCTTTTAATAAATTATATTATTTTACACTATACCTGTGCTTGGTATTCTCTGTGGCAGTCCACACATTTCTGGTCACACCGATCCCTGACAGCAACATTCACACTTAAGCCACA
Source organism: Rana temporaria (assembly GCF_905171775.1). Lineage (NCBI taxonomy): Eukaryota > Metazoa > Chordata > Amphibia > Anura > Ranidae > Rana > Rana temporaria. Next base: position 386,350,160 of record NC_053491.1, read on the forward strand.
GCTTCTCACCCCAGTACACCCCCTGGGGCTTTGGCCCACAGGTTTGTGCTCAACGCAGACAGGCACCCGAGCTATCGGTTACCTGGCCAGTCACCTCCTGTCTTACCTCGGTTGCCACGCACTCTTTTAAGTTTTCTAAATTTCCACTCAACAGCATTCAACACTTCAGAATGCAAATCAGCTTCTTCACTGTGCCTCTTTCCTTTTTTCAATCCTTCTCGTTTTCCTTCTTATCAATTTGCTGTACACAACTCCTCTGTCCCTTCCTACCTTGTGTCTTAAAATATTTACAACACTTTGGGCAAGATGAGTGGATTCTACGGACACAGTGGCGGATTGCCCATAAAAAGTGATGACAGGTCAAATAGTCTTAGGGTTCTTTAATTTCTACAGGTACTAGTTTGTTGTTTTACAATTTTATTCTGCAAAGGTGCAACATTATGGCATAGTTAAACTTGTATAACATATGATGTGAGGAATTGGTCAGTTGTGCACTCTAATAAGTTTGAAGGGAAGGACATTTCTTTCCTTTGTCCTTTTTGTTTTAGGCGGTTAGACATATTTCTGCCTCTCCTTTATGGGTTGGGATAACAAAAGAAACATGTTGTATATAGATAAGCTAATTTGTGAATGTACACATGGAATATTTCTCCTTTTCCTGCCATATATTCAACTATGTTTTTGTACATTGGTGAATTGTACTACCTTTATGCATATGGCAATAAAAGCTTGTTTAAAAAAAATAATAATAAAAAAGTGGACTACAAGTCCCCCAGATTGCCACACTCGTAGTCCATTGGGAACTACAATTCTGTCTGCAGCGGTGATGAGTGGGATTCTTTGATAATTGATAGATCCCTGTGATTGAATGATGCAGCTGTGTGGGCAAAACCCTGTCAATTTGAAATGTGGCTGCCAAGGAGAAGAAACCTTGCCCACTATCGTGGGGAGAAGGTGGTTTGAGGGTGTACACCGTAAATATGGATGTGACATCATAAACTTAGCCTAATACTAAATCTACTCCCATCCCCATTCTAAGCTTATTCTATCTACCCTGTAAAAGGAAAGATATGTATACTTACCTTTTCTGAAGCTGTTCCAGGCCAGTCACATGATCATGTCCCAGCAGCAGCTTCAGCGTAGAGGAGGGACAACCAACAATGAATGCCCCATAGTAAACCTATAGGTGATGTCAATGACCAGGCTTTGCAGCCATTGTCTGCAATCTCTCTTGCACAGGTGCTTTAAATCAGTCAATGGCTTGGTATTTTGGGCAGCTATTTTATCTAATGCCACGTACAGACGGTCGTTTTTTGTGATGAAAAAAAAAAAAAACGACGTTTTAAATCATGAAATAAAACAAAGTTTTTGAAACTTCATTTTCAAAAACAACGTTGCCTACACACCATCGTTTTTCAAAATGCTCTAGCAAAGCGCGGTTACATTCAGCACGTACGACGGCACTCTGTTCCATTGAAGCTCGCTTCATAACTTGCTTCTGAGCATGCGCGGGTTTAAAAACGTTGTTTTGCCCCCACACACACACACACACACACACACACACACACTATCATTTTAATTGACACAAAAAACGACGTTTTGAAAAACGACACAAAAAATTCGAGCATGTACGATTTTTTTTTTACGTTTTTCAGAAGACATAAAACAACGTTTTCCCCACACACGGTCATTTTAAATGACGTTTTCAAAAACGTCGTTTTTTTCCATCACAAAAAACGACCGTCTGTACGCGGCATAAGAGAAATTCCCAAAACATGGCCTGTTGGGGGTACTGGAGGACAGGGTTGAGAACCACTGCTTTACAGGGTAGTTAGAATAGGCTTAGGGGTAGGAGTAGGTTTAGTTAGTATTTGACTAAACTTCCACTTTAAGTCCATGTAGTAAAGCCTCATGCACACTGGACATTTTACAGCTGTTTCTGGCCTTTTCTTTTTCCTGCCTCTAAACACCCCTTCATGTTAACCTGTGTCTATGCACACACATGCTTTTAGGAGCATTCAAAGTGGCTGAATAATATTCAGGCCAGGAGGTTGTAATGGCTATTCCAGAACCTTCACTTCTTTTCTGCAGCAGCCACGGAAGGGTTGGCTCGGCCTTATGTTTTGGCTCTTTGTCCTGTTGGACAGTCCAAGCATTTGCCATGCACAGCATCCAGGCTGATGAATACAAATTTTACAATAATTTTATTAACTTTCACTAAATTCCCTGTACACCCCTAGAACAGAAATTCACAGTAAGGATGGCATGCTCATTTTTTTTTTTTAGGCCTTGTGAACCATCTCCAAAACATTTATGGTTTTAACCGTAAAAATACAATTTTTGGTCTTATCCTTGCAAAATGATTGTAAAATTCTGAGTTCTTGTCACCAACCATGATGGGGAAATAGAGTAATAAAACATTCTAACCTGAGCCATCTTTTTACACACACAAACATTTTTGATTGGGGGTCCCCCAACTTTTGCATACATCTGCACAATACAGGGAATAAAATGCAAAATTAATGACATTTAAAAACAAAAAGGAAAGGAAACACAGGAAGTCTTAATATATTTATTTACAGTAGGTATTGTGACAAACACATCAGAGGGGTTCCACCTAAAAAAAAAAAAAAGTTTTTAAAATTTTGAATAAAAAATAAATAAAAATGCATGTTCACACAAAAGGCATGTAAATATTGCAATAGCATCCACATTCCATTGGCTTACATACATAACTAAAATATTGGTCTATAATGCATTGGCCTAAAGGAATATGCTGATAGAAAGCGAGATCAGGTCATCAGTCTGCAGCTCCTCCTTTTATTTTACTAGAGGAAGGGCAAGACCTATAAAAGTGTTACTGTACAGTGGCACAACAACATTTTTTTTTTTTTTTTTATTAGATCTTCTGCCCTGCCAGAGCTGGTTACATTTCACAACAGGATGGACAAATATACAAATAATTTGGCAGCTAAAACAGACCTAATATGTTTGCCTGGAGTTCAGCTTAAAATAAACTCATGAAGTGAACCTGTTCTGACTGAAATACATCAACCTTCTTCTGAAAATGTTATGCCCCGTACACACGATCGGGCTTTTGCCCCGGCCAAACTTACCTTGGAATTCCTATCTAAACTCGACGGAATTCCTCAGAATATCTGATGGAAAAACTCTGCTGTGCATACACGGTCGGAATTTCCGATGGAAAAAGTCCAGTCTTTTTCCATCGGAAATTCCAATCGTGTACGGGGCTTTAGTTGTCTTAAAAAGGAGGATACTCGTCTTCCCAACGATCCCTGATCGACATCTTCTCCTGTGTTCTGGGTTTCAGCCATCTTCATTGGCTGGTGTGGGATGATGTCACTCCTGCACATGTGCAGGAACTAGTCAGTCATTCTGGCGTACAGGATCAGCCCAGCTGCTATAAGATGAGCAGCGCAGTCCAGTGACCGCTGTGAACAGGCAGGTAGGTATTTTTTATTGCAGAAACACATCGCATGTCTTGTCTGCAATAAAATGCCTACCTGTTTACAGTGTATCATAGCAGCAAACTGTATATGATCATTCCTCCACACAATGTCCTTTGCTGGTGATACACAAAATAAAAAAAATGCCACAGAGAGGCATACAGGCTGTGTTCCTCTGTTTAAAACTGTATTTTTTAACACTAATTGTAGCCAACTATTACAATTATAAATTAAAACAAAGTGTCAGCCTTTAAAAAACTGTTTTCATTAAAAGGGTTTACCAAATAAAAGTCCATAAAGCGACGTTCCACCCAAAAAAATTGAACTTCTGCTTTAGGTGTAGGTAATGCCTTTTAGAGGCATCCAGCTCCCACTTCTTCCCGGGGCTCCGCAGCGCCAGAAAGGAGTTCACCTCTGCCCCCTCCCACCCTGCAATCTTCTGGGACACGTCACAGGTCCCAGAAAACTGACCGGTCATTCACAGCGCGGCTCACGCATGCACAGTGCGTGCCCGGCTGTGAAGCCACAGCCGGACGCCCACAGTAAGAATGCCGGCACTTTTCGGGAGGAGCGGGGCTTTGTACACCCGCATCGCTGGACTGTGGGACAGGTGAGTGTCCGATTATTAAAAAGACAGAAGATACAGTTTTTGTAGCTGCCGACTTTAAATGTATTTATTTTTTGGCAGAACTCCACTTTAAGCCTAGGTTCACACGGACAACAGGATTGAAATCAGCTGAACTCGCACGATTTAATAACCGCATGTCACTCCGGTGTCTATTGACATTGCACCCCAAAGTCAACAAAATTAGTACAAAAACTACTTTTGGGAATCGTTAAAAATCCGCAAAGTCAACGTCGCGCTGATTTGGCCGGTGCCATTACCGGCAATAGCTGACGATTTGGCATGCATGTGAACGTAGGCTAAAGACCAACTGAACTTTCAGTTTAAATCAGCTAAATATACCAGGTGCATTAAAACAAAATGGTGTGCAAAGTCATACATATTATTTTCTAAATAAAGCAGCCACAACCTGAGCAAAGAAGCTGGCTCCCTGTCAGCAATCTGCTGAGAAAGCCTTAAGCCTCATACACACAAATCGGATTTTCGGCAGACAAAGTGTCAGACTTTTGTCCGAAGGGCGTGTGCCAGGAACTTGTCTTGCATACAATTGTCGGCCAAACACGAACGTAGTGACGTACTACGTGGAATTTCAGCTCTTGATTGCCACCCTTTGAGCACCTTCTGCTAATGTCGTGTTTAGGGAGCATTGATTCCGAGCATGCTTGTTTGTACTTTGGACTTGTGTACACTTACACACGATACGAAAATCTGACAACAGACCTTTGTCCGCGGAAAGTTTACTAGCCTGCCATCCAACATTTGTTGGTGGAAAGTTGGACAACAATTGTCTCATGAAGTGTACTAATGGTCGGATTTTAGGCCAACAGTCTGTCATCACACAATTCCCTGATGAAAATCTGATTGTGTGTACGACGCTTTACTCTGTGTTTAATCAGTGCTCTGCGGAGGTCAGACATGTCCTATGCTGAGTAACAGCTAGAGCTCTCCAATCAGAAAAGCTCTGACTCCACAGGGGTGGATCTGATCTCTGCAGAGACCAGAAGTCCTTCTCTGCAGCATGCCAACAGGGAACAAGCTTTCATACTCAGGCTGTGTCTGGTTTCTATAGAAAATGAACTGTAAAAAAATAAAAAAAAAAATAAAAAAAAATAACTTTGTGCACCTTTTGTTTTGGATGCACCTGGCGTATATTTAGTAGATTTAAAGCAGAACTAAAACCCTCCCATCAGTGGGGGACATCGCCAAATTAGACTCTGTTTAAATCTGCCTTTGCCATCATGCTGCATGTGACCGCCATCATTGGAAGTATGCTTTGAACGTAGCATATACTGCATGCAGAAAACATGAGATAGATAGATCTAAAAACCCTACTCAAGGTCTAAAAAAATAAATAAATAAAAAAACACCATTTACAAAAAATACCCTTGTAGCGGGGGCCCGTACTGCAAGGGTAAGATGCTTGCCAACTTTAGGGAAGCATAAAAAGTAGAATATCTTGTTCCTTGGTCCAACATGGCCCTTCCAGGGGTGTAATCAGTCCCTCAAAGGCTCCCCCCTAAAGGGAAACAGTCACATTCCTTCCTCCACATGCAATGTAGGAACATTAACCTTGCATTACAGTAAAACCTTGGTTTGCGAGCAGAATTCATTCCAGAAACATGCTTGTAATCCAAAGCACTTGTAGCAATAAGTTGCTAAAAGTTGTACCTTTATTAAATGTAACCATATTGCTACACTTAGAGGTTCCTCTTCTTTTTTTTATACTCAGTTGTGACATGATGCTAAAAAAATGTTGCTTGTCTTGCAAAAACGCTCTCAAACCAAGGTTTTACTGTACATGCAAAAGTGCAAAGGGACCACCTACACACCAGGGCTTTAGGGAGAGGAGGAGAGCGCTGCAGCCAGCTGAGCCGGGTTTAGGGTAAGTAATACCACCAGGCCTACAGTGGTAGAGGTCATCTCACTGCAGCCTGTGTCTACAGTCTTCTCTCACTGTAATGAGCAAGCCTTCCCATTTCCTGTGTGGTTATTGGAAATCACACTTCACATTATTTGCAAGGTTTTATTATAGCAGCCCAGAGGGTTGATGATGAACAAATGGGCCCCACACAGTCCAGACATACAGGCATCTATATCATAGCAGCATTTAGCGTCCCAATAATAATAAAAAGCAGCAAGATACACCTACTGTGAATTTAGAGCTCTACTCATCTTCTGGAGGAATGCCCAGCTCTTCATCTGTCCACTGAGAAGCGTCAGGATAAGGAAAGTGGCCCTAAAACAAAATATATTACTAAAGCAAGCAGCAAATCACAGGCTATTCAAAGCACTGACCTGATGAGGCTTCTCCTTGAATTCAGTCAGTCATACTACAGAATTCTTTCATATAGGCAAATCTAAACCCAAAAATTTAAATCATACAATATTACAGCCTCCCAGTCCTTAAATAAGAACCCCACCATCTCCCCTTACCAGTTATGCTGAATTCTCCTAAAACTGCACTCACCTGCCCTGTGGATCCAGGGTTGTCCTTCTCTTCAGGTGACCGTGTCCCGTGTTGCCATCTTGTATCTCTTTAGTTGGCTGCCTGTGTTCTGTCAGATTAGGCGACCCGTCAGAATTGGTAACGGAAGTGATGTTTCGTCACCGCCATCTTGCTACACCCCGCACTCCTCGACAGTAACGATACACAGAGATGCGAGCAAGCGAACATCCACTGGAGTTTTGCATTTTACAGTAATTTTTAACAGAAAACTGAGCATATATGGCGAAATATAGTAATTTAGAAATTCCTCAGACTGTTTACATGTTTAATTACAAAAGCAGCAGTGTTCTATCACATTAGCAAACCGGCGAGATCAACATCTAAACAGTCCGGATTTCTAAATACTCCATGTCACCTTATAAGCTCTGTTTACTGTTAAAAATAACTGTGTAATGCAAAACTCTGGTGGGTGCAACAAGATGTCCGCGATATAACCTTAGCAATTCTGACAGGTCACCATATCTGACAGAACACCTTCCATCACCAGCAGGGGTGCATAGGCCTAAACTCTAATCGCAAAGTTAAGTTCAGCTTTAAAGCGTTTTTAAACCCTCCATGTAAAACATGATATATAGTAATATAGTACAGCACTTAAAGGAGTACAGCCAAAGCTCGTTTGGCTCTACATCTCCTGTGGACCACAGTTGTGTCGTTCGTTCTGCAATCCTGCGACTCGTCTTCAGCTGATACAAAGCAGACAGCAGTGACCGACAGTGACCAGCTCTCTTCTCACAGAATACTTACTGAGAAATTAGTGATCAGCAGCATCTAAATGCTTGGTTCTTAGTCTTAGAGCCGGCGGGGGACAACTGCACCATCAGACTAATGCTGCATCCACCTAGGTACATATGAATTCTCCAAAAAACAAAACACCCCAAACTTCTCTTGCCAACTTCAACAAGGTGTTGGAAACATTTCTCAGAGATTTTGGTCCATATTGACATGGTAGCATCACACAGTTGCTGCAGATTTGTCGGCTGCACATTCATGATGCAAATCTCCTGTTCCATCAAATCCCAAAAAGGGCTCTATTGGATTGAGAGCTGGCTATCTCATTGTCATGTCAAGAAACCAGTGGTGAGATAATTTCAGCTTTGTGACATGGTACATTATGCTGCTGGAAGGAGCCATCAGAAGATGGGTACACTGTAGTCATAAAGGAAGGGACATGGTCTTTACACCACCACCAGCCTGAACCTTTGATACAAGGCAGGATGGATCCATGCTTTCATGTTGTTTACGCCAAATTCTGACCCTACTATCTGAATGGTGCAGCTGAAAGTGAGACTCATCAGACCAGGCAATGTTTTTCCAATCTTCTATTGTCTAGTTTTGGTGATCCTGTGCGAATTGTAGCCTCGGTTTCCTGTTCTTAGCTGAGAGGAATGGCACCCGGTGTAGTTTTCTGCTTCTGTAGCCCAGGGTTTGACAAATTTGCTTGGAATCTAGGAGCCGGCTAAAAAAAGTTAGGAGCCAGAAAACGCGCCCCGTCCTGACGAGCTTGCGCACAGAAGCGAACACATACGTGAGCAGCGCCAGCATATGTAAACGGTATTCAAACCACACATGTGAAGTATCGCCGCGATCATTAGAGCAATAATTCTAGCTCTAGACCTCCTCTGTAACTCAAAACATGCAACCTGTAGAATTTTTTTAAACATCGCCTATGGAGATTTTAAGGGGTAAAAGTTTGTCGGCATCCCAGGAGTTGACGTAATTTTGAAGCGTGACATGTTGGGTATCAATTTACTCGGCGTAACATTATCTTTCACAATATAAAAAAAAAAAATTGGGATAACTTTACTGTTGTCTTATTTATTTAAATTTTTTTTATTTTTTCTCCAAAAAAGTGCGCTTGTAAGGCCGCTGCGCAAATACTGCACAACAGAAAGTATTGCAACGATCGCCATTTTATTCTCTAGGGTGTTAGAATAAAAAATATATATAATGTTTGGGTTCTAATTAGAGGGAAGGAGATGGGAGTGAAAAATGACACATTAGAACTGCTGTTTTACTTGTAACGCCAACGGCCACCACCAGATGGTGCAGGTCACAGAAGGAAGCTTGGCACTTCACAAGACCGCAAAGCCGCTGTGACGCTGCTGCTATCCCCCTCCATGCCTCCCTCTCTTCTCCTCCATGTCCCTCTTTGTGCTGCTCCGTGTCCTCCTCTCTTCTCCCCCTCTGTGCTGCTGCCCCCTGGATCTGTCAGGATGGAGAGTGGCGGTAGGAGCCGGTAAATCCGTCTCCTTACTGTTCCGAATGTACAGAGTCAGTCATCACTAACTCTGCCCATTCACTGTTTACAATGTTTCAGTTTATGAACTGAGAGGAGCCACTGTCCTCTCTCCATTCATTTTCAGCGCAGCTGAGGCTGCTGAGAAAGGGACTGGGGAATCTGTATCCCTAGTCCCTTTCTCAAAAGGGGAGATGTCAGGGGTCTGTTAAGACCCCTGATATCTCACCAGAGCCCCCACAACAGAGGTGATTAAAAAAAATAAAAAAACACTACCGACACATGTGCCACTGTCACATGAGATAAAAAATGTATTGGTAATCGGTATCAGCGAGTACTTATAAAAAAAAAGTATCTGTATTTGTACTCTGTCTTAAAAAAATGGTATCGGGACAACCCTAGTATTCTGCATACCTTGGTTGTAATAAATGATTATTTGAGGTACTGTTGTCTTTCTAATATCTCAAACCAGTCTGGCAATTATCCTCTGACATCAATAAGGCATTTACGTCCACACTGGATATTGTCTCTTTTTCGGACCATTCTCTGTAAACTCTGTACAATTTTTTTTCTCCCTAAATAGCTTCCTTTACCTTAGTGCAGTCCTCCTTCACTTACCTAATTTTGCTTTTAAAATGTTCTTTTTTCTTCTGAGAAATCCTCACTTCCTGTTCTTCTGTCTGTAACTCCACACAGTGATGCAAGGCTTTCTCCCTGGTGTGGAGTCTTGTGCTCGCCCCCTCCCTTGGACTACAGGAAAGTCAGGACGCCCACTAACTCACAGCTCCTTTCTCTATCTGCAACGTAGAGAGCGTCCCGACTCTCCTGCAGTCCAAGGGAGACACTCCACACCAGAGAGAAAGCCTTGCATTACTGTGTGGAGTTACAGACAGAACAACAGGAAGTGAGAATTTCTCAGAAGAAATAAGGGCATTTAAAAGCAAAATTAGGTAAGTGAAGGAGGACTGCACTAAGGTAAAGGAAGCTATTTAGGGGAAAAAAAATAAAAAAAATTGTACCTTTACAACCCCTTTAATTACGTCGTACACACGATCGGATTTTCATCCGGGAATTGTGTGATGACAGACTGTTAGCCTAAAAGGCGAATCCACCTCCCTTCCACAGTTCCTGGCTTTGCTCCTCTCTATGCTGGGGTTCTCCATCCCAGAAATGCTACCAATAGAATTCTGGAGAGATATCAGAAGCCGTTTGGTGGTTGAACTATTCAGAATCTACTAAAAACCGAAATATGATCGGGGGGCGACGACGACACTGACCTTAAAATAGAAAAGTGAACAATAGTAATAAAACAAATGGGGAATGCAAGCCGCCTTCACATCCTTGTACTATGGGATTCATCTATGATCTGTCATGCTGAAACATTTATACTCTTAGGGGAAAAAAAAAAAAAAAAACTTACAAAAACTTCAAGTGGGTTGTGCCAAAATTGCCACATGATCCAAAACCACATAAAGCTACTGAGGAACTCCGACAGGATAATCGGTTTTCTGGCCACTTCATTCAGTTGTCTGTAGCGAGCTTCTGCATGGCCTCCAGCTCTGCAAGACAGAGAATAATACACATTCAAAATAAACCAGTTCCCTGGAGAAGGTCAGAATCCATTCATCATGCATATTATTTACACTTTAGGATTTGTGCACAAGGACGTGAAGCCTCCTGCAATGTACCAGGATGTTGCTGGCAGGTACAATCCAGTGGAACCCGATTTAATGTTCAGAATCAGGCGCACAATTTTAGGTTCATACGCCTCAATGCCATGGGACACTTATGTATATTCAGGCTGACCCAAAGTAGACATAGCTTCATCTATAGTGATTCTCCTTTTATTTCCCCATCCCGATTTCTTTCCTCCTTTGCTGCTTCAAGGATTATGCGATTTTTATTTTTTTTGTACAATTACTCTGATCCACTATACACCCTTTAGGCTACATTTACAGGGCTCCATTCTCTAAAAAAGCAATCCATGGGGGATCACTTTTCAGCGTGGCTAAGCAATCCTGCCACCTCCTGAAGGGCTTTTTTTTTTCTTCTTTTTCTTTACAAAGTGTCAAATTGGCACAATGCAAGTCAAGCGTTTTTGCTGCACAATCCTACTGATCAAGTTTGACTGGCAACGTTGTCTGTCAAATCAAATCTGCCACGGCGTGTGAACAGACCCCTCCAACTGTATTGTAGACTTTAGGTGGGTGGTTAAACCGTGGCTCAACCACCCGTTTTTGCCACCCGTGTGAAAGAGGTCTTACTGTGGGTGGCATAATGACCTTACAGACCCGAGATGCTAATGTGCATAGACTTGCTAGAAACGCTAGTCAGCTTGCGCACTGTACATTCATCCTGAGGTGCTAAAGTGCATACACTCAGACCAGAGTGCCACATCCGTATCTGCTGATCCTTTCAGAAAACTGCGTATTTATTTTCTTAATAGTGCATGTTACCTGTGTATGTTTGTTATCATTTTTGAAAAAAAAAAAATTAAATATATATATATATCTCTCAATAGATGGCACTGATAGGCTGCAATGAGAAGGTACTGACAAGCATCTGTAAAGGACACTGACAGGCGTAACTGATGGGCATCTGTGAGGGACACTGACAGGCGTAACTGATGGGCATCTGTGAGGGACACTGACAGGCGTTACTGATGGGCATCTGTGAGGGACACTGACAGGCGTTACTGATGGGCATCTGTGAGGGACACTGACAGGCGTTACTGATGGGCATCTGTGAGGGACACTGACAGGCGTTACTGATGGGCATCTGTGAGGGACACTGACAGGCGTTACTGATGGGCATCTGTGAGGGACACTGACAGGCGTTACTGATGGGCATCTGTGAGGGACACTGACAGGCGTTACTGATGGGCATCTGTGAGGGACACTGACAGGCGTTACTGATGGGCATCTGTGAGGGACACTGACAGGCGTTACTGATGGGCATCTGTGAGGGACACTGACAGGCGTTACTGATGGGCATCTGTGAGGGACACTGACAGGCGTTACTGATGGGCATCTGTGAGGGACACTGACAGGCGTTACTGATGGGCATCTGTGAGGGACACTGACAGGCGTTACTGATGGGCATCTGTGAGGGACACTGACAGGCGTTACTGATGGGCATCTGTGAGGGACACTGACAGGCGTTACTGATGGGCATCTGTGAGGGACACTGACAGGCGTTACTGATGGGCATCTGTGAGGGACACTGACAGGCGTTACTGATGGGCATCTGTGAGGGACACTGACAGGCGTTACTGATGGGCATCTGTGAGGGACACTGACAGGCGTTACTGATGGGCATCTGTGAGGGACACTGACAGGCGTTACTGATGGGCACTCTGATAATCAATGTGCTGATTATCAGGGCGCGCACACCCCCCCCCCCCCCCGACAGGAGAGCAGTCAATTGTCTCTCCCTGTCAGCGCAAACCAAGGAAAGACAATTACCAGCACTTCCTGGCTCACGTTGTGATTGGTCACAGCTGATCAAGGAGCCGCCATCATAGGCTCTTTACCACAATCTGAGATGTGGTGTGTCAGAGTCACATGCCACACCCCCGATCGCCGCGCACCCTGGCTTGTTGCTCTGCTTGACGTCATATGAAGCCTAGTCAGAGTAACTGAACCACTTCCTGGCCGTCATTTTGCTATAGACCGGGCTGGGAAGTCGTTAATAAACAGTTACACAAATATCGTGCGCCACAAAAATTTGCAACCATCACCTTTTTATTCTACAGGGCCTCTGCTTTCAGAAAATATATAATGTTCTTGGGGTTTAGGTAATTTTAGTGCCAAAAACTTGTATTTTTACATGTATGCAGCAAAGGAATTAAGAATTGCTCTGGAGACAACCTGGTTAACAAGTTTCAGAAGATAAAAGAAAAACTCCAGAAACATTTCCTGCCAACATGCACAGAGGCTCTGACCCTCCCCCACTCACACAGATCTCCATTATACAGGGACCAAAGCGGACCTGTCACCTCCCCCAACACAGAGCTCTATGAGGACCTACAAAGCCCTCGCTGGGAATTATAGTCCTCCCAGCCCCTCCTCTCATCACTCACTGGCGGACTCCATTCGGTCTCCTCGCCACAGCCCCGAAAAGGCGCCCCCCGGCCTTCAGCGCTCCTCCAAGCCGAACCAGCGACGCCATGACACCGGATCAATGTCACCTTCCGTGCGAGCGCGCTGATTGGCCCACTACTGAGCGGGCGAATCCATTATTACATGGGAGGGGGGCACATGTCATTTCCAGCGCAAAACAACCGCATTATAAACACCTTTTACTGCCACAACATTTCCCAGCAATATGGTATCAATAAACCGCATTTACTGACCTATCATTTTATTTTGAGACTTAGAATGCTACGGAAAACAACAATAAGTCTGAAAAAATAAAAAAAACATTGCTCTGTCACTCATGTGATCAAAAACAACATTGAATTTAAAGATGGCTATATTTCTTTCTGTGAAGAAATCGGAATAACAGCCGCTTTTAAACAGAAGTGACACCCCTAATGTTTGGGTGGTAGGGTCGGTTGCCATGGTTTTCAGGAACGCAGCGCACGATGCACACAGCGCATGTGCAGGATTCTACTACATCGCACGAGGGAGGGGGGGGGGGTCATATAACGTTTAATACCAAGCATCTGCATTGTAATTTTTAACGACCACAAGCTCCTAAGAATAGAGGATGATTTGAGATAATGTATCAAGGTATCGTTTTATTTAGAGAACAAGAACACGGATTAGATTATTAGGGAAGCGGACGGATATTAATCCAACATCTAGCTTTATCTGTGTCAGTTTAAACTACACGATGTTAGGTGTAAATTAGATATGTATCTGTGTGCAGACATTGCCACAACTAGCAGTTTACATAAATAGCTGCCCCCCACGCTGTGATGGTAGAGTCGGTTGCCATGGTTTTCATGTAAACAGTGACCTATACAGAGAACACGTGGGTCCTAGCGCCGGGCGCGTCTGTTCCAGCTGCAGGTGAGTGAGCGGAGCTGTTACTTATTGTATCTAATGCAGAAAATGTGGTTATTTCTTAGTACTGTCTGCCTGTAATATAAAGGGGGATGGTGGGAAGAGAGTACGGCAAATCCAGGGGCCTGTGCCATAAATCACTGGCATTGGCCATATTATAGATCAGGGGTCTCCAAACTTTCTAAACAAAGGCCAAGTTTACTGACCATCAAACTTTAGGGGGGCGGCACTGTGGCCATCAGGAGTGGAATTCTTCTTGGCAAAAGTATGAGTAAACACCACAACATTTGGTATAAGGTGGAGGAATAGTGTCCCATCATTGGTATCAGTGGTAGGAATAGTGTCCCATCATTGGTATCAGTGGTAGGAATAGTGTCCCATCATTGGTATCAGTGGTAGGAATAGTGTCCCATCATTGGTATCAGTGGTAGGAATAGTGTCCCATCATTGGTATCAGTGGTAGGAATAGTGTCCCATCATTGGTATTAGTTGGAGGAATAGTGTCCCATCATTGGTATCAGTGGGAGGAATAGTGCCCCATCATTGGTATCAGTGGGATGAATAGTGCCCATCATTGGTATAATTAGTAGACATGTGCACACTGAAATTTTTCATTCGGAATTTAGTTTTTTGTCCGAAAAATAAATTTATTTAGTTACTCTCGAAATTCGTTTTTTTTATTTAGTTTTTCATTAGAAATTGCATTAGTCCGTAAATCTGAATGAATTAAGGTCGAATCTGTCATTGAAGGCTTATGGTATCTGACTGTCAAAGAAGATTCGACGGAGCAGCGAAACTGTACGACGCCGCAATCGTACATTTCCGGTCGAATGTTTCGCCTACAAGCTATTGAAGAATTCTAATGTTGTATGACACTAGTAATAATTATATTTATTAATTATTATTACTAGTCAACCAACATTAGAGTTTTTCTATAGCATTTGACCGGAAATGTACGATCGCGGCGTCGTACAGTTTAGCTGCTCCGTCGAATCTTCTTAGAACTTTCGACAGACACCATAAGCCTTCATTGACAGATTCGACGTTTGTATGTTTTTCGATGCTTCGTCGAATCTTCGTTGTTCATGTTGAATTGTCAACTTAATTATTGCTATTTTACTGCTCCTCCTCTTTGGTTACAATCAGCCAACAACATTCATCATCATTATTTTTATTCCCCCACCCAATTCCAGAAGCGATCTTTTCTCTCTATAATGTCGAAACTTTTCTCTCTATGTAGAATAAACTAGGACTTATAGAGTTAAGGTTAGGCACATTCGACCACAGGTTCGATAGACACAGATTGTTATTGTCAGCGTCATGTCGAATCTCCTATCTATATCGAACTGTTGTTGCAACGAAAACAAAAATAAAGCATTTGTTTATGTCGGATCTTTCGGTTTTCGTATTCTGCGCATTCGTTTTCATTTGTTAAAATGATAACGAAAATACCAAAAATTCGGACGAAAATGCATTCGGATGAAAATGAATAATAATCTAATAATAATAGTCTAATAATTAGGAGGAATAGTGCCCCATCATTGGTATCAGTGGGAAGAATAGTGCCCCATCATTGGGAGGAATAGTGCCCATCGTTGATATCATTAGGAGGAATAGTACCCATTATTGAGAGGAATAGTGCCCCATTGTTGGTGTCAGTTGGCAGAATAGTGCCCCAATGTCAAAGGCAAGCAAAGGGCCACAGTTTGGAGACCTCTGTTATAAAGGAACCTCCCTCTTATGAGCTTTCTGTAGGCTCTCCTCTTACCATTATGGCTGGGGTTATCCTCAATGAATATACTTCCATGTCCAGATAACCCAGCATTGTCCTGCACTGACCCACACCAGGTCCTGCATTGCCATCTTCTTCTCTGACATCATCAGGAGCCGGCTGTGTCTTCTTGGCCCTCTGATGGCAGATCAGCCCCCCTCCAGGTGCTGTTTGGAGGCCAATGCCTCCCGAGGTATCTACTGGAGCAAAGGACAGGTCAATCCCGCCTTTAAAATAAAGATACTGGGCCAGATCCACAAACGAATTACGCCGGCGTATCTATTGATACACCGCGTAATTTCAAAGTTCCTGCGTCGTATCTTTGTTTTGTATCCACAAAACAAGATACGACGGTATGAGGGATCGATCCGACAGGCGTACGTCTTAGTACGCCGTCGGATCTTAGGTGCATTTTTCCGGCGGTCGCTAGGTGGCGTTTCCGTCGAATTCCGCGTCGAGTATGCAAATTAACTAGATACGGTGATCCACGAACGTACGTCCGGCCGGCGCATTTTTTTGAGGCGTACTCAATGTTAAGTATGGCCGTCGTTCCCGCGTCTAAATTTACAATTTTTTACGTCGTTTGCGTAAGTCGTTCACGAATAGGGATTTGCGTAGAATGACGTCACCGTCGTAAGCATTGGCTTGTTCCGGTTTAATTTTGAGCATGCGCAATGGGATACCCCTACGGACGGCACATGCGCCGTTAAAAAAAAACGTTGTTTACGTCGGGTCACAACGTATTTACATAAAACACGCCCCCATCACATCGATTTGAATTGCGCGCCCTTACGCCGCCAAAGATGCACTACGCCGCCGTAACTTACGGTGCGCATTCTTTGAGGATTCAAAAAAAAAAGTAAGTTCCGGGGCGTGGTGTATCTTAGATACGCTACGCCCGGCGGAAATATGCGCCGATGTACGTGGATCTGCCCCACTTTTTTTTATCTGCTCTTCAAATTGTGGAAGGCTGCAAGAATGCAAAATCCTTCTTGGGAGTGAAGGTCTGCTTTAAAGTGGTATTAAGCCCAAAACCAGAAATGTAATATATTGCCGCTTATCAAACATTAGATGTGGTGGCTGCATCAGTTTTCTTCTTTTCACTTGGTGATCCAGCAGTGAGTCTGTTTTTTTTTTTTTTTTTTTAACTGACATACAATTAAGTGGAACTAAACCTTTCGATTTAACATATGAATATGTAAGTGTTGTCACCACAGGGTGGCGCTGTGGACAGCACAATTAGTAATATACTATGCCACGTCCTAGAATTATTATGTAAATGCAGTATAGGAATTGGACAGAATGGACATTTCAGGCATATTGAACTGTTTTTTAAAAAGTAACAATGTTTTTTATTTATTACAAATCATTAATGAAAAACGACTAGGACAAGAATAAAAAACATTTACATAGGTAAATGTGATTTAAAAACATGTCTCAGTGACAAACCAGACAGTCCAGAGTTCAAACCGAACCTCCATGGACTGGGTTGGTAGGTTACAAAAGGTTCCTATGGCTTGACAAACAGACCCCTAAGAGGTAACACACGTGTGTATACATATAAAATGACCTACCGTATTTATCGGCGTATACCGCGCACTTTTTTCCCCTTAAAATCAGGGGAAAATCGTGGGTGCGCGATATACGCCGATGCTGCTGTTCCCGGGCGCCGCCGAAATAGACCAAGCCGAGCCGAGTGTATTGCGCACTCGGCTAGGCTCGGCCACGCTCGGCTCCGCCCGCAGCCACGCGAGAGGAGCCGAGACAAGCTGAGAGGAGCCGAGCGCTGCAGCCGAGAGCCGAGCCGAGTGGAGCGTACTGCGCACTCGGCTAGGCTCGGCCACACTCGGCTCCGCCTGCAGCCACGCAAGAGGAGCCGAGACAAGGCGAGAGGAGCTGAACACACAGGAAATCCGGCTCCTCTCGGCGCCTAGTTCAAAAACGAACACCGCTGCAACCCCGGGCAAGTTGCGGATGGACTGGACGGACCACGCGAAGAAGCCGCAGACGGACACCTGGACGGACCTCGCGCAAGGAAGCCGCAGACGGACACCCACAAGGCTGGACGGACCCAGCGCAGGGCTGCAGACAGACGCCGGACAAGGCCGCCGATGGACAAAAATGTAAGTTTTTTTTTCCCTTAAACTACTTTTTTTCCTTAAACTACCTTCCTAAGTTTGGGGTGCGCGTTATACGCCGGCGCGCGGTATACCCCGATAAATACGGTAATTATTTATCATACAAGTGATCACATATGGATGGGGTTAGTAGAGCCAAACCGGGATACATCAATTATGCTTCAATATTCAAAGAGTACATTTAAAAATGGCTCTAGTGGTAGGAACATTTTGTAACTTACTGGTTACATGTTTTGAGTTACAGAGGAGGTCTAGGGCTAAAATTATTGCTCTCACTATAATGTTCGCAGAGATACCTCACATGTGTGGTTTGAACACCGTTTTCATATGTGGGCCGGACTTACGTATGCGTTCCCTTCTGCGTGCGAGTACACGTGGACAGTGGCACTTTAAAAATGGTCAATAAGACCCCACATCTCACCACTAGGCTGGGAAGCCTTAAATAAAAAAATAAAAAACGATAATGGCTTCCCAGCCAAGGCAGCGCCAGTTTTTTTTAATGCAGAGGCCGTGCATCACGTCATAACATCGCGCCCAGCCTCCGACGATCATAGAGACTCCGGCGACCATCTGGTCTGCCGGAAATCTCTATGATCAGTAGAAGCACCAGAGGGCGCCCGTAAGACCGTTCAAGCGGCGGAACAGCCGCTATGATCATTGTTATGGTGTAGGGATCTCCGGCTGAAAATGCTGATATCCCACAAAGTCAAGGGCGTCATATGACGGCCTGGGGGCACCAAGTGGTTAAAAAAACAGTTACATTCCTGGAATTGCTAACTCACATTTGCTTTTGTTCTCAACCAAACTGTCAAACCAATAAATGGCTGGTGTCATCACTGATCACATGTGCAGCACCCTGGCAGACATTTTTAAACTACCATTCAGGGACACCCCCCTTCCCAAAAATCAGCTTGTGCTGTAACGAATCACAGCACAGTGATTGGACACAAAAGGTGGGATTTATGATTTCTCCAATCACAAGCAGGGGGCGGGGATTGTGCTCCTCCAGGCATTCCCCGCCAGGACAAGTACTGTCAGTGAGTAAAGCAGTGATGTGGCAGCCTTTTTTTGGGGGCATCAGTTTGGCCCGGAGTTGGCTGTGTCAGTTTCATTCCGGGACACTGTATTGTTCTGGAACGAAGGTGCCCGGGACAGACCTGCAAAAAATGCGGGACTGTCCCGGGCAATCCGGGACACGTGGTCACCCTACCTGGCAGTTGCAGATCAAACATAAGCTATGATTACAGCTTCCTTGTCTTCCAGGAGCAGTCTGTTTCAAAGGATGTCACCATTCATGTTTGATTTCGATCAGCGGCGGCCGGTCCATAAGGGGTGCCGCCCCCCTAATCTCAATGCTGGGAACCAAACACATAGATTTCTACCAGTTTTTTTTTTAAGCACACGACTAGAGCCCGAGGCTCTAATTGGCTTCAAAAAGGTTGGGCTCGGGGGTGCAGAGCACTGCACCCTGAGCCCACCCACTTGTGACATTAACAAATCAATATTCACTAAAATGGCCTGGTCGTGAAGGGGGTAAAATTTTCCAGAGCTGAAGTGGTTAAACATATCTTATAGAGATGTGCAAGGTTAGTATTACCAACAATGGCAACTACCGCCGGACATAGTGCTGAAAATATAAATACATATAAAGTTATATTTGTAATTTATTATTTAAATAATTTCATTTATTTATATTAATATTTTCATCTTATTTAGATTTTGGGGTAGATTCACGTAGAATGACACCAAAGCGTATCTTTGTGCGGGCGTAACGTATCCTATTTATGTTACGCCTCCGCAACTTTTACAGGCAAGTGCCGTATTCTCAAAAGAATTGTTGCGGCGGCGTAGCGTAAATAGGCCGGCGTAAGCCCGCCTAATTCAAATTGTGAAGAGGTGGGCGTGTGTTATGTAAATTAACCATGACCCGACGTGATTGACGTTTTTCACGTCCGTGGAATTTCCCAGTGTGCATTGCTCCAAAGTACGCCGCAAGGACGTATTGGTTTCGACGTGAACGTAAATGACGTCCAGCCCCATTCACGAACGACTTACGCAAACGACGTAAATTTTTCAAAATTCGACGCGGGAACGACGTCCATACTTAACATTGGTACGCCGCATGTACGCCACCATATAGCAGGGGTAACTTTACGCCGGGAACAGCCTAACGTAAACGGCGTAACTGTACTGCGTCGTCCGGGCGTACGTTCGTGAATTCGCGTATCTAGCTGATTTACATATTCTAGGCGGAAATCAGCGTACACGCCCCTAGCGGCCAGCGTAAATATGCAGTTAAGAGACTTACGCCGGTCGGATCTAATAGAAATCTATGCGTAACTGATTCTAAAAATCAGGCGCATAGATACAACGGCTCAGACTCAGAGATACGACGGCGTATCTGGAGATACGCCGTCGTATCTCCTTTGTGAATCTGGGCCTTTGAGTGTAAGCTCTGAGGTGCAGGGTTCTGTGTCCCTCTTTATATTGTAAAGTGCTGTGCTGACTGTTGGCACTATATAAATCCTGTGTAATAATAACAATGTGATATCTCATGCAGCTGTAAGAGGTTAGTGATACTGGATAGTGAATAAAGGATTGTGTTGGGTTTGTGTGTGTTGTACATTGTTGTGTTTTTGCTGTCCTCATAGAGACAAGCTATGAGAAATAGATTTGGTATTTATTTACCATGCTGTCATATTCATGGATACAGGTTTTCTCTCTTATCAGGTGTCATGTCTGCTCCACACCTTTCAAGCTGCTGCCAGTCTCCATGTCATGACGGCTATTCAGGCGGAGTCACCTTTGTGCTGGGCGCCTTGGATGGAGACCCTGTGAAGTTACATTTCTTAAAGGATTATGTTTGTAAAGCACTGTATAGTCTCATTCATGGGTTCCGAGCAACTGCGTTCAATATTATCTATTTCTCCCATGTGGTAAGTGCTCCCACCTCCATTCATAGATCAGTAGCTGGATTCAGCCAATGTAATCCATTTTTGTCACCAGAAGCTGGTCCAAAGACCTCGGGCCAGATTCTCGTAGAATGAAGTAAAACTCTGGCGGCGTAACGTATCTCGTTTACGTTACGCGGCCGCAAGTTTTAAGGGCAAGTGCTTGATTCACAAAGCACTTGCCTGTAAAGTTGCCTAATTCAAATGATCCAGGTAGGGGGCGTGGATCATTTAAATTAGGCGCGTTCCCGCGCAGATCGTACTGCGCATGCGCGGTCCCTAAAGTTTCCCGACACGCATTGCGCTAAATGACGTTGCAAGGACGTCATTGGTTTCGATGTTAACGTAAATTGCGTCCAGCGACATTCACGGACGACTTACGCAAACGACGTACTTTTTAAAATTTTGACGCAGGAACGACGACCATACTTAACATTGGTTGCCCCTCATATAGCAGGTGCAACTTTACGCGTCACAAATGCTACGGAAACGTCGTAAATTCACTGCGTTGACCGCATGTACGTTCGGGAATCTCGCGTAAATAGCTAATTTGCATAGACAATGGGGAAAACGACGTCGGCGACACCTAGCGGCTGGAAAAAAAATTACATCTTAGATCTGACAGCATAAAAGCCTTACGCCTGTCAGATCTAATGGATATCTATGCGTAACTGATTCTAAGAATCAGTCGCATAGATACGCAGGGCCAGATTAGGACTTACGACGGCGCAAATGGCGTTGCACCATCGTAAGCCTTTTAAGAATCTGGCCCCTCATGTGCAGCAGCAGCTCCTGGAGTGAGTGCATGTAGACAGAAAGGCCTGGATTCACAAAGCACTTACGCAGACGTATAACAAGATACGCCGACGTAAGTGTAAATGTCCGCCGTCGTATCTGTGCACCGGACCCACAAACTAAGATATGCCTAAAAATAGGCTTCATCCCGCCGACGTAACTTGCCTACGCCGGCGTAGGGTGGGCGGACATTTAGGGCGGACGATTCACGAACATACGTGTGCCCGACGCAGTGCGCCTAAATTGTACGTCCGGCGTAAAGTTATTCCGCATAAAGGAGGTGTAACTCAGCAGCAGACATACAAAGGTCTGCACCAGGGAACACAAGCCGGCGTATTTTACGTTGGACGTGTCTGGCTGGGCGTAGGTTACGTTCACGCCGTACGCAGTGATCCAGGGTATTTTAGGCAGTTGTTCCGACGTGGTTGTGAGCATGCGCAGGGGGATGCGTCCACGTCTCGGGGCATGCGCAGTTCGTGATACGTATCTGTCTGGCGCTCGGCCCATCATTTGCATGGGGTCACGCCTCATTTGCATGGCTCAGGCCCACTTCCACCTACGCCGTCGTATGCCTTCGAAACCCAGGGCAGCTTAGGGAGCACTGGCTTGGTGAATTCCATGCTTGCCTCTCTGCGCTGCGTTGGCTTAGCGTATATTGTTTGTGTTACGGCGGTGTAATGTACGCCCGCTCTATGTGAATCTGGGCCAAAGTGGCTGAAAATTCAGTTTTTTATGATGCACTGTGCTAAGTGATAGTAAAGGTTACATACTATTTTATTTGAATAAAAAAGATGTTATACTTACCTACTCTGTGCAACGATATTGCACAGAGCATTCTCTTATCTCCTTTTTTTAAAAAAGTGCATTAAGGTAAAAAAAAAAAGAATTTAGAGCCACTTTAACCACTTAAGGACCGCCTAACGACGATATACGTCAGCAGAATAGCACCGCTGGGCACAATCACGTACCTGTACGTGATTGTATAAAGCCCAGTGGTGGGTCGCGGGCGCGCGCCCGCGGCGCGCTCCCGAGACCCGGTTCGAAGCTTCGTGACCGGGACCGCGGGACTCGCGGACCCGATCGCCGCTGGAGTCCCGCAATCGGTCCCCGGAGCTGAAGAATGAGGAGAGCCGTGTCATTGATTGTGTCATCCCTTTTATAGGGGGACACAATCGATGATGTCAGACCTACAGCCACACCCCCTACAGTTGTAAACACAAATGAGGTCACACATAAACCCATCAGCGCCCCCTGTGGTTAACTCCCACACTGCAATTGTCATTTTCACAGTAAAACAATGCATTTTAAATGCATTTTTTGCTGTGAAAATGACAATGGTCCCAAAAATGTGTCAAAATTGTCCGAAGTGTCTGCCATAATGTCGCTGTCACGAAAAAAATCGCTGATCGCCGCCATTAGTAGTAAAAAAATAAAATAATTAATAAAAATGCAATAAAACTATCCCCTATTTTGTAAACACTATAAATTTTGCGCAAACCAATCGATAAACGCTTATTGCGATTTTTTTTACCAAAAATAGGTAGAAGAATACATATCGGCCTAAACTGAGAAAAAAAAATGTTATATGTTTTTCGGGGATATTTATTATAGCAAAAAGTAAAAAATATTGCATTTTTTTCAAAATTGTTGCTCTATTTTTTTTTTTTTTTCGCAAAAACTAAAAACCGCAGAGGTGATCAAATACCACCAAAAGAAAGCTCTATTTGTGGGGAAAAAAGGACGCCAATTTTGTTTGGGAGCCACGTCGCACGACCGCGCAATTGTCAGTTAAAGCGACGCAGTGCCGAATCGCAAAAAGTGGCCCGGTCATTGACCAGCAATATGGTCCGGGGCTTAAGTGGTTAAGCATGACTACTGTATAGCAATACAATGCATGAAGCAGAATCTGACTAGATATTAAAAACAAACATGGCTGTTTCCATGTTCATATATAAATGCAAACTACATATTAGCCAGGTTTTTAAAATCTTTACACATATTGATAAGTTTATTTACACCAAGCTGACCTATTTTCATGTATATTTTATAAAAACTGATACGACAATACTTTTGCTTTGAAATGGAGTCTCAGTTAATGTTTTTTTTTCTACTAGATTAACAAGTGGTGCGATAGCACTGTGACATGGAGGCCAGAGGCTGTGGCCCAAGCCGTTTCATGGACCCAAGGTCTGGCTTGCGGGGCAGGAGCGAGCGCTACTGGTGCCCTGGCTGCAGCGTTGGAGGATCCTGAGTGCAAAGCTGTATACTTGGTAATAGATGCCCTACCGCCCAGTGTGCTGACCAATATCTACAGTTACCTATCCCGGAATGAGAGTGCCTGTGCGGTAAATGTGGTGTATCTAACAGAAGAGCCCAATGACCGCAAGGCAGAAGGGTCTTTCCGTGAGATAAACCTAAAGCCTCTTGGACCATCCAGTATGGTAAGTTACAGGAATAGACACAAGGCAAAAATGTTTTACAGGAATAGTCACCATGAATGTTTGGAATTTTGCTGTAAATAAATCCCATCGTGCCGGCCTTACACATGTACGTAGCAGCGTGGCTATGGGGATTTATTGATGTACTGCTACATATATGTGTACAGCCACCATTCATGTTCTATGATGTAAACCCTTGTTCGCTCGCCATCACTGTGACTGTCATGTCACTGACCGCTTCCTGTTATTGTTTACGCTCAGGAGCCAGTAGGACTGTGACAGTCAATCACAGAGAAGGGCAACCAAATGGATAAGAGGCATGGAGGAGCTCAGCTATGAGGAAAGATTAGAGGAACTGGATTTATTCTCTCTGTAGAAGAGAAGAATAAGGGGGGATATGATCAACATGTATAAATACATAATGGGTCCATATAGTGAAATTGGTGTTGAGTTAATCACTTTAAAGCGGGAGTTCACCCATTTATAATTTTTTTTTTTTTCTCCCCTTAGCTTCCTGCTCGTTCGGTCTAGGGGAATCGGCTATTTGTATTAAAATATGAGCAGTACTTACCCGTTTTCGAGCTGCATCTTCTTCCGTCGCTTCCGGGTATGGGTCTTCGGGAGCGGGCGTTCCTTCTTGATTGACAGCCTTCCGAGAGGCTTCCGACGGTCGCATCCATCGCGTCACTCGTAGCCGAAAGAAGCCGAACGTCGGTGCGGCTCTATACTGCGCCTGCGCACCGACGTTCGGCTTCTTTCGGAAAATCGTGACGCGATGGATGCGACCGTCGGAAGCCTCTCGGAAGACTGTCAATCAAGAAGGAACGCCCATTCCCGAAGCCCATACCCGGAAGCGACGGAGAGGATGCATCTCGTAAAGGGGTAAGTACTGCACATATTTTAAAATAAATAGCCGATTCCCCTAGTAAAAACGAGCAGGAATCTAAGGGGGAAAAGTGCCCTCTAAGGGTGAACCCCCGCTTTAAGGTCATCAGAGGACAAGGGGGCACTCTTTACGTCTGGAGGAAAAGAGATTTAGGGCCAGATTCTCGTAGTTTGGCGTAACTTTGTGCGGGCGTAACGTAACCTATTTCCGTTACGCCTCCGCAACTTAGACGGGCAAGTGCTGTATTCTCAAAACACTTGCTCCGTAAGTTGCGGCGGCGTAGCGTAAATAGGCCGGCGTAAGCCCGCCTAATTCAAATTTGGAACAGGGGGGCGTGTTTTATGTTCTGTGACCCGACGTGATTGATGTTTTTCACGAACGGCGCATGCGCCGTCCTTGGAAATCTCCCAGTGTGCATTGCTCCTAATACGCCGCAAGGACGTATTGGTTTTGACGTGAACGCAAATTACGTCCAGCCCCATTCACGGACGAGTTACGCAAACAAAGTAAAATTTTCAAATTTCGTCGCGGGAACGACGGCCATACTTAACATTGGTACGCCGCACTTACGCTACCATATAGCAGGGGTAACTTTACGCCGGGAAAAGCCTAACGTAAGCGGTGTATCTGTACTGCGTCGGCCGGGCGTACGTTCGTGAATTCGCGTATCTAGCTGATTTACATATTTTGACACGTACAATCAGCGTACACGCCCCTAGCGGCCAGCGTAAATATGCAGTTACCATCCGACGGCGTAAGAGACGCCGGTCGGATCTAATAG
Organism: Rana temporaria; assembly: GCF_905171775.1. Taxonomy (NCBI): domain Eukaryota; kingdom Metazoa; phylum Chordata; class Amphibia; order Anura; family Ranidae; genus Rana; species Rana temporaria. Next base: position 386,375,763 of record NC_053491.1, read on the forward strand.
AAATCTATGCGGAACTGATTCTAGGAATCAGGCGCATGGATACGACCGGCCAGACTCAGAGATACGACGGCGTATCTGGAGATACGCCGTCGTATCTCTTTTGAGAATCTGGCCCTTAATCTCCAAATACGGAAAGGTTTCTTCACAGTAAGAGCTGTGAACATGTGGAATAGACTCCCTCAAGAGCTGGTTCTGGCCAACTCAGTAGATTGTTTTAGGAAAGGTCTAGATTTTTTCCTAAATGCACTAAATATAACTGGATACTAATATTTATAGGTAAAGTTAGTCCAGGGAATATCCAATTGCCTCTTTGGGTATCAGGAAGGAATTTTGCTGAAGCAAATTAGATCATGCTTTTTTTTTTATGCCCACACGTTAACATACCCTTAAAGTCCTGCTTCCATCGGCAGAAGGGGTTACAGTCTATATCCAGTCATTTGATTTTTTTTGTTTTATATAGAATGGGGAAATATTAGAAGCTGTTTCAAGCTTATATCGCACCATTATTATCATATGTTGTGCTGTACAGTATAATACAGACAAGCATGAGTACGACAGATAATGCAAATACTTTAAACATTTCAATGCAAACGCATACAACATTTATGTTATTGTTGTATATATTTTAGTGCTGTCAGTTAAACGCGCTATTAACGGCGCAAAACCCATGTTAACGCCGTCAATTTTTTTATCGCGCAATTAACGAGGCGGCGTTCGGGGGTTATACCGGGATGATGCCAGCAGCCGCCGGCATCATCCCGGTACCGTTGTTTAGAGCGGGCGATCGGCTATCCAAACATAACAACCGATGCGGCTAAAAGCCGCTCGGTTGTTATGCCCTCCCGCCGCCTTTCGCCGCTCTGACCGGGCCTCCCGTCCCACCGGGAGACCCGATCCTCGATCCGCCGCCTTCTGTGTCCAGGTTGGAGACTGACACTAAGCCGTAAGCGGCTTTGATTCAGTCTCCGCATTGAAACCACGGAAGCGGCGTCATGACGTCACTTCCGGGTTTCTCGGGTGCCAATGGCGCCGGATTTAAAAAAGTACACAGTATTCAGAATCGCCGTTTTCAGCGATCTGAATACTTTGAAGTGCAAAGGAGGGCTAGGAGGTCTTTTAGACCCCCGAACCCTCCATAAAGAGTACCTGTCACCACCTATTGCTGTCACAAGGGATGTTTACATTCCTTGTGACAGCAATAAAAGTGATCAAAATGTAAAAAAATAAAAAAACACAATTTAATATTATAAAAAAAATAAAAATAAATAAGAAAACAAAAAAAAAATGTTTTAAAGGGTGAACCTCCTTAACCACTTCCCGACCTCCTCATGTACATATACGTCAGCAGAATGGCACGGACAGGCACATCCACGTACCTGTACGTCCTCTGCTAGACGTGGGTGGGGGGTCCGATCGGGACCCCCCCCGGTACATGCGGAGGTCGGGTCCGCTCGGGGAGCGATCCGGGACGACGGCGCGGCTATTTGTTTTTAGCCGCTCCGTCGCGATCGCTCCCCGGAGCTGAAGAACGGGGAGAGCCGTGTGTAAACACGGCTTCCCCGTGCTTCACTGTGTCGGCGCATCGATCGCGTCATTCCCTTTATAGGGAAGACACGATCCATGACGTCATTCCTACAGCCACACCCCCCTACACTAGTAAACACACACAAAGTGAACACTAAATGTTACAGCGCCCCCTGTGTTTAACTCCCAAACTGCAACTGTCATTTTCACAATAAAGAATGCAATTTAAATGCATTTTTTGCTGTGAAAATGACAATGGTCCCAAAAATGTGTCAAAATTGTCCGAAGTGTCCGCCATAATGTCGCAGTCACGAAAAAAATCGCTGATCGCCGCCATTAGTAGTAAAAAAAATAAAAAAAATAAAAATGCAAAAAAACTATCCCCTATTTTGTAAACGCTATAAATTTTGCGCAAACCAACCGATAAACGATTATTGCGATTTTTTTTACCAAAAATAGGTAGAAGAATACGTATCGGCCTAAACTGAGGAAAAAAAAAAAAATTATATATGTTTTTGGGGGATATTTATTACAGCAAAAAGTAAAAAATATTGCATTTTTTTCAAAATTGTCGCTCTATTTTTGTTTATAGCGCAAAAAATAAAAACCGCAGAGGTGATCAAATACCACCAAAAGAAAGCTCTATTTGTGGGGAAAAAAGGATGCCAATTTTGTTTGGGAGCCACGTCGCACAACCGCGCAATTGTCTCTTAAAGCGACGCAGTCCCGAACTGTAAAAACCCCTTGGGTCTTTAGGCAGCAATATGGTCCGGGGCTTAAGTGGTTAATCGCGCGATTAATTGTGAGTTAACTATGACATTAATGCGATTAATCGCGATTAGAAATTTTAATCCATTGACAGCACTAATATATTTTAATACTTATATGTGTGTCTCTAGCCAAAGAGGCTGCACCAGTAAATCAATATTTGTGTGTTTTTTGATTTTAGACAAAAAGCACTGAGATTACAACCATGAGTCACTGCTGTCGTACCCCTTCACCCTGCACTGCCTCTACAGTTCACCCTCTGGAGCTCCGGTATGTCTTTGTCTATAGTTATATATTAATGAAAGGAAGATTCTAGGCAGATATACAGAAAAGACACAAATTAATGCAACTCTGTATTTGTCAATACATCATTAAATGTATGGGATGAGAAAGAAAGTTTACCGCTCAGAGGTCCCAAAGAACTGCAAGGTGGAGTCCAAACACTTGGGTGGAGGCACTGCAATAATATGCAAAAATGTATGTGGAAAAACCGGGACGGCCGCACTCCAAAAATAAAAATTTGTTCCTTTTAATAAAAACTGGTCACAACATGCATATGTCACAGCAAAAAATCAGGAAAAGGGCTAACGCGTTTCACACTCTTGTATAGTGCTTATTCATAGCTATGAACGGTTAAGGCGCTCATCCCAAAACTCTGGAAACAAAAGGACAGCCCCCAGGCTACGCCAGTGGTTGGTGGAGGTCGACCGCACTTATTACATGGAAACAAGATATGGTCCTGTTGGCTCGCCTTTAAGTTTTCAGCAGTATACGCGGAAATTATGGCCCAGGGAGGATAAGTGGGAAATCAGGTTTGGTCAGGTCTTGTGATGACACCCCGCCGAGGCTGGTTAATGTTCCTTTCCCTCTCCTTCTTCTGCTCTTCTTTTTCTTCTCCTTTTTCTCCGCCTTTTTCTCTTAGAAGTATGCTTAATATATGCTACATGAAGGTTATTATTTTCTTTTTCTTTGCTGAGGTTTGTTTCCCCCAGAGGACACACGTAGAACATATGGTAACTCCATTTTTGGGTCATTGACTTTGAGAGGATTTGATGTAGTGATCAGTTCCTTGAGAATATTGTATACTATAGGAAATTGTACCTCTTTCTTTGTTATTTTTTCTCTTTTTTGTGTATAATGTTTAATATCTTCTTATATAAAGTTATTGAACAACAAAAACATTGGGGAATGTATCAAAACTGGAGCAGACAGAATCTGAAGGTTCTATCTTCAGTTTGTTCAGCTAAGCTTTGAAAATGAAAGATAGAAGCATGCTCCAGATCCTGGATGATCCGTTTCAATCAATTCTCATTTGCTTTAATTGATTAATAAAAACATATACATAGTTCTGTTCTACTTCTATTTTTTGTTGATTGACCTGTCCTGTCCCACTAATATTAGACAATTATTTTACAGCCCACCACCCAGTTGCAGTGTGACGTGCAAAAAAACTCCAGGACTTTATCTATCAAATTCAGCCCAAATTACCAAAACTCCAGCAGCTTTAAGTCTTCTGAGAGGGGCCCGAGTCCTAGCCCGCAGGGACAGAGATGGGCTGTATTACATGGGGCATATTGCTTGTGAAGTGGAGGTAAGTCATTGAACTGTGTTTAATCTCCAGGTTAAACCTGACTTGACTCCTGTGAGATCCATTTTAGGAGTGATGTGACACATTAGCTTTCTCCTCTGGAAGATCAGCCGTTGTAGTTTCCAGCTCAGAGAGCGATTCCCTACTAGGGTTGCCACTTTTTCTTCAAGCCAAACCCGAACACTTTAGCATACTCTATATAAATATATTATTGTAAAAGACCTGGGAAACCTTTGGGCACTCCAAAGAGAATAGTAATGCAGCGTGCATAGTGCCCCCTCACGCTCCTATCAGGTCCTGTTCCGAGCCACATTCCCAGGCACGGACTGGCCATTGGGACTACCGGGAGTTTCCCGGTGGGCCGATGGCTCAGTGGGCCGGTCAGGTGCAGTCCTCGAGCCGCTCCTCTCTGACAGTGAGTAATCGCAATTTCACTCCTGTCAAGAGAAGCAGCAGCCGTCACTTGCTGGAGTGAGTATTAGCCTTTCTGCTCCCTCCCGCCCTATAGGGGGAGATAGACAGCCGGCAGACTTTCCTTCCTCTCTCTCCTTATCACTTATCACATGACTGGAGAGAGGAACAATGCTGCCTTTCTGAGTGTTGGCGACACACTCTTTTGGAACCTGAGTGTGGGCGACACACTCTTTTGGAACCTGAGTGTGGGCGACACACTCTTCTGGAACCTGAGTGTGGGCAACACACTCTTCTGGAGTCTGAACGTGGGTGACACACTCTTCTGGAGTCTGAACGTGGGCGACACACTCTTCTGGAACCTGAGTGTTGGTGACACACTCTTCTGGAACCTGAGTGTGGGTGACACACTCTTCTGGAACCTGAGTGTGGGCAACACACTCTTCTGAAGTCTGAATGTGGGCGACACACTCTTCTGGAGTCTGAGCGTGGGCGACACACTCTTCTGGAGTCTGAGCGTGGGCGACACACTCTTCTGGAGTCTGAGTGTGGGCGACACACTCTTCTGGAGTCTGAACGTGGGCGACACACTCTTCTGGAGTCTGAACGTGGGCGACACACTCTTCTGGAACCTGAGTGTTGGTGACACACTCTTCTGGAACCTGAGTGTGGGTGACACACTCTTCTGGAACCTGAGTGTGGGCAACACACTCTTCTGAAGTCTGAATGTGGGCGACACACTCTTCTGGAGTCTGAATGTGGGCGACACACTCTTCTGGAGTCTGAGCATGGGCGACACACTCTTCTGGAGTCTGAGCGTGGGCGACACACTCTTCTGGAGTCTGAGCGTGGGCGACACACTCTTCTGGAGTCTGAGCGTGGGCGACGCACTCTTCTGGAGTCTGAACGTGGGCGACACGCTCTTCTGGAGTCTGAACGTGGGCGACACGCTCTTCTGGAGTCTGAACGTGGGCGATGCACTCTTCTGCAGTCTGAACGTCCCTTTCAATACTGCTCACTGTGGCAGGCCTGTCATGTGAGCTGGATCTGCAGTAAAGCTCGCCTTCATCTGCTATAAAGAAAGAGAAATTGTATTTAGCATCTATACCTACTATTTATATATTTTTCTTTATACAACATCAAATTTTGAAGAAAAAGTTCAAAGCTCCACTGCCAGGGACAAATAGTAAACCCGACATGACAGTGACACAGGAAAAACTGTTGTTGGCCTTTGTATAAAAATGCTGGTTGCCTGGCAGTCATGCTGACCCACTAAAATTCCATGATTGGAAGCCAACAACAAGTATTTTTAGCAGTATAATAAAACAGCATCTACCAAACATAGGTAATTGCTGTGGGCACATTGTGTAATATATATGTGTATTGTTTATGTTATTGCATTACAGTACCTAGCACCACTTTTTACTTTTAACCTATGTTTGGTAGATGCTGTTTCCAGGTAAGTGTCTTTATATTAAAAGTTAGCAGCTATAGCATTTGTAGCTGCTGACTTTAAAAAAATTGGGGGGAGACTGGAGCGCCTCTTCAAAGTACACCTTGCAAAACCTTGGGATCAGTGGACAAGCTTCCTACAAGTGTGTTTTTTTGTTTTTCTTTAGCCATGACAACTTCAGCTCCCTTATACGGGTTCAATTAAAGTGCTTGTAAAGGCAGAGGGATTTTATCTTGCTGCATTTCTAAAAAAAAACTTCTATATGCAGCTCCCCCTCAGCCCCCCCTAAAAACATATCTAAACCTGATCCCGATCTAGCAATGTGCACAAGAGCCAAGGCTGTCTTGCTCCTCACTGGCTAAGTAAAAAAAAATATGCTTAAAAACACCAGCGCTGTAAAAAAACGCTATTGCAAAAACGTTGAAAAACTCAACTGCAAAGCTACTGGCGTTTTTATAACGTTATTATAACTTTCAGTGTGCATGAGGCAGCTTGTTTTTTTTTCTTTCTCAGCATTGCACAGAGCAGGTAAAAAATAAAAGAACAAGCATTACTATCACTGTAATGTATGGCATTGGTTTAATGATCTGCGCAGGGCTGCTATCAGGAATTATGGGGCCCCTTACACAGCTTCAGGCCTGGGCCCCCTGGAGCTGCCACTTCACATTGAGAAGCGGGGGGCTGCCGGGAATTGAGAAAATTGAGAAGCGGGGGGCGTGAATTGAAAAGCAGGGGGGGGTGCCACAAATTGGGTAGGTTTTCCTGGGGACCTCTGGGCCCCTTACAAAAAAACAAAAAAAATATATATATATATAAAAAAAAGGGGGGGTAGCCATCCGGGGCCCTGGGGACCGCTGGGCCCTTTAATAAAAAGAAAGAAAATGATATAAAAAAAAAATTATAAAAAAAAAAGGGGGACCTTGGGTCCTTTAATAAAAACCCCAAAAAATATATATATATATATATAAAAAGGGGGGTTGCCATCCGGGCCCCTGGGGACCTCCGGGCCCCTTACAGGTGTAATGCCTGTACCCCCCCCCAATGGCGGCTCTGGATCTACCTACAATGGCTTGCTACATGTGCAGGTTAAAAACAGATTCTGTAGAAATGTTTTTTAAATTTTGGCAACTATGTATATGTCTTAATTGTGAAAAAGCTTATGCGCTACTAAGTGAGTAACGTCTTCCTAAATAAACAGTGTAAATAATGCAGCAACAACTATGCAGTGTATACACAACAACAATAATAGATCAATGGTGAATAGGGTAATTGCGCAAAAAAGATCATATATGTAGATATAAATATATGAAGACACATAAAATAATAATCAAAAGTGTAAATAAAGTGGTGAAGGTGATCAAAATCTTAGCTATAAAAATAGACTATAGAAGATAGTGACAAAAGTCCATATGTGAAATTTGCAGATAGGGCTGCTAGGAGTAGATATCCCCTAATCCCAAAGATGAATGGAAACTCCACCAAAGACACCGGTCTGGTCTCCCAGAACTCTCACCTCAATGAGGGGTAAAAACAGCAATCAATAAACTTATGTCCACCACACGCCAGCCTCCTCGATATCTCCTAGTGGAAGGTAGATGTAAAGCCCGGTCCCTTACCAGAGTACCTATATGTTCTCAAAGCCAGGGAACAAGAGGAACAAAAGAGGGTCTCCAATGGTGTAGTATAAAAATATCAAGGACATTTATTGAATCAAATTGCGCTTACATGTAAAAATAAAACGAGTGCATAAAATGAACAGTGGCGTCCTCTGCGCCATCTCACAGCACTCCTGGTGTACGTCTGTCCACGGCCAATCCCTACGCGTTACGACACGGTCACGTGTCTTCATCTGGGGAACCTGATTGTATGTATATGTCTTATGTGGGCAACAAGGGGTTAAACATGTATGTGGGGTTCTTTTATTTCCATATTGTAAATCCTCTGCCATCTTGCTGGGTGGCACTGAGGTCATCAGTCCAGCCTGTAATAAGTGGCATGCAAGATTTGTAAAAAAAAAAAAAGTCAGTTAGAAGGCGACAGTTGGAAAAAGAAGGGGGGGTTGTGGGGACTTGGCTCAGGGTAAACAGATCTAAAAATAGCTGCTTGCTCCTCTTGATTTAAAAAAATCCTCATAGGGGGCGTGGTCTAGCCGGGACTGAAGATGGATGCTTAGCCTGATAGCTCCCGCTGCTACAGACCTAAATCAGCTGACTAACGCTCCGGTAAGCTGAATTTGCTATCACAGAGACTATACCGGGACTCCGGACATACCCGGGCACGTTTTGTGAAATTACCGACGAAAACCGGAGAGAATTGACTAAACGGTAGCCCCTTGTTGTTTTAACGCGGGGACACATAGACCGCAATGATGGAGAACTCGAAGGGATTGATACATACTCTAAATACCCCCGAGGGTATTACACCACTTGTCGGTGCTGTCAACCCCGGGTCATCCACCGATCTGACGCAAAGACCCAATCTGGGAGACCTCCACTTAATTGCAGCTGACATAAAAGCCACACTGACTGCAGCCATTACCGAGTTGAGCTTAGAGGTACGCGCAGTTACAATGCGGGTAGTGGAAGTGGAAAAAACAACTGCGCAACACAGCACAGTGATGCGTCATATAAACCGCAAAGTGGATAACCATACACTCCATCTACGGGACCTACACCGCCAAGTTGAAGACTTGGAGAACCAAAATCGGCGCCATAATTTGAGGGTTAGAGGTCTCCCTGAAACGGTGGACAATGATAACCTTACCCCAATTGTTACTGGTATATTTAACAACCTTTTGGGCCGACCGCCGATAACAGCGATCAAAATGGAGCGCATACATAGAGCCCTGAGACCTAAAGGCAGGGCTTCTGACCCACCAAGAGATGTCATTTGTTCCCTATGTGATTTTCAACTCAAGGAAGAAATTTTAAGAAATGCAAAACTCCGATCTAAATGCATGTATGAGGGGACTTTAATTCAGATATATCAAGATTTGTCATATATAACGCTACAACATAGAAGAGACCTGAGACCCCTGCTAGAAGCATTGCGCAGCAGGAATATCATATATCGTTGGAAGTTTCCTTTCGGTTTATTGGCGACTAATCAGGGTCACTCAGCCCTGTTGAGGGTACCTGAAGACCTGCGCCCCTTTTGCAACGCAATGGATATCCCCTACATGGATGTACCAGACTGGTACGCAGACTTTAGATCCCAGTCCAACAGGAAAGAAAATACTCCTGAAGAAGCAATGGAAGCAGTTTCAACCAGATTCAGAAGACGTCGCTCATTATCTGCAGACAAAACTTCTGCTTCTTCTAGGGATCAACACTCCGATCTACGTTCACCAGGCTCTACGCGCAATAGAAAGTCCAGAAGAGAATACTGAAGACTTGCCGATTATGATATTACCTTCATGATATGTTTGTCTATCTTTTTATTAATACGGTAGATATCGCTATGTTTTGAGTTCATGTTATCCACTTTTTTTTAAAAAAATTCATTCTGAAGTTCTGATGCATGTTTTGTTACAAGTTTAAGACATGCTTTGTACACCCTGATTGGAAATTCATCCAATCGTAGTGTATTGAGCTCTACAGGATACATTTTTGATTTATATTGTCTATGCTGACATTATCCTGATAGCTTAATTTATTATAGCTATATTGGAAGTAAGTTCCTAGAAAATAGTGAAGTTACATCAGTCTCTCTCGTTCTTATTTTGTCTTTCTAAAGTTACTATATATGAGCATGTTATGTAATGCTTATTGGAATATACATGCAACTCAATAATTCCTGCTTGTTATTTTTGTGGCAAGAATGTTTCTTTTCTGCTCCTTACATTCCATGTTTATATTTACTGGTTGAGTCTTTACAATGTAACAAATCTAATCGCTAGTTTCACTGTGCCATAACATTGCTGAATACTGTCATGCTTTATTCATAAAAGTTTAGGCTGGACAGTATTTGTCCCGGTATATTTCTCTATCTTTCTTTTCAAAGTATTTTTTTTTATTAATGAATGCACGTATGCTGCAGTGCAGGTCTGTAGCGGAGGGTAGTTTGACGTTCCTAGGGTCTGTCTTGGTCCAGATTCATTCCAACTCCCACACAGCAGAACTCCTTGTCATCGCCTTAACCGGGTCTGTGGCAGGAAGAGTCTGCTTTATCTCTCTCATTTACACTTCCCTAAAGGGTAGTGTCTTGTTAGTTTTCTGTTACCCTATCCTGTTATATATTCATAATATTTACATTTTTTTTAATATTCTCAATTGGTGAGCTTCTCCAAGTTTCTTTCCCCCCCCCCCCTCCTATTCTTTTTTTTTTGGATATTATCATTCAGTGACTATCTGAATACTCTCCCCACTATAGTACTTTATTCTTTATTAACTTTGAACATCTAAGAAGATGGCTCTATCGGATAACATTTCTTCAACCCTAGTGCAGAAGGTTAAATTTTATTCCCTAAATGTGAAAGGCCTTAATGTGCCCGAAAAAAGATCCAAATTAATGTTACTACTTCATAGATCAAAAGCAGACATTATACTGCTCCAAGAGACTCATTTTAAGACGGATAACATGCCAACATTTAAGGATAAAAGGTTCCCTACTATGTTTAACGCTACTAACCCAAACTCCAAAACTGGAGGAGTCTCTATTTTAATTTCTAAGCATTGTCCTTTCAAACTATTGGACTCTAGTGTTGACAGTGAGGGCAGATTTTTATTTCTTAGGGGCTCTCTATTCAATGTACCTATCACAATTGCAAATATTTACGCGCCCAACCAGTCACATGCCCCATTCTTTTTGAAAACATTAGAGACTCTTGAATCTTTTGCAACCGGCATGCTCATTGTTGGGGGGGACTTTAATTTAGCCCTTAACCCCCTACTAGACACTTCATCTGGTACTTCAAGAATCTCATACAGAGCTCTCGGGATGATTAAAAAATCCTTACATAAATTGACATTACACGATACATGGCGCACTCTGCATCCTAATAGTAAGGATTTTACATTTTTCTCGGCTCCCCATAACTCATATTCCAGATTGGACTATCTTTTGATTGCTCAAAAAGGCTTAGATGCCCTTCTGGATGCCACAATAGAACCGATGATCATCTCGGACCACAATCCAATAACTATGTCCTTATCTTTCAAAAACAAACCTGCTCTCCCACCAATATGGAGACTTGATAATTCTTTACTTAATGACGCTGATAATGTCAAATTACTACACTCAAACATAAACCACTACTTCACTGAGAACGATACTCCTGAAGTGCACCCTCTGAATGTGTGGTTAGCTCACAAATGCGTCATTAGGGGGGAATTGATTTCTCTGGCAGCTAGAAGGAATAAACTGAGACAAGCTTGCATTAAAGATCTTACGGATCGGATCAATAGGCTGGAAAAAATACACAAGCAATCACTAGCGAAAGACACTCTATCAGATCTTTTAATAGCCAGGGAAGACCTGCTCTTGTTGCTGGAAAAAAAAATAAAACGCAATTTAAATTTCTCACGAAAGGTATTTTATGAATTTGGCAACAAAAGCAGTAAACTACTAGCTAACACTATTAATTCGAAAGCCCTGAAAATACGTAATGATATTTATTCCATCTCTGATTCTGCTGGGAGATCATACAGCAATTCTACTGATATAGCAGACCAATTCCAAAAATTTTATTCGAACCTATATAATCTACCCTCCATAACGCCTCCTAAAAATTCTCCTAGTAGAATAGATCTAATTACTGATTTTCTGAAATCCTATAGTCCTAAACCAATTAGTATGGATGTAGCCAAAGGACTGGAAAAACCTATAGATCTACCTGAAACTTTATCCGCTCTTAAACAACTTAATATGGGGAAATGCCCAGGGCCTGATGGTATTACTGTAAATTACTACAAAACTTTCCAGGACATAATTATTCCCAACTTCTTAAAAGCATTCAATTGCATTCCTGCTACCCCAGATATAAACAAGAATTTGTTAGAGGCGCATATAACTGTAATCCCCAAACATGATAAAGATACAACATTGGTATCCAACTACAGGCCCATTTCGCTCCTCAATGTAGATGTAAAGTTATATGCAAAAGTCATTGCCAATCGTTTACTACCCCTGCTTCCTGACCTTATCTCTCTAGACCAGGTGGGATTCGTGCCTGGCAGGGAGGCGAGGGATAATACTACGAAAGCAATACTTATTCAGCATTGGCTACGAAACACTAAATCACCCGGTTTCTTGTTGTCCCTGGACGCAGAGAAAGCCTTCGACAGAATAGCCTGGGACTACATGCACGAAGCGTTGAAGGCTATAGGATTACAAGAAAAATTACTTCAATTTATTCATTTTCTGTACTCATCCCCTACGGCCAGAGTTAAGGTTAATGGCGGGCTGTCGGAGGCTTTCTCTGTGTCGAATGGCACGAGACAGGGGTGTCCACTGTCGCCTATTATTTTTGTATTGATATTAGAACCATTCCTGTGTAAATTGAGAGCGAATAGGGATATTAAAGGTATTGCTATTGACGATAAGATATATAAGCTAGCGGCTTTTGCTGATGACATCCTTTTGTTTTTGTCCAACCCTATCATTACGATCCCCAATTTGCTGAAGGACCTTTCCATGTTCCACGACATTTCTAATATGAAAATAAATTTCGCCAAGTCTGTTGCCCTGAATATATCTTTACCTGTTTCTACAATCTCACTTTGCAAACAAAACTTCCCTTTTCGATGGGAAGAGGAATGCTTGACATATCTAGGAATTAAATTAACACCCGATGTAAAAGACTTGTATAACAAAAACTTTTTACCCCTACTCAATACCGTCAAGAATGATCTCCTTAAATGGGGTTCAAATTTTTTTTCATGGTTCGGGAGAGCGGACATTATAAAAATGAACGTGCTCCCGAGGTTTTTGTATCTGTTGCAGACAATACCAGTCAGGATTCCGTGCACGTTTTTTAAGAATTTCAGGCGATTATGCCTGAAATTTATATGGAACGAGAGGCAGCCTAGAATACAGTGGGAAAAACTCATAATCCCTAAGCTATTGGGTGGAATAGGATTACCTGATTTGCAAAAATATTATTGGGCCTGTCATTTGACCCGTATCTCAGATTGGCATTTACATGGTCATATTAAGGACTGGGTAAATCTCGAAAATTCCTCACATACATGCCATATACCTTTAACACACCTACCATGGATTCATCCTGCTAAAATCACTCGAAAGGTCAACTCTCATCCTGTCACTGGTAATACACTGCGTATTTTTAAATGCCTCTGCAAAAAATATAACATTTCTTCTATATATGGCCCCATGACCCCTTTAATCTTTAACCCAGAAATAAAACTGGAGATGTATGATACCGCACTTGCTGATCCACATTTAACAGACTTATTGAAAGTCAACACGCTTTTCAAACAAGGTTCCATTATCTCCTATGACACATTCATCGCTGACCACCCGGATACTAACATGTCCCGGCCCGACTATGACATTATTACAAGTTTCGTGACTAAACCCAATTCAAGCTATAACTGGCACAGATCAAAAACCCCATTTGAAAACCTATGCTTTAGGAAATCTCCTCAGAAACATCTAATTTCAACATTACACGCTATGTTTTTCTCTGATTTTGATTTAAAATCAGACTACACGAATCTGAAGTGGGAAAAAGAACTAAATATCTCGCTTTCAAAAGATCAATGGGGAACTGTCTTTCGCAGGTTACACAAGGGTTCCTTAAATGTACTTACCCAGGAAAATTGATACAAGTTATACTCAAGGTGGTACAGGACCCCCCATATTGTTAATAAATTCAATCCAACCGTATCCCCTTTGTGCTGGCGTTGTAAGTCTGCTGAAGGAACGCTACTCCATATATGGTGGGAATGTAGAGATATTAAACCCTTCTGGGATAAGATACATGACCTAATATGTAAAATCACGACTTTTACTCCGGACCATTCTGCCCCACAATATTTACTACATCATTCATCCTTGCCAAATTCAGTTTACAAAGATACAATAATCCTGCATCTCATCAATGCTGCCAAACTATGTATCCCTGCTAAATGGTTACAACCCTCACCCCCATCTATACCTGAGTGGCTACGGAAAGTCCAACATATAGCAAATATGGAAGATTTAATCCATCAATCTTCTGACACCTCAAACAAGTTTTACGGGAAATGGGCATGCTGGTTGCATTTTGCGAAATCTAATGAATTTGGGACTTTATTAAACAACTGATGTTAAATAGTTACCTTATCCATTTCTCTCTATTCAATTGATCTCTTAAGTTGAATGGAGAAGTTTTAATATAGTGATCTACTTCTGCAGGGAATCATCTCCTCAATTATTTAGTTTTTACTCTTCAAACCTTTTATGAAGGCATCATTTGTTATCATCCCCTTACTATCCAATCCCCTTTTTTTTTTTTTTGTTTATTTAATTTTCCAATGTCATCCCGGTTTGTTGTTCCCGATACTGTTGGGATTTTAGTTTTCCTATATGTATAGTAACTCACTGCTCATTGTAACTGTATATGGATGCGAATATAGAAATTGTTGTATTGCACTGTATTTGTAAATTATAAAATCCAATAAAAAGATTTGCAAAAAAAAAAAAAAAATCCTCATAATGGTGTTTACCAGCAATGTCTATGGCCATCCCTATACATGTGTACATATGGGGGGGGGGGGAACAAATCCAATGAAAGTGTTTTGTATTTATCAATATCTATAGAACTTACCAGTGCCGGGTTCATTGTGGTGGCGCATTCCATCGCCTTTACTGCCGGTATCAAAACATCCGATAACGGATCTGAAGCAGCGACGTAGAAATCGCCGTGCCCTCCGCATTTTGGTGGGCTTCTTGCTTGTAGGACCTACAAGCTGCTGTTGGTTGATAGCTCCTTCCATAGCGGGGCTTCCTGTGGTTGGTTTCTCAATGTTATTATTTTGAGAAACAATCTGTTTACTTTTAAATAGTTTCATTATGAAGATATAATAAAACACGCTTTAAGTCTGAGAAATCGCAATAAAACTGAATCGAATAAATCCGAATCCAATCAAACAGCAAGAGAACACTGGACAGAGAGAAGAACACGTCTTCACTGTACAGCAAACAACTCAGCTACTGATTCCTCACCTCCGCTCAGCCTTATATTGGGTCAGGCCTGCTATGACATCACAAAGGGCTCATGATGACTCAGTCAAAAAAATAACTGACGATATTTCTTAAAGGAGCCTCGTCCTTTTTTTGTGAGCTTTGTGAATTCAAGCTGTAGGCTCAATATACAGATGTATTAGGGAAATGCCTCCTGTAATAACATGTTTTTCTTGAAGTGACGGTTATTGTGAACGAGATTTAACCCTTTCACTACCAAACTATATTGTTCATTGGTTTTAACCCTTTAACCACTTCCCTCCCGCCGGCCGTCATATGACATTCTTTGATTTGAGTGGGGGATATCTGAATGATGGGTGCAGCTACAGGCACCATTCAGATGTCATCTTTTTCATAAAAATGATCATATCGGCATATTGACCTCATATGTCACTGTAAAGAGGACCTGTCATGCCAAATTCCTATTACAAGGGATGTTTAATTTCCTTGTAATAGGAAAAAAAGTGATAAATGTTTTTTTTTTTAAGTGTCAAACTAAAATAATAAGGCTTCATTTCCATGGACGTTTTTACAACCACTTTTTTTAGCCTTTTTTACAGCTTAAAAACGCCTGTCCATGTTTATTTTTTATTTTTTTTTGAGCTGGAGCTCAAAAACGCAGCGTTTTGATCAGTTTTGAGCATTTTTTAAACGTCTGGCATTTTTACAGCTCTAAGGCTGGAGCTTCAGAACACACTGGTCCTGTTTTTTTTTTTTGCAGCTTAAAAACGGCTCAGCCATCTACAGCTCAAAAACGTCATGGTGGGCATAAGGCCATAGACTAACACGGAGAGCCGTTTTTAAGCTGCAAAAAAATCTCAGAAAAGTGGCTGTAAGCACACTGAAGCTGATAAAAGCTATAAAAAAACGCCAGTAGCTTTGCAGGGAGCCTTTCAAAGTTGTTTAGCGTTTTTGCAATAGCTTTAACCACTTACCCCCCGGACCATATTGCTGCCCAAAGACCAGAGTACTTTTTGCGATTCGGGACTCTGTCGCTTTAACAGACAATTGCGCGGTCGTGCGACGTGGCTCCCAAACAAAATTGGCGTCCTTTTTTTCCCACAAATAGAGCTTTCTTTTGGTGGTATTTGATCACCTCTGCGGTTTTTAGTTTTTGCGCTATAAACAAAAATAGAGCGACGATTTTGAAAAAAATGAATATTTTTTACATTTTGCTGTAATAAATACCCCCCAAAAATATATAAAAAAAAAATTTTTTTCCTCAGTTTAGGCCGATACGTTTTCTTCTACATATTTTTCGTAAAAAAAAATCGCAATAAGCGTTTATTGATTGGTTTGCGCAAAAGTTATAGCGTTTACAAAATAGGGGGTAGTTTTATGTCATTTTTATTATATTTTTTTTACTAGTAATGGCGGCGATCAGCGTTTTTTTTTTTCGGTACTGCGACATTATGGCGGACACTTCGGACACTTTTGACACATTTTTGGGACCATTGGCATTTTTATAGCGATCAGTGCTATAAAAATGCATTGGATTACTATAAAAATGCCACTGGAAGTGAAGGGGTTAACACTAGGGGGCGGGGAAGGGGTTAAGTATGCCTGGGTGTGTTCTTACTGTGGGGGGGGGGGGGGGGGGCCTCACTAGGGGAAACACTGATCCACGGTTCATACATTGTATGAACCGAAGATCAGCATTTCCCCCGCTGACAGGAACGAGAGCTGTGTGTTTACACACACAGCTCCCGTTCCCCGCTCTGTACCGAGCGATCGCGTGTGCCCGGCGGCGATCGCGCCCGCCAGGCACACGCACAGAAGTCGGGGGCGAGCGCGCGCCCCGAGTGGCGGCTGGGAGAGAGGACGTCATATTACGTGCTCTCGCCCAGCAGAGCCACCTTGTGGACGTATTTCGACGGTGCGGCGACGGCAAGTGGTTAATCAGCGTTTTTCAGTGTAGCTTTTTTTTTTCAATGGATTAAAAAACGCAAAAAAAACGCTGGCACTGGCGTTTTTGATAGTTTTTCTGCGTTTTTCAGCGTTTTGAGCGTTTTTTCCCGCCAAAAAACGGCACTTTGAACGCAAATTTCGGGCGTTCAGAAAAAAGCCAATAAACTCCAAAGCTCATTAACACTAAAAAACGCCCATGTGTGCATGGGCACATAGGCTAACATAGAGTTCAGTTTATGGGCTTTAAAAAAAAAAAGCCAAAACGCCAATAAACTGCAGTTTATCAGCTTCAGTGTGCATGGAGCCTAAAAGTAAAATTAAAAATAAAAATATTTTTTTAGGCGACACTGTCCCTGTGTGCTTGCAGAAGCAAACGCATACTTAAGTCCCGCCCACATATGAAAACGGTGTTTAAATCACACATGTGGGGTATTGCCGCGAACGTTGGAGCGAGAGCAATAATTCCAGCACTAGATCTCCTCTGTTATCTGTAACTCAAAACATGTAACCAGTAAAAAAAAATTGAAGCATTGCCTATGGGGATTTTTGTGACATGGTAAGTAATGTTTGGGGGTAAAAAAATTATGGGAAATGTCAGAATTGGCCTGGGTGGCAAGTGGTTACCTGTCAAACCAAAGAACCCCCTCCCCCCTACACACACAAATAATTTTTTCCCATTTCTCACCCATATGTTCAATTATACATAAAGGAAAACATTCTTATTGTTAGTGTTGGATGGAGTGGAGAGAGATTGGAACCCCTGTCAGGTTTTTATTGCTGTCTACTCATCCTTTAGGGAGAGTCGCTTTATGTTTTTCATGTTTACCATTTTCACCAAAAGTGAAAGAAAATTCCAGGTTTTTGGTTGTCACCGGAAGAGGAAAGAGAGGGAAAATCTTCCAATGGGGACACTAGTTCTGGTGACACCCAGGTATTATGGCACTTTGAGGGATTTCTCTCACTTCCTTTTTGGCTATGGGATAAGAAGTGAAGGGAAATCCCCCAAATGGAGACACAGATGGCAAAGAAAACCTGACAGAGGTTATAGCCCTCCCTTACTCTATTGTAAATGAAAAAAGCTAGTGTGCGGAGGATGGTGGGGAATCAGTCTAAAAGAGGGTGCAGCATATTACACATGGGGCTATGGGGGAGGCATGTCGTTTTTGCAGACCCGAGCAACTGCCACTGCCAGAGGGGGGGGGGGTGTAGGGGCGAGCGCTCAGATAGTAATTTTGAGGGTAATTTTAGCCCTTTCACTGTTGGACATTTTTTTTTTTTCATTTTTGCACATTGCTGATTTCTGCTCTCCAAGCACGCCATCGTTTGTGAAATGATGAAGGCCCCGGTCACACCTCTGACATTCACCTGGAATGCAAACACCCATTTATTTATTTTTTTGACCAACAAGCATAGAGCAGCTGCCCTATGCGCAACAAGCGTGGCAAAGTAGCTCATGGCGTTTTCCAGTTTGTTTTATTTACCGCGCATTTTGCCACATTTATTGTATTGGCATCTCACGTTTGGGGGTGACATTTACAATAAATAGCACTACAAGCGCGAGGAACATATTTTTGCACATATTTTTGCATGGCAGCGGCTAGTTACCTACCATCCAGATTCACCTAGTGATGTCACAGGAAACATGTGACCAGGAAGCAGGAAATAGAGGGCGGGAACATGAAGTGAATAGGAGGATGCAAGCGGAGCAGACGTTTTCACCATGAAGGTCTCTCCTTTCCCTCCCTCTCTATCCATCATCTTTTACATTATATCCTCTCTGTTTACCTCTCTCTCTCTTTGTGTCTCTCTCTCTGTCTCTGTGTGTGTGTGTGTGTCTCTCTCTCTGTGTGTGTCTCTCTCTGTGTCTCTCTCTCTCTCTGTGTCTCTCTCTCTCTGTGTGTCTGTCTGTCTGTCTCTCTCTGTGTGTCTCTGTCTCTCTGTGTGTGTGTGTCTCTCTATCTGTCTCAAATTCAAATAAGCTTTATTGGCAGGACCAAATACATGTTAGCATTGCCAAAGCAGTTGAGTTTGCATAGGAAAAGGGGAAGGGGGGTAATATAAAGGGGAATGGACATAAGTCTGTGAAAGTCCGCGGTTTCTCATGTCCCTCTCAGTCTGTGACACGCTGTCACATATTGGGCAGCTATCTTCGCCATTGGCTCCTCTTCTCCCAGTAGAAATTGGAGTTTCCTCTTCTCTTCTGTAGAATTGAAGTCTGGGATGAGAGTGTCTGTCTGTCTCTCTCTCTCTCTGTGTATCTCTCTCTCTCTCCATGTCTCTCTCTCTCTCTCTCTCTCTGTGTCTGTCTCTCTCTCTGTGTGTGACTCTCTCTCTGTGTGTGTGTGTGTGTCTCTCTCTCTCTCTCTCTCTCTCTGTATCTCTCTCTGTATCTTCTCCCCCCTCTCTGTCTCCTCCCCCCTCGGTCTCCCCCCCCCCCTCTCTCTCTCTGCGTTGTAATGCCCGTTAATGAGCATCTCATCAGACGATCAATATAAACAGCTGAAAGTAACACTGCTTACTATCACTATTGTGCTAACAGCATCACTAAATCTCTGTGACCCCTCCTTCTAAATTTTGAATCAGTTCCTTTTTGTTGCCCAAGAAAATATAACATCTAAAAACTACCCTTGGAAAGTGTACACTGCCGGTCAGGGATGCACCAATACTGGGTATTTTAACAATCTTGTACTCGTTAACCAGTTTAGCCCTGGAAGGATTTTCCCCCTAATGACCAGGCCATTTTTTGCGATACTGCACTGCATTGCTCTAACTGACAATTGCGCGGTTGTGCGATGTGTTACCCAAACAAAATTTATGTCATTTTTCCCCCCCACAAATAGAGCTTTCTTTTTGTGGTATTTGATCACCTCTGCAGTTTTTAATTTTTTGCTCTATAAACAAAAAAATTTAATTTAGGAAAAAACACAAAATGTTGAACTTTTTGCTATAAAACAATATCCCAAAAAAATGTTTAGGCCGATTATGTATTTTTCTACATATTTTTGGTAAAAAAAAATTATGCAATAAGCGTATATTGATTTTTGCGCAAAAGTTATAGCGTCTGCAAAATAGGGGATAGTTGTATGGCATTTTTATTAATAATATTATTATTTCTTTACTAGTAATGGCGGCGATCAGCGATTTTTTTTTTTATTGTGACTGCGACATTATGTCGGACACTTTTGACACTATTTTGAGACCACTGTCATTTATACAGCTATCAATGCTATAAAAATGCAATGATTACTGTGTAAATTACACTGGCAGGGAAGGGGTCAAGTGTGTCCTAGGGAGTGATTCTAACTGTGTGGGGGATGGGCTACCAGTGACACAACACTGATCACTGCTCCCGATCACAGGGAGCAGTGGATCACTGTCTTGTTACTAGGCAGAACAGTCAAAGGGGGCTCTCTGGTACAAGGGGGGACACTGATGTAAGGGGGGACACTCTAAAGCAAAGGGGGCTCTCTGGTGCAAGGGGGAACACTCTGATGTAAGGGGGGACCACTCTAAAGCAAAGGGGGCTCTCTGGTGCAAGGGGAGACACTCTGATGCAAAAGGAGCACTCTGATGTAAGGGGGGACACTCTAATGTAAGGGGGGACACTCTAATGTAAGGGGGGACACTCTAATGTAAGGGGGGACACTCTAATGTAAGGGGGACACTCTAATGTAAGGGGGGACACTCTAATGCAAAGGGGGCTCTCTGGTGCAAGGGGGGACACTGTGATGCAAGGGGGGGACACTCTGATGCAAGGGGGGCACTCTGATGTAAGGGGGACTCTCTGATGCAAGGGGGGACACTGAAGGGGAACACTAATGCAAGGGGGCACACTCTGATGCAAGGGGGACTAGTGATGGGGGACACTCTGATGCAAGAAAAACTCTGATGGGGGACACTCTGATGCAAGGAAGACTCTGATGGGGGATACTCTGATACAAGGGGGGCTCTGATGGGGGGGACACTGATGTAAGGGGGACTCTGATTCAAGGGGGGCACTTAAAATTAAAGTGGGCCGGTCTGGATGAAGTCCAGGGCCAAATTTCTGGCCCAGTCCAGCCCTGTAAGTGATCTCAGAACTTCTTCATCTTCCTTGCTTAACTATAGAACCTAATCTTCTGTCTCTTTGTCTTCTTTTACCAATCAGGGCTCTCCGGACCGTTTTCTTGTGGAGTTTGAAAAATGTGTTTTTAAGGGAAAAGCTCAGTTCCGTA